>NC_133782.1:28956378-29002659 GCF_003597395.2 Chelonoidis abingdonii | reverse complement strand
AGGTTTTTAAGGCCTGGCTTGACAAAGCCCTGGCTGGGATGATTTAGTTGGGGTTGGTTCTGCTTTGAGCAGGGGGTTGGACTAGATGACCTCCTGAGGTCTCTTCAAACCCTAATCTTCTATGATTCCATGATCAATGCAGGAATGACTGGGTGAAATTCATTGGCCCATGTTATGCAAGGGGTATCCTAGATAATCACAGTGGTCCCTTCCAGCCTTAAAATTGATGACTCTATAAATGACGTTGTATCAGAACAAAAGACAAGTGTGGAAGTGTGAGTATAAATTCATGAAGTCTCATTAGTCTGTGTTATGATTTATTTATGTCAAAAAAAAAATATTCTATGAAGATCTTATTCTTCATGTCCATTCATCAAAAAAGCCCCAATGCTGTGATGTGTTGCCAGCACGGAGTGACCAGTATGGTTCACCCTAGAGGTGGCTGCATTTCAGTGACCAGTTTTAAATCTGAATATTAAAATGTGAACAAGAAAGCCCATTTTTAATTAAATGTTATTGGCCCTGATCCTGCAATGGGAGCCATGCTGGTGAGCCTCTAAGCCCCGGCAGAGCCCCGTTGATTTCAACAGGGAGACATGCAGTAGTCAAAGTCTCTCTGCATGGATCCAGTTGTAGAATCAAGTCCTTATTATGTACCAGTTTTCTCTGTAATGACTTTGGGTTGGACATCTCTGAATAATGCCAAGAACCACCCCTGGGACTGTGTGTAACTTTGCTCCTGTCAGAGGCAGGATAAAATAAAGAGGAATGTCTTAGAGAAATTCAAGGATTTCTCTTGCTGATTGGCTTGATATAAGGTCTCCGAAGAGACACAATGTGTTGTTATCTCTGATGATTTTCCTTTTAATTGTGTTTTGCTGAGATCTGTGAGTGACAGCAATTAGAAAATACCTCTTAGCTTATCCCTGTATTTCCTGTCTATGCAAGGAAAAATATGTTTGTATTTTCCACCAAAAATTTTGAAAGAAATGAGAAAAAAGCTTCAAAACTTTTTGTGAAAATGTTCCAGGTTTTTGAAGAAAAACAGAAAATCCAAAAATGGATGATTTCATTGAAGAAAACTGGAAAGTTAAAAATGAAACAAGATTTTCATTTAGATAAAACAGATTTTTTTTTTTTTTTTAAAGTTTTAATGGAAATTTTCTACAGCTCTACTAGCAATTTAGGTTATAAGTTCCTTGGGACAGGGACAGTGATTAGAAAAATCTTTTCACATTAGTGTTGTTCCTCTTTACCGCTGATTTGTCTTATAAACATATCTCATATTTATACTGAGTGGGGCAAATCCATCCCTGGTGAATTAAAATCAGTGGGTAGGTTTACCCTGCATTGTAAACCCAGGTCTGTGGGCCCCACACATGTGGATGTCAAACTGGGAGGGAGGCTACCCTGCCTCACTGTGTCAGACAGCAGCACTCGGGCTCTGGTCCCCTCCCGGCTAAGGCAGCCAGCAAACAGTCTATCTGAGCTCTGGCCAGCTGGGCAGGGCAGAGCAGGGAGCAGTTTAGGGAGCTAAGGCACTCAGGCAGGGTAGAGCACTGAACAGTCTGTTGTTCTAGCTCTGGCAGATGGCAGACAAATACAGGCCTCTTGGCCTAAGGTGGGGAGGCTGCCACCCCAGGGTCAGGTTGGCAGAAGGGGGTAGGGGGACCCAGGCCCACCCTACTCCACTGAGTCCCAGCCCAGAATCCTAAAAGTGGTGGAGGGTCAGCAGGAATCCAGTCACAACACACTGACTTGGGTTCTGATAGCAAAACTGAACCAAAGTCTGGGCTACTTCCTACCAGTGTCCCGGTGAGATGTTCTGGAGCCCATGGGTCCTCTGTCTCCTCAGGATACATCGCGGATGGCAGTCCTGGCACCTCCTCTCCAGGGTCGATCTCCTTTGGGGGACAAGGCATTGCATGGTGCAGGTTCAGCTCCAGAATTCTGCAGCGGGCTGGAGACATCCATCTCCTTCCCTGGCTGCCACTCAACTGAGCTGCAGGGCCCTCCCTTTATACTCTCTGTCCCGCCCCGGTACCTCTGGCGAGGGGAACAGGGTGGGTTTGTCTCCACCTACCAGGGGTAGTGTAATGGTCCCTCACTCTCAAGTCCGGAGGGAGGCCACCCCATCTCACGATAGTGGACATAGTGTTTCCAAGCTGCACTTGAGCATCCACACTGCATTGTCAACCTGAGTTTACAATTGCTGGACCCAGGCCTCAAAACCTGTGTTAACATGTTCATTCTGCACTATGCAGGTCTTCTGACTCGGGTCTGTGGCTTGAGCTTTGTCAACACTGCAAAGTAACAGGGCTTGGATCTAAGTCACAGAGACACAGGCACAGATCCCTTCTACTTCTGGGTGAGTCCTAGGATCTGGGTCCTGTTGCTTACCAGAATCAGACAGATTTGTGTTAGGGTTGCCAATTTCAGTTGGATGTATTCCTGGAGAACATAAGAACGGACATATTGGGTCAGATCAAAGATCCATCTAGCCCAGTATCCTGTCTTCTGACGGTGACCAATACGAGGTGTTTCAGAAGGAATGAACAGAGCAGGTAATCAATAAGTGATCCATCCTTTGTCGCCCATTCCCAACTTCTGGCAAATAGAGGCTCGGGACACCATCTCTGCCATGTGAAGGTTTCATCACATGACATAATCTTTAATTTAAGATTAATCTTTAATTCCTGGAGACTCCAGGACAATGCTGGGGAGTTGGCAACCCTAATTTGTGTGTAGATGGTAGAGGAGTTTGGGCTCAAACCTGAGTCTGAGCCCAGGTTTACAACGCACTGTAGCCATACCAAGTGGGATTGTGTCTGTTTACGAAGGGGCTGAATTTGGCCTTTTTGTCCAAAAGCTCAGGCAGGGATTTTTTCCCCTTTAATTTATGTCCCAGTTGTGCTGTTAGCATTTAAAATATTCACTCTTTTAGCCAGCTGGCTAGGACTGGTGGCTTGAATTAATTATTTCATTCCTTCCCATAGCTGTTCTTATTTTCAAGAGCACTGAACCTTTAAGGCCACATCCAAGCAGCTGTTTCACTCTTTTGGGGAAAGTGCTATTACCTCAAACAGGAGGAGTCATAAGCACCTCTTTACTGTCACATAATGTCATGAGGAGGTCTCTCTCCTGCTTTCTTCGCCTTTCCTTTGCCTGACAGCAGAGATGCCAGCGTTAAAGGACTAATTTGGACTCTTGCAGCACCACAAGGGCAAAACCTGGCTCTCTTTTCCCTCTCTCTAACACTCAGGTGGATAAGGCAGCGGCTGCTATCAGCGCTAGCATCAGGGCGTATCCCAGGTTTGGCTGGGAATTCGCACCCCATGGAATAACTGCCACTGCTGTCTTCCTCACAAACACACAAGAGTTTTGACAGGCTCATATGCACCTATAAGCCATGCTGCCACCCTTCCCCCAGCAGCAGCTTGCTTCTAATCACAAGAAGGATTTATTCACCCTGGAGTAATGACGTTTTCATAAACTCCACTGAGACAAACATGGAGCTGTTCTGCCCACAGATGAGATTGCTCCATGTCTGCAGACATTGTCATGTTCTGTTCCCATCACTCCCTGCCTCCATCTTTAAATCTTTCCCAGACTCTAGCTTAGTTAGGTTTTAGTAAATTTTTGCACATCTGTGTTAGCAATTAAATATTTACTCGTCCGAGGATATGCAAGACCCATGGCACACATGACACTTGGTTGCATAAGCCATGCTCACAGAATTACAGTGGCTGCAGGTGGAAAAGGCCTGTTAGAGCATCTGGCCCATCCCTTGCCGAATGCAGCATTGTTCCCAACAGGGAACTTGTCATCGTGTGGCTCTCAAATGGGTAGAAAGATTATCTCATGGAAACCTGCCCTCTCACTCACGATCACGTGCATCACCCTTTCTCCCATTTGCAATAACATAACAACCCAATTGTTTGTGTGGGAAAGTAACATAAGGAAAGTTTCCCAGGTGAGTGTTTCTTCTAATGCAAATTAGGAGCTAGTAACAAGAGCCCCAATTCAGCAAAGTGCTTAAACAAACACACACCTTGCAATGCAGGCTTGAGTGGGAGAGTTTAAAAAGGGCTGATAATAGAAACTACCATTGATATGACACCATTTGTCTAACAATTCCAAAGCACTCACTGTACAAAGCATATGTCAAGGATCGCTTCACTCTTTCACTAAAATGCGCCACTTCTGGGGTGGAAGGTAGTAGCTGTTTGCCAGTGAACAGCAACATTATACAGTAGCTCAGGTCAGAAAATGAAGAGCACTTGCCTCCAGTTGATAATGGAATTTTTAGAGGCAGAGTTTAATTACCTAATTGGACCTCAAGTGTCAGAAGTGGGATGCTTGCTGAAAGTGCTGATGAATTTTTAATGGTCATGTGCGGCCAGGGCTAAACCCTGCACCGATATGACCTAGAACAAGATACAGAAGGGTAGATGGGAGCTCGATAGACAGCGAGTAAAGTCATCCTGCCTCTGCTGCTGTACAGACATTGCTAGAGTCTCTGGACTTTGCCGGCAAAGTAACACCAGGACAAGCATTTTTACAATTGCCTCTCACTTGCTACCAGGGTAGTACAGTGTAACAGCAGCTCCGTCTCATTACTGATGGAGGAGACAGCGAAGGGATTGCTAGGGTGGGACCTTCCAGTCCCAGGTCAGTAAGGCCTTGCTGCGGAAATCCGTTTTTGAGATTCAAGCAGCTGCTGCATGCTAACAGCTAACTCTAGCTCAGGTGGCAGCAGGGGCATGCACTGTATTGGTGCTGAGGGTTCTGGGCTGCATCCCCACTGGTGTTTGGCTTCTGCTGGGGATGAAGCCTGGGCCATACAATCATAGAATATTAGGTTGGAAGGGATCTCAGAAGGTCATCTAGTCCAACCTCCTGCTTAAAGCAGGACCAATTCCCAACTAAATCATCCCAGCCAGGGCTTTGTCGAGCCTGACCTTAAAAACCTCTAAGGAAGGAGATTCCACCACCTCCCTAGGTAACCCATTCCAGTGCTTCACCACCCTCCTAGTGAAAAAGTTTTTCCTAATATCCAACCTAAACCTCCCCCACTGCAACTTGAGACTGCATTGCTCCTTGTTCTGTCATCTGCTGCCACTGAGAACAGTCTAGATCCATCATCTTTGGAACCCCTTTCAGGTAGTTGAAAGCAGCTATCAAATCCCCCCTCACTCTTCTCTTCGGCAAACTCAACCATCCAGTTCCCTCAGCCAATCCTCATAAGTCATGTGCCCAATCCTTTCTAATTATATCTAGGTCCATCGTAGCTACCCTACCCTCCAGCGTATCTACCACTTCCCAGTTTAGTGTCATTCTGCAACTTGCTGAGAGTGGAGTCATGCATCCTCCAGATCATTAATGAAGATATTGACACAAACCAGCCCCAGGACTGACCCTTGGGGCACTCCGCTGATCTGTGCCACTAGACATGGAGGCCATTGATCACTACCATTGAGCCCAATGATTTTAGCCAGATTTCTATCCACTGTGGCAAATTGCCAGTACTGTTCTGCTGGGTCTCATGCTTTCTCTTCTCTGGGTAGGCTCAGGGCGCTATTGCTTGCCCTCTGAATCGGTTCTTACTTACTCATGTGTCCTTGGAGGAGGGAGTGGAGAGGGAGGGACCTGGGCCCGCCCTCTACTCCAGGTCCCAACCCAGGGCCCGAGGGTTGTGGTGAACCACTTGAACTAGCGTTCCTTCCCTGGTTACTCTCCCTACCCTTCAGCTTGTGAAGGCTTCTTGTCCTCCCTTCACACAAGCCTGGTGCCCCTTACTAGGGTTTCTTCTGGACTTCACAATCCACCACAGCACTCTCCAAACTTCTATTCTTCTCTCTCTTTTCTTCTCTTCTTCTTCTCTCTCTTCTCTTCTCTTCTCTTCTCTTCTCTTCTCTTCTCCAACCTGCACTCTACTCCAATCAAACCTTCCTCTCCAACTCCCACACTGTCTGACTGAAGCACGGGGTTTTTATCACGACTGAGTCAGGTGCTCTAATTGGAGTCAGGTGCTGTAATGGCTACGGTGTTCTAGTTAATCTAAAGCAAACCTTCCTCCCTTGGCAGGGAATAAGGCCCCCTGCTAACACTCTCATGCTGCCCTCTGGTCATGCTGTATCACACCACTTTATAGAACATTCATCCAGCCCATGCTTCTTTAACTTGCTGGCAAGAATATTGTGGGAGACCATATCAAAAGCTTTGCTGAAGTCAAGGAATAACACATCCACTGCTTTCCCTTCATCCCCAGACCCAGTTATCTCCTCACAGAAGGCAATTAGGTTAGTCAGGCATGACTTGCCCTTGATGAATCCATGCTGACTGTTCCTGATCACTTTCCTCTCCTCTAAGTGCTTCAGAATTGATTCCTTGAGGACCAAAGGGAGTTAGGTGCCCAGCTCCCTCTGAGAATGTAGGCTGAAGAGCCCAGTCTCTTTGAGGCTGATCTGCCATTGGAAAAGCCCTGTGTGCAAAAAGCTCCTCCTAGCAGCAGCCATGCGAGTGTTCTGGGTAAGCACAACTGTGCTGTCAAGAGTCCCAGAGACTCCTTTCAAGGCTTATTTCCCTCCCCAGTGTGAGTCTGGGCTGACATATCCTCTCCCTGTCACTACTAGATAATGTCATTGTAAACAAGTCCTTATCACCTCCCCCCCTCCCCCTCCGCCACCTCCAACTTTACCTCCTAGCAGATATTATTAGATTCAGCTCATTGCGGGGCTCTTGGCATGGAGAGGAGCTTTAGTGAAGCCCAGGGGTCTATTTATAGAGGTGTGATTAGACGTTTTGTTCAAGTTGCATTAATTAAATTAATCACCACCAAAGCAAAATAAGAGCCTGACAAAGCTCGTGCTCAGAGAGTGGAATAACATTCCCTACCTGCAGGGATTCAGATAACAATATACAGGACTTTGTGCATGCAAAGTGTAATTCATCCTCAGAATACAGCTGAGCGTTCCGGGGCCCTCCTGTCTGCCCCAAGCAAATGCACTGGAATCCGAGAGGCACAGATAAGCACAAGAGAATGGAGTCTGAAGCACAGGATGGGGGTGATTAATATGAGGAGGATGCAGAGACGGATTCATGTCCGCAGGTCTGTGGGTTTGGCTCCAGGGTTCAGCCCCAATACTGCCTGGGTGTAGCAAACCACAGGATCTACCACAAAGCACACTAAACAGCGTGCCCGTCTCGGCTTGGTCTTAAAACAGGAAGCAAGCAGCTCCTGGCTATCAGGTGATGAGCGAGATGCTGACACCCTCTCTCTCATCATGACCCCAGCTTGACCTTGGCTCCACTTTATGGTCTGCACCAGTGCAGCCAGTGCAATTGCTAAGCCAGGGCTATTCCTGAGCACAGGCAGGCCTGCGGGCTGATTGCGGGATGTGCTTACCTCTTCCAGCAAAGGGGACTATGGCTCTGATCCTGCTGCCACTAAAGCCAGTGACAATATTCCCATTAACACCAGTGGTGCAGTATCAAGCCATGTAAAAATGCTGACCTGGATGGCTAGGAAAATAGACAAAGTGATTTAGAATTTCAATAAACATTCAACTGACTTAGGGTTACCAATTTCATGTTCCCAGATAGAGGACGCTGCCGGGGGGAGGGGGAGTGAAAGGGGAGGGATACAGTTTCTACTGTACAGTTTCTTTCTACTTTGAATATCTAACATTTATAAATAATGAGTGTAATGGCCTCAAAAAATTATATATAAATCAAATTTAAATGTATCTTCTTACATGCCATCAGTCCTTTCCTACTGTGCTTCTTCCTGTTGTTTCTGTCCATGCACATTTCTCTGTAGAGCGCATCTTTCTCAGCAGTGGTTGATCGCTCATTTAGTAGCCATGGAAGTCTTTTCAAGATGTGTGCCTAAAGTTGTACAGTACAAGCAGGATCCCTTTTAGTGACTCAACAGTCAATACCAGGACACCCTGACTTCTGCTCTGCTGCTGATGGCGGTGCTGCCTTCAGAGTTGGGTGCCCGGCCAACAGGCGCCGCCAGCAGCAGCACAGAGGTAATTGTGGCAAACCAGTAAATACACACACCGCTATTAGGCCACACCAGGAATTGCAATTGTAGGAAAATCAATGTTGGGAAAAGGACAAGCAAGGAAAAAAATCACAGATATCTGTTGATATTTCAAAGATCCGCCCGGACGGAGATTGGAGGACCAAAAGAGAGGTTATGTTTGGGAAAACCCAGACATATGGAGGGCCAGCTTTATTAACTGAGGGGCCCAATTGGAATACCTGGCGGCGGTCTGGGGCTTCGGTGGCACTTCAGCGGCGGGGGGTCTGCTCAGAGTCTTCTGTGGCACCAAAGGACCCCCTACTGCCGAAATGCTGCCGAAGATCCCCGGAGCAGACCCCTGCCACCGAAATGCCACCAAAGACCCCGGAGCGGACTGCCACTGGGTGAGTAAAAAAAATAATTAAAAAGGCCCCTAAAGGCGCAGGGCCCTGGAACAGGGCCCTCTGGGGCATGGAGCCTGATTTCAGGGAATCAGGCAAATCGGCCTAAAGCCAGCCCTAGACATATGGTAATCCTAAACTGATTGCTTGGTTCATCCTGTGTTATACAGGAAGTCAGACTAAATGGCCCCTTCAGGCCTTAAATTTGATTACATCTATGAATCTATTAATTTGGACAGAACTTGGTTTCCTTTTGAGGATAACTGTGCTTGTAAAGAGTTTTCTCTCTCCCAAACTAGTTTCTCCTTTTACCGGATGCTGCAGTGAAATCATTGATGTCACTGGGTATGTCTACACTACGAAATTACTTCGATTTAATAGAAGTTGATTTTTTAGAAATTGATTTGATACTGTTGTTTGTGTATGTCCCCACTAAACGCATTAAGTTGGCGGTGTGCGTCCACAGTACCGAGGCTAGCGTCGACTTTTGGAGCGGTGCACTGTGAGTAGCTATCCCACAGTTCCCGCAGTCTCCACCCCCCCACTGGAATTCTGGGTTGCGCACCCAGTGCCTGATGGGGCAAAAACATTGTTGTGGGTGGTTCTGGGTATATGTCATCAGCCTCCCTTCCCCCCCATGAAAGCAACGGGAAAAAATCGTTTCTCACCTTTTTTCCTGGGTTACCTGTGCAGACGACATACCATGGCAAGCATGGAGCCCGCTCAGCTCATTGTCACCGTACGTCTCCTGGGTGCTGCTGACAGACACGGTACTGCAGTGATACACAGCAGCAGCAGCTCCTGGCCTTTGCAAGTTGGCAAAGATGACTACCAGTCATACTGTACCGTCTGCTGCTTTGCAAGTTGGCAAAGATGGTTACCAGTCATACTGTACCATCTGCTGCTGTCATGGGTGCTCCTGGCTGGCCTTGGTGAGGTTGGTCAGGGACGCTTGGGCAGACATGAATGCTCCTGGCTGGTCTCAGTGAGGTTGGTCAGGGGTGCCTGGATAAAAATAGGAATGTCTCCCCAAATCATTCTCTTCTTTAAGTTTTGTCTAATGGAGGATTCAGTCCTGCCTAGAATATCAGGCAACCCTACTAAAGAACCAGAGAGGCAAATGGCCGCTCCGGGTCAAAGCCCCAGACATCCCACAGAAATGATGAGCTGCATGCC
Source organism: Chelonoidis abingdonii (assembly GCF_003597395.2). NCBI lineage: Eukaryota > Metazoa > Chordata > Testudines > Testudinidae > Chelonoidis > Chelonoidis abingdonii. The sequence goes on along the minus strand of NC_133782.1, from coordinate 28,993,050 downwards.
ATTCCAGGGGGTGCCCCTACAACAACCCCACCCGTTGCTTCCTTCCTCCCCCACCCCTCCTGGGCTACCATGGCAGTTATCCCCCCATTTGTGTGATGAAGTAATAAAGAATGCAGGCATTTGAAACAACACTGTCTTTATTGCCTCTACAAGCAGAGATCAAAGGAGGGAGGGGAGGGCGATTGACCTACAGGGAAGTAGAGTGAACCATCACTCTGCACTTGCTCAGCCTATAGTTGGACTGCTCCTTACTACTGTCCAAGCTTCATGAGCCATGGAAGCAAGGGGTAGGCTGGGGTAGGTGCGACCGCACAGTGTTGCTGACTGGGAGAGCAGCCTGAGGCAGAAGCCTCCAGCTGGCACGATATTCCAGGCAGGACTGAATCTCCATTACACAAAACTTAGAGAGAATGACCTGAAGTCATTCCAATTTTTGTCCAAGTGCCCCCGACCGACCTCACCAAGGCCAGCCAGGAGCACCCATGTCTGCCCAGGCACACCCGACCAACCTCACTGAGGCCAGCCAGGAGCACCCACGGGATGATGATGATGGTTGCCAGTCGTACTATATCATCTGCTGTCCGCAAGGCAAGGCAAGGCAAGGCAATGATGCTGTGTAGCGCTGCAGTGCTGCGTCTGCCAGCAGCATCCAGTAGACATACGATGACAGTGAAAAAAGGTGAGAAACGATTTTTTCCCGTTGCTTTCATGGGGGGAGGGCTAACTACATGTACCCAGAAGAAGACAACATGATAGCGTAATGATTCATGCTTGAATAATAAGAGTATAATAGTAGAAGTATACTACTGACCACTAACCAGGATGGTGATGGTGTATATGAAATGCTCAGGGAGATTAGAGAGGCTACAAAACAGAAAACCCATTTATAACAGGGTATTTCAACTATACCCATATTGACTGGGTACATGTCACCTCAGGACAGGATGCAGAGATAAAATTTCTAGACATGGTAAGTGCTGCTTCTTGGAGAAGCTAGTCCTGGAACCCACAAGGGAAGAGGCAATTCTTGATTTAGTCTAACTGGAGTACAGGATCTGGTCTAAGAGGTGAATATAGCTGAACCACTGGTAATAGCAACCACAACGTAATTAAATTTAACATGTTTGTAGGGGGAAAATACCAAAGAAACCCACCACAGTAGCCTTTTAATTTCAGAAAGGGGAACTACACAAAAATGAGGAAGTTAGTTAAACGGAAATTAAAAGGAACAGTCACAAGAGTGAAATGCCTTGAAGCTGCATGGAAACTTTTTTACAACACCATAATAGAGGCTCAAACTAAATGTATTCCCAAAATAATAAAAAATAGCAAGAGGACCACACAAAAAAATGCTACGATGGCTAAACAGCAGAGTAAAAGAGGCAGTTAGAGACAAAGACATCCTTTAAAAACTGGAAGTAAAATCTGACTGATGAAAATAGAAAGGAGAATAAACTCTGGCCAATCAAATGTAGAAGTATAATTAGGAAGGCCAAAAAAGAATTTGATGAGCAACTAGCAAAAGAAACAAAAAATTTTTTTTGCTGTTAGTTTTTTAAGTACATCAGAAGCAGGCAGCCTGCCAAACAAACAATAGGGCCATTGGACAATCAAGATGCGAAAGGAGCACTCGAGGAAAAGGCCATTGCGGAAAAGCTACATGAATTCTTTGCATTGGTCTTTATTGAACAGGATATTAGGAAAATTCCCTTTTTTTAGGTGACAAATACGAGGAACTCTCCCAGATTAAGCTGTAAGCAGAGATTCTTTTGGAACAATTTACAAATCAAACAAAAAATAAATCACCAGGGCTAGATGATGTTCACCCAAGAGTTCTGAAGGAACTCAAATATGAGATTGCAGAACTATTAACTGTAGTCTGCAACCTATCGTTTAAATCAGCCTCTGTACCAGGTGGTTGTAAAATAGCTAATATAACATCGATTTTGAAAAAAGGCTCCAGAGGTGATCCTGACAATTACAGGCCAGTAAATCTCATTTTAGTACCAGGCAAATTGGTTGACACTATAGTAAAGGACAGATTTATCAGATACTGTGATGAACACAGTATGTTGGGGAAGAGTCAATATAGCTTTTGTAGAGGGAAATCATGCCTCACCAATCTATTGGAATTCTCTGAGGGTGTCAACAAGCGTGTGGATGAGAGTGATCCAGTGAATATAGTGTACTTGAACTTTCAGAAAGCCTTTGACAAGGTCCCATGCTAAAGGCTCTTAAGCAAAGTAAGCAGTCATGGGATGAGAGGGAAGGTCCTCTCATGTACAGTAAAAGATAGGAAACAAAGGGTAGGAACAAATGATCAGTTTTCACAATGGAAAGACATACATAGCAGGGTACCCCAAGGATCTGTACTGCTCAACATATTCATACATGATCTGGAATAAGGTGTAAACAGTGAAGTGGCAAAATTTGCAGATGATACTAAATTACTAAAGATAGTTAAGTCCAAAGCTGATTGCAAAGAGTTACAAAGGGATCTCACAAAATTGGGTGACTGGATAACAACGTGGGAGATGAAATTCAGTGTAGATAAATGCAAAGTTATGCCCATTGGAAAACATAATCCCAACTATACATATAAAATGATGGGGGTCTAAATTAGCTATTACCACTCAAGAAAGAGATCTTGGAGTCATGGATAGGTCTCTGAAAACATCTGCTCAGTGGGCAACCAAAAGAGCTAACAGAATGTTAGGAACCATTAGGAAAGGGATAGAAAATGAGACAGAAAATATCATATTGCCTCGATATCAATCCATGGTATGGCCCACATCTTGAATACTGTGTGCAGATGCGGTCACCCAATCTCAAAAAAAGATATATTGGAATTGGAAAAAGTACAGAGAAGGGCATCAAAAATGGGTAGGGTAATGGAACAGTTTCTGCATGAGGAGAGATTAATAAAACTGGAGCCATTCAACTTAGAAAAGAGATGACCAATGGGAGATATGCTAGAGATCTATAAAATAATGGTGTGGAAAAAGTGAATAAGGAAGTGTTATTTACCCCTTCACATAACACAAGGACCAGGGGTCATCCATAATAGGTAACAGGTTTAAAACTAATATAAGAAAGTTGTAAGCTGGCACAGCCAGCCCTCCATGTCTGCATCTGAGGGAGACCATACCTCCTCGCAGTTTGATCTGCTAGAGTCTTCTCCACACAAAGAAAAAACGGGAATTAGTGGTTCTCAGTGGGCTCTGGCCCTCAAGCGGGGCAGGGCCATAAACAGTCTGGGCTCTGGCCTGCAACTAGGCAGAGTTGTAGCAGTTTATTCACCCAGCTGTTAAGCAGGGTAGGGGCGCAAACAGTCAAGGCTCTGGCCTGCAGTCAGACAGAGCTGTAGCACCAGCCCAGTCTGTGGGGTCCAGCAGGGGTGAGTGAACTGCACAATCCATGGGGCTCAGGTGGTAGGGATGCCCGAGAAGCGCAGGTGTCCTGGCCTAAGGAGGAGGAGTACGGTCACCCCAGGGGTAGGGTGGCATGGGATTGTGGGCCTACCCAACTTCACCATATCCCTTCTATGATGAGATAACTGGCTCTGTGGATGAGGGGAAAGCAGTGGATATGTTATTCCTTGACTTTAGCAAAGCTTTTGATACAGTCTCCTACAGTATTCTTGCCGGGAAGTTAAAGAAGTATGAGCTGGATGAATGGACTATAAGATGGATAGAAATCTCACTAGATTGTTGAGCTCAACAGGTAGTGATCAATGGTTCCATGTCTAGTTGACAGCTGTTATCAAGCAGAGTGCCCAAAGTGTTGGTCCTGGGGCTGGTTTTGTTCCATATCTTCATTAATGATCTGGAGGATGGCGCGGACTGCACCCTCAGCAAATTTTAAGATGACACTAAACTGGGAAGAGTGGTAGATACGCTGGAGGGTAGGGATAGGATACAGAGGGACCTAGACAAATTACAGGATTGTGCCAAAAGAAATCTGATGAGGTTCAACAAGGACAAGTGCAGAGTCCTGCATTTAGGACGGAAGAATCCCATGCACTGCTGCAGACTAGGGACTGAGTGGCTAGGCAGCAGTGCTGCAGAAAAGGACCTAGGGTTACAGTGGACGAGAAGCTGGATATGAGCCAACAGTGTGCCCTTGTTGTCAAGAAGGCTAATGGCATTTTGGGCTGCATAAGTAGGGGCATTGCCCACAGATCAAGAGATGTGATCTTTTCCCTCTATTCGACACTGATGAGGCCTCATCTGGAGCACTGTGTCCAGTTTGGGCTCCACACTACAAGAAGGATGTGGAAAAATTGGAAAGAGTCCAGCGGAGGGCAACAAAAATGATTAGGGAGCTGGAGCACATGACTTATGAGGATTGGCTGAGGGAACTGGGATTGTTTAGTTTGCAGAAGAGAAGAATGAGGGGGGATTTGATAGCTGCTTTCAACTACCTGAAAGGGGGTTCTAAAGAGGATGGATCTAGACTGTTCTCAGTGGCAGCAGATGACAGAACAAGGAGTATTGGCCTCAAGTTACAATGGGGGAAGTTTAGGTTGGATATTAGGAAAAAACTTTTTCACTAGGAGGGTGGTGAAGCACTGGAATGGGTTACCTAGGGAGGTGGTAGAATCTCCTTCCTTAGAGGTTTTTAAGGTCATGCTTTACAAAGCCCTGGCTGGGATGATTTAGTTGGGAATTGGTCCTGCTTTGAGCAGGGGGCTGGACTAGATGACCTCCTGAGGTCCCTTCCAACCCTGATATTCTATGATTCTATTATATTCCATCCCAGAGCCCTAATAGTGCCTCAACATGATAACCTTGTTTCAGGCCAATTCTCAACAAGACTGCTGCCTGGTTTCCAAGAGCAGCTTCCTACTCTCCCCCTCGGGTGTGCCTGTATCCAGGGTCATCCTCTGTCTCCCCGGGATACTCTGCCAAGGTAGCAGCTCCTCAGCATTGCCAGTTTCAGGGCTCTCTGGAAGCTCAGGCTGGTTTCCAGGGCAGCAACAGTTCTCTATAGCATTCCACTCCAGCAGCAGGGAAGAAGCATCTGTCTCCTTCAGCAGCTCCCTCCCAACAGAGCTGCTGGGCCGGCATTTTATACTTCCTCTTCCAGTTTTGCCCCTGTGCTTCCGGCGTGCTGGGCATGGCCCTCCTGGCTCTGCCCACCAGGAGGCTTGTGGTGCTCCCTCCATGTCTACGTCTGAGGGAGGCCACGCCCCCTCACTACAGAAGCAGTTCCCACAATGCACAGTCTAACTGTGGAACTCATTGCCAGGGGATGTTGAGATGGCCAAAAATATAACTGTTCCCGAAATAATTAGAGAACTTCATGGAGGCTAGGTCCATTAATGGATGCTAGCCAAGATGGTCAGGGATGCAACCCCATGCTATGGCTGTCCCTAAGCCTCTGACTACCAGATGTTGGGACTGGATGACAGGGGCTGGATGACTCAATAATTGCCCTGTTCTGCTCATTCCCGCTGAAGCATCTGGCACCAGCCATTGTCAGAAGACAGGCTACTGGACTAGTTAGACCACTGGTCTGACCCAGTATGGCCGTTCTTACGGTAAACAGTAGGAATGTCGGAGGAGGGGATGAGGATGGAACGCTGAACTGTGCTAGGTGGCACTATGTTTAAAATACTGCATTAAAACCAACTATAGCCATGCTTGGCACAGCATAAAGGATCTTATGGTGGGCAATGCTAGTGTCTCTCTCTCTGAGGAGTGAGCTCTGTCCATACCAGATACAGCAGCCTGACCTGCTGGTAGTAGCCCTGCAACCTACCATGCACAAGGAGTATATGACACCCACTGCCCCTCCCTGCCCTACAGTGATCTCAAGGGACCAGTACTGCCCCACCACCCTCCCCACTCTGGCTGGAGCACCGAGATCCCCCGCTTCTGCTTCAATCTACTTTAACCAATGCACTAATCCTTGTACCCCTCCCAACCCCGCCATGAGACAGGGCAGGATCATCCAAGGAGCCTTTAACTATCTGCATCTTTAAGCCTCTATCTACCTTTAAAATCCAGCCCCAAGTGACTTGACTGAGTCTGCACAGTGAGTCAGTGGCAGAGGCTGGGAACAGTCCCTGCACTTGTCGTGAGCCCCCTTCCCCTGGGGCCATGGCTGGGGAGGCCATTCTGCTGCTGCATAGGTGATCACACACAAGGGGACATATTTCCCATTTTCCCAGAAGAAGGGAGGGTCTATAAGCCCCATTTGGAGCCTCAACAATCACCTCTTGTTCAATGTATTTATTTAGAGGCTTTTTACTGGCTCCCATCACTGTGGCATCAGTCATTAACAAAGGTAGCCTCACAACACCTCTGTGAAATAGGCAAGTGTCAACCCCTGTTTCACACTTTCCTCAAACACAAAGCAGGGCTAGATGTTGCCCTTAGTACAGTCCATTGGCCAGAGGAGGCTTGTACAGCGTTGGTGAAAGGGGATCCCTGTGTGTGCAGCATTCACCGCCATCCCAGCTCCATTGTGCTCTGTTTCTCTATACACACAATGGGCAATCATGCACATTCAGTGGAAATTCATTATTTTAGCTTAAGGAACAGACCAAGAAAGCACAAAAGCAAAGTCTCCCAGGGAGAGCACAGTGTAGCCCTTCTGTAGCAAGCTGCAGCAACTCTGAGAACAATAGGGCTGCTGTTTCCTTCCAAAGGCACCCTGTCTGCAGTGCTAAGGTGCAGGGCTCAGAAAAGCAGAGACCCCACAGGTTGACAGCTGCATCCAGCCCTCGTCGGCCAGCACTGAGTTTGTGGTCTGGACTCATGGACCCCAGTTAGATCAGCAGCTATAATTATGGACACATCAGGCTGTGTGGAGCTAGAAATTCTGCAGCTGGGATATGACAAGTCTGCATGCTCACAGGAGTGTGCGGGCAGAGACTCACCCAGGCTGCTTCTTTAAGGCTCAGTTTAAAAACCTCATTGGCCAAAGTTCATTTTTAACAAGTTCCATAAATACCCACCTCCACACTGGAGGCTGTGATGCTTTTTACTGGATCCTGGGCATTATTTGGAGATATTTCCATGAAAGGTGACAAGTCAAATTCTGCCTTTGGGAAATGAACCCATTCCAACTTTCTCCAAACCTAACAAGAAAGGAACAGAAGGAGGAATGAAACTCTCCCCGCTCTTTAACTCCCACTCCCAGTGGCAGTGTTCCCAAAGCAGACAGCTGGGAAGGGGAAATAGCGGCGGAGCACCACAAACCCATTTAAAAATACCTAAGGGAGAAAACTGTTAAATTAGAGGCAAAATATTCTCAGGTGGCCTCCCTGGGAGTGTTCGGCAACTCTAATGTCCCATTTTCATTGTAGCTCTGAGGCTCTCTCTGCTGGCTGAGAGTTGGCAGTGCATTATTTCAGGAGAGCCGTGTGGGCTATGAAATTCCCCTAATAATACTTTGGTTTGTTCTGCACCTGTATTTGTCAGCAGAGCAAGTGATAATAGTGGCTCCTACAGTTAAAGTTACGAACCAGCTTCCTTTACAATCCCTTTGTTCATATGCTTATGCCCTTTCTGGGGCCAGAATTTCTCACGTTATATCTCTGCCTGAAGGCGGAAAGTTTCAGCTAAAACCTCTCTATGGTCTTGGAGTTCACGAGACTGGGGAGCATCAAACAGACTTCACACCCTGAAATCTAAGCTTTTTTTATTTTTTTTAACAAAGCTGACTGATGCTCGAGATGTGCTGTCTGGCATTGCCCCAGACCCTGATTCTGCAAAGGTTTCCTGTGGACCATAGTCCTATTGCCTTAAAAAGAACTACACCACTACCACTACACCCAGCAGAATGTACTTATCTTGTATAGCAAGTATGGGTGGTGCTAAGTTTGGTTGAAGTTTACCAAAGCTAGCAGCATCTGCTGATTGCACAGTGAGAACATGAAGTGGGTATATTCCTCAGTTAAATGTACTTTTGAAAGCAAGTTATGAGGCAGGATTTGGGCTTTGCCCAACTATTGCTCTTCAACCTTCAGCCCTGTGCTCCCTGGCCATTTGGGTTTTCCATCTGCAAAGAGCAAATATCCCTTCAGTTAGAATGGTGTGTGTGAATTAAGGAAAAAAACAGAGCAAGAAAGAACAAAAATAAGGTCTCCATAAGAGACCACAGAATGCGGGGGCATCTCTTCTAAACCATCTGCACTGAACTGAATACAAAATCATGCAATCATAGGAATGTAGAGCTGGAAGGGACCTCAAGAGGTCATCTAATCAGGGCCCCACACTGACATAGGACCAAGTATCCCTAGACCAGTGGTTCTCAACCCACGCTCTGCGGGCCACTTGCGACTCAATCAGCACATGGCTGAAGATCATGTGACATCTTCAGGCCCATATGTTGTGTGGATTCAGCCCACATAACACATAGAGAGCTGCATATGCAGCCCACAATGGTAAATAGGTTGAGAACAACTGTCCTAGACCATCCCCCTGACAGATGCCTTTAAAACCTCCAATGACACGGATTCCACAGCCTCCCCAGGTAACCTATTCCTTATACTTCAAAAGATTTTCCTAATATCCAACCTAAATCTCCCTGGTAACTGCCTCCAGCAGACTCCTAGAAATGTAGAGTCCAGGACTCAGACAACACTGTCATAACTATTACAGAGCTATCTGTGTGACACTGGTCCAGCCCTCTAACCTCCCTCTCCCAAGTGTTTTGCCCTGGCTGTCCCACAGAGTGCATTGGGCCAGGGCACCACGTTACAGTGTGGTGTGGCCTTGCCTGTGTGAATGGCACCAAACGGTGTTGTTATAACTATGCTGAAGCCCTGTAAACACTTCATTAAGGTACTGTAAAGAAATTCATTTCCTGACACCTTACATTGTAGCTATGCAGCCTCACTGGTGCATGGAGGATAGGTCCATCAATGGCTGTTAGCCAAGATGTTTAGGGATGCAACCCCATGCTCTGGGTGTCCCTAAGCCTCTGACTACCAGAAGCTGGGAGTGGATGACAGAGGATGGATTGCTCAATGATTGCATGTTCAGTCTGAAGCATCCGGCATTGGCCACTGTCAGAAGACAGGACACTGTGCTAAATGGAACATTGGCCTGAGCCAATATGGCCATTCTTATGTTCTTATTCACACGGTGGTGTTTTGTATTTAAACATCCTGTTTCACTGGTGTCAAAGAAAGACCTGGTTTTCCGGTTTGGTTGCAAGTGTGAGAAAGCCTGTTTGCTTCCTGCCCTTTTTGCTTGGATTGGACACCATGAGAAACATCAGCCATTCCTTGTCAGAACCTGCCTTGTGGCTCATGATCACTGGTTCTTTTTGACTCGTCCAACTGAGCCTCATTCCTAGGATAAATATAGCATCTTTCGCCTGCTGCCTTGTCTGGGAAAAGGCAAATGCAAGAGAAAAAAGGTTCTTCCAAGTGGTGCCTAGGTCTCATTGACATTAGCTGCAGCATCATAGAATTGTAGTGTTACAGCAATCAGCTGTGAATAGCTGCCTGCTCCCCTGGGGGAAAGCTTTTCATTCCCAGGGCAGAACAAGGAATCTCACAGAGAAAACAACCAGAGGAGCAGGCTGGAGCTACCAGTATGCCCTGGAAGAAGGCTTCATATGGGCCCAAAGTGAAGTGAGATCTGCAACCACAGATGTGTGTGATATGAAGGATTTCCATGTGCTCAGACTCCGGGGAGAGCAGGAAAGGTGCATCCCCCCATCGAGGCAGGCCCATTGCAAGTCAGTGCACACCAGAGCCATAACCAGCAGGTGGGGGCACTCAGGGAGCCTGGCACACAAGGGCTGTCTTCGTGGCTGGGTGGAGTTGCACCACCAGGTGCCCATGGCAAGTGAGAGGTCCCTTTAGCATCTCTTGTCTGTTACTGCATAAGATTTGAGCTCCTCATCCTGACCTAGCAGGATCTACAAGGCTATGCTTCCAAGTTTCAGCCCTATTCCCTAACCTCCCTCCAGGCTGTCCCCATGACTCCTCTCCCATGTGTAGCTCCAGGCCACACTGCCCCCAGCCCTGGAATGCTCTCGCTGTCCAATCTCCTCCTCCAAACCCCTCCTAGACACATCCCCTCAAGCAGACCCTGCTCTCTCCTTTCCATCAGTGACCCCCACACCTTCCTCTCCTGAACTATGGTCATGAGACCCATCTTACCTTGGGCCAGAATCTGCTCCCCTTGAGCAACAGCTTCCTTCTCGTCTAGCCTGACTGAAAATCTCACCCCCAGGTCTCAGGTAATGAGAGCAGGAAAGATTTGCTGGGGAGCCCCCTCCCCCTCCCAAACTCAGTATCCACTCCCAGGGAGCAAAAATCCAGGTTTCTGGCATTTCAGAGCATGGTCAAACAGGTGCTGGAGCATGTGTTTATTCTGGGTCTCTGGGGTGGATACAGGATGGGGCATCTGGCTGCTTGTTGTCTCCTTGCGTGTGTTTATGTGGAATCTGATTTATGACAGGGGCCTAGACGCTGCAGTGATAAGTGCATGAAAAACTCCATTAAATAGCTCTGCAAAGCCTTGAAACAGAAAAGTGGCAACGCGGCGCACCCTCACTCCGCTGTTCAGACCTTGGCTAATGTCTGTTTGGATTCATTTATAAAGTTAATTACACACTTTTAGCTGGTGTGTTCTACTTTCAGACAAGTGCACTGCCTATGTCGGGGGGGGGGGGTGGAGAGTGGGTGGGGGAGAGGAACTGTTGGGCATAATTACCCTGAACCGCAGCCAGCCAGCGAGCTGGGATTCATCATGGGCTAGAACCGCTTGGACTTCACATGGAATTTTCATCTAGGTGATTAAATTAGCAGGCCTGGTTGTTATGCCCTGGTTGGCTTGGATCCTGGTTCCGATCCATTTTCTGTTGCTCAGAACCAGCTTACCCCTCTGGGGCTCACATCTCATTCCCCACTGTGAAGAACAAGGAGCAGCTCGTAGCAGAATGATTTATGTTGGGGATTTTTAAAGACACTCCCTGGTCCTTTCCTCCAGCACACAAATAGACCCAGGCTGGAATCTCTTCCCCCAGTGCCCACCAGGATTCATAAATAACGACCACTGCTGGCCCCAGTGTAACCCTAGCCCCCTCTCAAGAGCCAAGCAGGACAAATGGGCATTGGGCAGGTCAGACCATGGGGCGAGGTGTGTTTCAGAGCAGACAGTCCCTCATCAGCCTTTCCCTAGTTAAAACAGGAGACCGCTACCTGGAGCATCTCTGCTAAGCTCCCCTGGGGAGAAGGGTCTCTCTGGCAGACAGGCCGAGCGCAGGACCAATAGCATTTAGGGCTTTAGAGATTAAAAGCAACACTGTCCACTGCACCTGTAAGTGAACGGGAAGGCAGTGCCGAGCCCAGAAGCTGCCTGCTGGAAGGGCCACTAAGACCTTGTCTGCATGGTGATGTAGCCTTGATTTCAGTCACTTGTGCAGCCCCTCATGTGGGCAGGGTACGCAGCCATTTATACTCCAGAGCTGCCCTGCAGGAGCGAGTTGCTCTGGTGCAGATGCTGGCTTTGCCTGCCTGCACTAGGATCTCCCTCAGGGCAGCTGCCCAGGTGTCTGAATTTGGAGCCAGTTGCCCATGTATACAGTAGGGCCTCTGGAGTTCGCATTAGCTGGAGTTTCAAACGGATCATTACTGTAGACCCACACAGAGCTCTTTGCACTGAGCCAGTCTCAAGGTGCCCGAGCCACAGACAACTATGCTGGGGCCAGGATCTGTATGAAATGGCTTTTGTGCAAGAGTAGATGGGACAAGCCATTAGCACGACCGGGGCAGAAGTGATATGGAATCTTATAAGATCTACCATAAGTCTCTGAGCCTGGGGAATGGGCAGGGCAGCTGTCCCCGAATTTGTATTTCAGGAAGCATATCAGCCAGAGTCTGAAGCAATGAGAAAAGTACGTGGACTGGGCTCTGCACGTTGGTTTGTTATTGTAGGGTTGCTCCTGGGTGCTGGGGTACACACACTGGTGTGTTACTGTAGGGTTGCTCCTAGGAGATGGCTGCTGACGTTTATTGCAGTAAAGCAGCCATTAAAATGTTCTGGATGGACTATTCCAAACCACTCTGCCTCCCTGCCACAGCAAGCCAAAGGATGAGTCATACAACTTTAAACAAAACGTCTGGCCCGTATAATCTCTGGCAATGCCCAGGAGATGTCCTGCCACAGGCTACAGATGACAGAAGCTCCAGGAATCCTGCACTTGCTCTCTCTGTGTTAGCAGGCGAAGGACAATCCAGCTACATGTATTTTTTATTGATCTGCTGTGGAAAGGTAAATGCATAATTTAAAGTTGACAGCAGGTGCCAGCAAAGGGCTGTTCTGTGGTGAGCAGAAGGCCTGGCGTTTGCATTGGAGTGTTTGTTACCCTGGGAGTCGGAGCCATCTGCAGGATGCTGGGCATCTCCTGCAAATGCTGTGCAGAGTCTGCTCACAGGAATCTGAGGGATGTGTGCCCAATAGAGAACAGACTGCAGAGTTGGCTCCAACAGGCAGAGTCCCCTTCTGGGGGCCAGAGATGGGTGTGCCCACAGGGATTGTGCCATGCACTGGGGAGCCGAGAACATGGGGAAACTGGTGCATTGCAGGCAGCTCTAATGGGTGAGCCCTAAAGAACCTGCCTTGTCCCAGCCACGAGGAACTGATCTCAGCTGGGAGGACATCCCTGACCAGACACTCACAATCAGGATCTCAAGTCAGAAACATTCCCTTGATTAGGGGTTTCCACATCCAGAGTTGGAATTGGGCCCTTCAGGGAGACAGGCTGGAATTGTGTCAAATGCTCCAATATGTGTCTCCCGCGCTGACTACACTGAACGTACACCGTGCCTGATCGCACTGCACCCCATCCTGTGAGTGAGGGGCATGACTCTATTTTACAGGTAGGAAAGCTGTAGCACTGAGGGGCTTGACCCAAAGTCAGGAACAGAACCCAGAAGCCCTGACATGCAGGCGTCTGCTGAACCATTACCTTCCTGCCTGACCCTCAGCAGCTCATTGAACTGGTTTGAAAACTGTAGAAGGTTTCCCCCAGCTGTTTGTCTGAACAGGCCTTTGGGGCTCAGATTTCCAGCACCACACACTCTGTCAGGCTGTAAAAATGCCCCCGGCTAATTTGCATTGGCAGTGACTGGGCTAGCCTGCACAATGGTAGCCATGCACACTCACATGCCCAATCGGTTGTGCTGCTCTGTTGGGGGACGTTTCTGCCAGTGAAGCACACAATTCAACTAGTCCTTTTTGCTGCGGTCTTACTTGGCAAACTCCCACTCTCCCCCTCTGTCTCTTCCAGCTGAGCTGCCCAGGTTTCTTCCTGCCACCCAATAGGCTTGTCTCGGCTCATATCTCCCCTGATGCATCAGGTTTCATTTTCCCGATCCCTTTGGATGCTCTCTGTCCTCACAGGTGGTTGCCTCTCCTTTCAATTTATATCATCTGAGAAGTTCTAACACGCTCTTCACTTCCTCCTCACTAATGAGGATGCTCCACATGACCAGACCTAACACGCTGTATCCCTTTAGGCATACCCCAAACCCCCAACTCTTTTGATGCTCATTCACATTGCCATTAGTTTAGATCTTCCTGTTATTTTTCAGTCTGCAGGAGTGTTCTTACCCAAGCCCCTCTGAATTGTTTTCGAGAAACACTTTGCTACACAATATCAAATGCTTTGCTGAAATCCAAATCAATCACATCTGTTGCATCCCCATTCATCTGTTCATTTTGCAATATTATCAAGCAAATCTGTCAAACATCTACTGGTAGGATCTATTCCTTATCAACCCAGACCACTCACTGCTCAAGAAGTCATAATCCTTTAGCCAGCTAGTGATTTTATTTTTCTCCTGGTACTGTATTTATTCCATTATTTTATGTTAGGGACAGAAATTTGAGACAAAATTTTCAAAGGAGTTGGGTGGCCACTCCCACTGAAATTCCCAGGATCTGAGTACCTAACTACATTCTACTCCTTTGAAAAGCCTAACCTATGAAATGGTCATTACCAGGATCAATCTTATTTCCTGCTTTGAAATTCAGCAGCACGACACACTTGCATTTCTCTGTTCTCCCAGTACAGCCACAGTTCTCCATGGCTGTCCAGGAACAGTTGCCAATGGTACAGTTAAGTTTCTTAGCCAATTCACTTAATAACGATTTGTGATGCAGATCATGCACATCAGGTGACTTATTCACATTCACATCACTTCTTCTCTGCAGAAGGAGCTATTTCTACTGGGTTTTCCTTATGCCCCAGTTGGACATACTTTTCCCCTCCTTGTAAGAGGTCAGGCTCTCAGCCATTTCAGAGTCATATTCATTTCAGCCCCCTCCACACTTCTCTCCTCCCTGCTGTTCCAGCGTGAAAGGCCTGCTGATCCCCTCTGCCTAACAGAACACATTCTGGCTTTCTGCTGCCCTTGGGCCAGATTCTGTTCTTATTTAAAGCCATGCAGCTCCATTGACTTTGCTGGTACACGTGTACCTCACTAGTCAGCGTGTGCACAGGTTCTCCTCTGTGCCAATCCCCAGAGAATATGAGCGGTTACAGCCCCTAGCTACAGGGTTTGGCTCTTTAGCTCTGGAGGTGCCTGGTCCAAGTCACATCAGCAAGAGCAGAAGGCGCCTACTTATCTTTTCTCTGTGAGCCTGGCCTGATTCTTTTGTACTCTTAATTGGCTGCTTCCCGGTTTCCCTTCTAGTGCAGTCTGTGAACCTCTGGTCTCTCAGCAGTCTGGCACTGGTGGATTTCACGATGCTTGCTCATTACTCCTTGCCAGCTCCATTGTGCCATTAGGCACTGGCTGTCTTTGGGGACCACCTTGTCCCAGGAGTGCAGCTGCTGTTACAGCTACTTGGAGTGCACATCGGGTGTGGCCCTGAGTTCGAACTGGGGGGACATGCGGTGACACAGCACACTATCACCTCTTTCGCCAGCTCATTCTCCAGAAGCTCAGATGCCACCTCTAGCCTCTATGGTTGCAGAGAAAACCCTGAAAGCGTGACCTTGGTGCCACTGACACCATTACACCTGCCTGAGTCTGCGGACAGCATGAAAGAGTAGATCTGAGGTGTGAACTGCCTTATTCATTTCAGTGAGATGCCCAGTGACAGCAATTTAAATGGCAACATTGTTAATTATTTCACTGCTGGTTCAAAGCACGTAAGACAGGGGAGGGAGTATCACATCACAGAAGATCTGCACAAACTTTTCTGCCTGACTGCCCATTTCGGTATCATGAGTGGGTGGCCCTTGAGAGACTCTACCACTTATTTCCTTCCCTCAGTCAAAGAAGAGGCAAATCCAAGGAGTTTAGCAAGGCCGCACATGGTATTTGAGCCCCATGAAAGAGAACTGCAGAGCCCAAGGATGTACATGAACCTAGTGAGGGGGCGCCATGACTAAGGCACCAAGCAGTCCAAACTCCACATGTGGCCATATTTTGAATGTCTGCTCAGTGCACTGTGCGTACTGCCAATGCCAAGTGGGTGGAGTTTGTACAAATATGACGACCCTTTCTTATCTGTTCTAAAACAAGGCTGCGTCATCACCAAGCCCCGGGGACAAAGCAGCAGCAGCAGACCCAGAGAAGAAGATCTTGGCCTCCAACTTTCAAAAACCCTTTATTCCACTATCTCCAATTTCCTCTGGGAATACGGTCAGTTCCTCGTTGGGCTGTGAGATGTGATGGACAGTCAGGAGAGGGACTACAAAAGCCAAAGAATCCCATGCTCCAAGTGTTTGAGAGTTGATGCAAATCTCCTAGAGTCCGAACTAGATCACCAGGAAACATAACCTTCACACTGGATGCCAATGACAGCCACCAAAGCAGGAGAATTTTATGGGAGGCTTGAAGAACATCCTTTACAAAGATGCGCCTTGGGCTTAACAGCAGCACGTTGTGGCAGGAACACTGTGAGCTGTTCAGTAGTTAATGAAACTGAGGTCTGTGCTCCGTTCCTTAAGATGATTGTTTGCAGCTCCTGGAAATCAGTTTCAGATGAGAGTTTAAGTTAATGCCATCCTGCAATTTTTACCAGTGCTGCTTGGCTTCTTCCCAGAGTCAGTCTTATACTTGGGACACTGTTCCTTTAGCTGGGAAGCACCCACCAAGGCCGCAGCCTCCCAAAGGTTCGCAGTGAGAGGTCTGTCTCATAAGGCTCCAGCTAGTCCTCTGTAACCCTAGCCCAGGCACTAGAGACCCAGGCCAGTGGTCCTAGGGTCAATCGCTGATGCCTACAACACACTCAGGGGCATGGTGCTACCCATTCCTTGTAAGGAGCAGATTTAAGGAGAAGGGGAAAGATTTGTGTCATTCAGGACAGATCTCTCTGCTGGTGCCGCTCTTGGCTTGAGGCCTGGCAGTGGAGGCATGAGTCTACTATAGCCTCATTGCTGATGAAGTCATGGATGGCCTGAGACTTGTGGGCAACAACTTCAGCATTGATGCACATCTGCTGGATTATCTGGTGAGCAGACTCTGTTGCGTTAGGAGTTGTGGCTCTGCGCTGCCATTCCCTGAGAGCATTCTCTACAAGACGGAGATGGGCACTAGAACTGCTTGGGAATTTTTTCAACAAAATGGTTCTTTGCCAGAAAGTGCCAATTCTTTCAAACCAAAACCGTGTGTGGGAAAGGGTGGGTTTTGACAACGCTTTCAGCAGGAAGGTTTCTCTGACCAGGAGGGAATTTCTGCTCAAAATGAGAGAAAGACTCCAGAATAGCCAAGAGCCCAGTGGTTAGAGACATGGCTTCAAGGCCCTGCTCTGCCCAAATCAGAGCAACTGGCTATTCTGGAGTCACTCTCATTTCTCAAAAAAAGAAATATGAAAAGGGCTTGGTTTCAGCTGAGTGCAGAAAGGGAACATTTTTGAAATCTCAGAATGTTTCATAGGATCAGAAACCCATCATGCCCTAAGCACAACATAGGGCCATGTGTTTGAAGTGTTTCTGCAGGCAAGCGCACATCCGCCCCCTTGTGTGTGTGTGCGTGGGGGAGTGGGCATGCCCCAAAGTGCAGAGGAGGCAGTTGGAAAGTCTGGCCCGTGATGTGAAAGCTATGCAAGGGGGAGAGGCCTAAGCCAGCTCTCTGAAATGATAGCCTGGTGGGTTCTGTTACAGTGTGTGCCAGGTTCACAGAAATAAGGAATGGGCACCTCCCAGCAAGAGCCCTGGCACTGTGAACCTACATCCCAAATAAGTGAGCACTGAACCAGGCCCATATCTTCCCAGGAAGCTGGGCTGGGCACAGCACCATTGACCCATCAAGCCTCATAAAACACACAATCAAAGATAGCTTTTTGGTACTGTCTAATCAGGCGGTTTACTCTGCCCTCCAGCTTGCTAAATCTCATCCAGGACCAGCACAATTCCCATTCCCCCAAATCACAGCAATTACCTCATTATTTGATATGAATAGATTCATGTGGCACAGAGAAGCCAAGTGTACTGTAAGGTACATACCCTAGGTGTCTACTCACCTTAGCAGTGCCAGCTGGGCATGCAGGGTCTGTACTCTGCATGCTGCCCTGTCGTAGCTTCCTACTCAGATTTGAACCTTAGTGTTCATAAACTGAGAAGCTAGCATAAACTCCTCGAAACTTAATTACCAGCTTAGATCTGATAGCCTGCCACCAACCAGGAATTCCAGTGCCTGGTACACTCTGGTCCCCCCCAAAACCTTCCCTGGGACCCCCAAGAACCCAAATCCTTGGATTCTTAAAACAAGGAGAAATAAACCATTTCCCTTCCTTCTCTTTACTTCCTCCCAGATTTGCCCGCCCTGGGGATACTAGGAGATTTCCCTGCTTCATCCCTTGAAACAAAACCGAGAGGACAATTTACCTTCCCCCTCCTTCTTTTCCCCCTCCCAGTCCTTCCCTGAGAGAGGCAGTAATCCTGGAACAGAGATTCCTATCCCCTTGCCATAACTAGAAAAAGAAAAGTCAACAAGTTTAAAAAAAGAAAGCTTTATATAAAAGAAAGAAAAAGACAAAAAAATTAATCTCTGTATTAAAGTGACAATACACAGGGCTATTGCTTAAAGAAAAAAATGACAGTAAGACAGCCTTATTCAAAAAGAGAGACAATTCAAAACATTCCAGCAAACTACACACATGTAAATACAAAAAAACAATAACAGCCTATTGTTTTTTCTACCTTTGTACTCACAACTTGGAAACTGAAGATTAGAAGCTTACAGATAGAAAAGATCCCCTCTCCTAGCTGAGAGCCAGACAAAAGACCCAGAGCCAAACATTCCTTCCCTCAGCTTTTAAAAAATCCTGTTTCCTGATTGGTCCTCTGGTCAGGTGTTTGGTTCTCTTTGTTAACCCTTTACAGGTGAAAGAAACATTAAAGCTTAGCTCTCTATTTATGACATGCCCTAACTCTGCTAACCAAGTACAAGCAAGGCCATGAGGTTTAGCTCAGGAGAACGTACAGCATAAGGGCTGAGTTAGCTTTGCAGCTCCCTCTTGAGAATGCAAGTTGCTCAGTGTGGGGTCAAGTTACCATTTTAAAGGTGAACAGTCATGGACTAATAACATCACCTGCCTGGATTTTCTGCCATGCAGCAGCTTTAGTTCTTAAATCTTATGTTTGGCTCATTTAATTCAATTGCAGGCTGAAAACCCGGGTTTCTTTTCTTGCCTATAATGTTGAGTTAGGAGACACTTGTGTTGCTGAAGAGGAGACAGAAAATGAAGGCTCTGGCTACTTGCGACCAGTAAGAATCCCACAGTTCCAAGGATGCTGACCCCATGGTCCTAGCTAATTCCATTTGGGTGATTACATTTTAACCCCCCTAAATTCTCCTGAATTGACTACGGTATCCTCCACTGCCTGGCCTGAGCCGCCATTAGGGTGACCAGACAGCAAGTGTGAAAAATCGGGACAGGGAGTAGGGGGTTATAGGAGCCTATATGAGAAAAAGACCCAAAAATCGGGACTGTCCCTATAAAATTGGGACACCTGGTCACTCTAGCCACCATTTAGTGTAGGACTGCTCTGTCCAACAGAATGGGTGCCCCACCCAGAGGCAGCTGCACTTCACTCCTACGCAAATGGATTCCTACATGTAGTTTGTAATTCCACTGACAGTATTTGTAAAGTGCTTGGGGATCCTCCTGTATGGAAGGGTCTATAATAAACAAGAGGTTGTTGTAGTCACAACAAATAGTTCGACAAGCATGAACATTAGCCAGTTAACTTAGTCCTTTTTTTTCTGTTCATGAATCAATCCTGACTTCTGCAAACCTCTTTGTTAAACATGAATATTGGCCAAACCTCTTGGACAAGCAATTTTCAATCTCCAGTGTGTCTGAAGCTTCCTCTTAGCCACTGGCAATTTGTGGCATGTGACTGGCCACCTGAATCACATGGTATCATTTCTGTTCCCTGACTTGATGACAGAAATTTTTTGGACAAGAGAACTACAAATGAGGAACAATGAACAGGACAGCTGTGCAGGAACCATCTGCTTTGTGGAAAATTTGGTGACACTGTTTAGTGTGTTCGTCCCATGCCGGAATAAAGAGTTGGCATGGTGATATTTTCCACAAACATGGAATCTTCCACACACAAAAAAATTTCCTTCTGGGAAGAAAAAAAGATGGAAAACTTCAAAAAAAATTCAGGGCAGCTGGAAACCAGGAAGCTGACTGGGCAGACTTAAACCCGCTTGCCAAGCAAGCAGCCGCTGCAGCCAGTCAGCTAGCCTTGCTTCCTTCAGAGTTCTGATGGAGTCAACGTGTTCCCACAGATTCCATCAAATCAGCATTTTCCCAGTGGTGACTCCAGGCACCAGTGTGTCAAGTGCATGCCTGGGGCAGCAAGCCGTGGGGGGCACCCTGACAGTCCCTGCAAGGGCGGCAGTCAGGCTGCCTTTGGCGGCTTGCCTGCAGGAGGTCTGCCAGTCCCACGGATTTGGCGGCAATTCGGCGGCAGATACATTGAATCCGCGGGACCAGGGACCTCCTGCAGGCAAGCTGCCGAAGGCTGCCTGACTGCTGTGCTTGAGGCAGCAAAAACGCTAGAGCAGCCCCTGCATTTTCCAACAGATAATCGTCCTGCTGGAAGAGTTTCAACCCACTCTGGTGGCTCACCTGGCTCGCCTGCACATCTGGGTGCAAAGTATTTGTGCAAACAGAACCCGGCCAGGAAGGAACATTCATGAAATGGGAGTCTAAAGGGCCAGACCAAAGAGCTGGTTGGTACTGGAACAAATGTCCTTGAACCTTGGTGTCTAGAGCATTCAACCTGCTATAGTTATTTAGGGCTAGAGCGCAGTCCATCCTGCACACACCTGCAGGGGAGTCAAGGTATTTAAGGTGCCTCATTATTTCTCTGCACTCACAGCTTCTGTGAGGTTGCTACCTCCACTCCCAGGCTGGTGGGTGGGCAGGGGCACCCTCTTGGCTGAGTCAGTCTCTGTCCATTCACAGTGTGCCCATACTGCAGCAGTACTGGCACGCCGGGGAAGTCATCTGTGCCTGAGACAGGTCTGGAGCCAGTTACCCCCTCCTAGGGCTAGGGGAGAGCCAGGAACCTGATTGGACTTGGAGGCCCGGTCCACTTCTGCATCAGGATGCTGCCCATTGCTCAGGACAAGTGGCAAAGCCACAGTCTCCTAGTAATTCCTGTTCTATTCCCATCCTGCCTGTGAGTGGCAGTCACTCCATGGTACCAGGCACTCAACAAACGCAGCGCAGAACTACGGTCCTGGCCCATCAATAGTGCGTTTCCCCAACAGGCCTGGCTGGAGTTTATTCATTTGTTTTCTTCAAAATCTCACTGAATTGTACCTAATGTTACCATGAGCTTGAAGGAGAACAGCAGAGTCTAATGTCCCCATCTCATCTCTCTCTTCTCTGCCCCCGCAGATCCCACCCTGAGGGGAGACTGCCTGTGCCCTGCATTATGCGTGTGACCGTTATTTAATGGCGGTTGTGTCCCAGGGTGCGGGCCAGCTGCAGCTGCACACCGCCGGTGCCTGTTTGCACAATGGGGCGGATTCGCTCCTTTCACCAAAAATTATTCATTATCTGCAAAAACCACAGAGACAGTCTGTGCACTGAATGGGATTTCCCAGATGATCCTGCGCCCCCAGAGGCTGTCTGCTCCCCTTTTCAGGGGTAGATTGAATCCGCTCGCCCCTGCCCCTTGCCTGCATTCCTAGGTGTAAGCAGAGTATTGTGATTCAGCTCCAGCCCCACCTGCTCTCTGGTCAGATGGAAAATGACCCTTGAGACAAAGCCCACAGCCATCCCCCCACTCTAGCGCTTTGCCCCGACACGTGTCTCTTTAACCTCTGCCTTGTGGCCAGCTGCTACGAGGGGCGCCTCCTTTGTAGTGATTAATAGGCCCTAGATCACATGATTAAACAGACAAGTCTCCCCATCTGGTCAACAATCCCTTGTCTGTTAGAGACCCCGTGCCCTTAGTGATAATGATATTAACCTCCCTGGCATTTGCAAATGGCCCCCTTCAAAGGGCCCTGTCAATTGTCAGCTGGCCTGAGGCTGAGAGAGACGTTTGTCCCAGCAGGCCCCACTTTGCTAGCGACTCGATCAAAGTTCATGGCGATCTCCCTGCTGAGGCAGAGAGAGATTTACAATCGCCACTTAACACGGGTTTATGAGGCCAGCTAAATCCTTGCCACGCTGGGAGCCCAGCCGCCTGTGTGGCTGTCCCCAGAGGAATGTAAGCCACCGCCGCCCTCCTTTCCTTAAGGAATCATCTATTTAATTCACCTCACTGCAGAGCCGGCCTTGGTGTTTTCTGCTGGGCCTCCTTTACCCCCTTCCCCCCGGACCCACGACCATAAGTGACCCCCTATCCACAGCAACAAGGGACGGTTCCGCAAAGGGACATGAGGCCACTAGCCGCTGGAGCGTGGCGCATGCTGCTGCTGCGTTTCCACACTTGTGCAGTGGCACTGCTTTCCAGACACTGATGACTCTGTGCCCCACTTGGGGAGGGGTTCCCCATGTCACAGCTGGGGGCGCTGTAGCAGGGAGCAGATTTTCCAAGGAGAAAGCTCCCATGGTTGTGGCTTCTTAGCCCCGCTGAGGCCCAGGCCATAAACAGTTTGGCTGAGGGCCCAGCAGGAGAGCTGGGAGGACACTGGCATCACTGGATCTCCCTGCCCTGCTTAGTTCACTAGACCATGCTGCCTCCGAGTTCAGTTGCACCCTGGTGGCCAGAGGCTGTTCAGCATAAGAACCAGCTCCACAGCAGGCAGGCAGCTGGCAGGGAGCCCGTGGCGGCCTCATCGTGCCATCACTTACTGCAGCCAGAGCAGCACTGCCTGCCACATTATAATCAATCATCCTGGGGTCTTTCCCCAGAACTGAGCCTCCATCGGTCCCACAGGCCAACCCAAGCAGCTGTGGGCAGTGGGGCTGCCTATACATCTGCCATCCTTGCAGACAGGAGCTGCCTGCAAGCAAGTCTCAGAGGCAAGTCTCCAAGGGGAGCCTGCAATGAGATGAGCTAGACACTGTGGGACAGATCCTGAGCTGGTGGAGGCTGGCCTGGCTCCCCTGGAGTTAATAGAGCTGTGCTGATTTACACCAACCAGGATGCTGGCTGTGGTGTATAGTGAGGGAAGCAGCTGAGTGGCAGGAGATGCAGCATGGTTTAGTGATGGAAGCATGGAACAGAGAGTCCTGCATTCTAACCTCAGCTCTTAGGCTGCCTCTCTCTGATATTATCAAGTTACTTATGCTTTCTGCCTTAGCTGTCCCCATGAGGGAGCAATAGCTGTTCAGGAGGAACAGAGCTATACAGAACTAGTAAGTCCAGCGTACCCTATGGCACCTCCTCCAGGCTACGCTTGGGTAGTAGGCTATAGCTCTCTAGCACCTCCTTGGGGAGACAGCAGGCATCACTCATCTCAGAGGCCCCTCCCTGGGCCAGAGGCCAGAGCATTGCGTGGGTGTGTCCCAGCATCCTGCGTGCAGCCCTCCTGTTTAAAAATCTGCCTCCTTACCAGAGTCCATATGAAGACATCAGGATGATTCCACATGCCACAAATAGCAGAATCCAGACTCTTCAGAAAACAAAAGAGGGAAACAGGGGCAAGAGAGTAGAGGACCTGGGTCGCCAGGGCTTTCGAGCAGCACTCCACCAATGGCTGGGGCTGGGTAGCTCAGAGTTCCAGCTCTGCTCCTGCAGCACAGCCTGCCACCCTAAACTGAGCTGGGATCCTGCCTTTTAAGGACTAGCCCCTCTGGGCCTGGCAAGCCTCAGGCGTGCAGAGTTGGGCTGATTGTGCCAAGGTCTTTAACCTCTTCTTAACTGGGCTGGGGATGTGGCCTACCACATCCTGTAAAAGTCACTTGGACGAGATTTAATAGGCGAACCCCAAGGATGAATTACAGACACTGTAACAGATGAGCAGCCTCGGCAGCGTTTATTCCCATAGGTGATTCCAGAACAAGGTGTTGATTTTTGTGGTCTGTTTCAATAAAATGACACACTCTGCTGATTGAGACTCTCCAGGGCTTTTTGCAGAACGGACAAGGACCCTATTTCATGCCGGGTGGTGAGAAATTCTGGGGGCTTTTTAAGCCTTGGCTTTTGCTGAATCTTGCGTTGGGATTTTGGGTTTGTTCAGACCATGGAACAAACCATGGAAGATGGGCAGGAATTGGGTTTGGAACAGAAAACAATGTTTGTACAAATTCTGGCAAAACAAAGCCACTGGGTTTTGCACATCTTCTGTCCTAACCCCAGACCCCTGCTCAGACCACTACCCCGCTTGAGCCTGTTTATAGCCAAAAGCCCCGGAGTCCCCTGTGGAGGAATCTTTCCTGCCCAGTCACAGGTTGCTGAAGAAGGGTTTCAGGGGAATGCAGACTCCAGCCACCTGGGTAGTCGGAGGGATTCTTGTTGTAGTGAAACAGACCAAACCCACCCCATACTCTCTAGGAACTGGGGCCCCTCAGCTGCCAGGGCTGTAATGTGGAAGTATCAGCAGAACGGAGCACGTGGCTGAGGCCAGCTTTGCCGGAGAACCCTCATCATAAGCAGGAAAGAAAGGCTTGAAGCAGCAGTGGCACAGACGACCCAGTGAGGTTATCACAGAGTCCATGACAGACTGAGACAGCAGTGCCAGTGGCACCAAACAGACTTGTCCTAACTTGTAGAGCCTGCAGGGAACCCCTGTGACTGAGCAGCACCTGGAAAGGCCTTGCCAAAGGGCAGAGAGGAAAGAGTCAGCAGGAGTCCACAAGGAGAGCTCAAACCAAAAGCACATCCATCATAAGCCAGGGAATGGGTGACCCCAGACTCTGGTCTGTGGCACCCACGCCAGGCATCCATTTCTGAGCAGGGTCCTATCTCCTGCTAATGCTTTGCAGCACACACACAGATGCTTGTGGGCTTGGCAAGGGACTCAGGAACTGCATTTGCTCCAAATGGATTCTATCACAGAACACTGGGGAGTCTTCAGAGAAAGTCATGTCCCCAGACCCAATAAAAGCCAGCCTACCTCCTCTTGCAGCACCTTCTCCATGACTCAGCAGGTCATGGAGCCCAGCCTGACAATCGTTCAGAGTCAGACCTTCTCCCAGGATGACGGGTCTGCAAGTCTGCATGTGGTGTGGGACACAGCTATCCTGTGGCAGCAACACAAAACAGGTAATAATATCTGCCTTGTTAACCCTGGTCTGGCTGTTTGCTGTGACATTCTCTGCAAGGGCAGCCTCATCTACACTGGCCTGTTTCTTAAACACTCCCACGTGACAGTTACAGTTGGGAGGAGTGTAGTGTATACCAGCTGCCAGCATTGGGCCATCATGTGCAGAGGAGCTGTCAGGAGCGGGTTAGATGGCCTGATGGCAGGAACGGAACAGAACCGAGGAATCACCACTTGGCTCCTTCTTGGCTTCCCTGTCCCAGGGGGAAGGTGATGTGGCTCCCACAAGCCTTGCAGCCTGAGACCACAGATGAGACGTGGGGGTGACAGATGGGGCAAGGGCACAGCCCTCCAGGAGACTTCTGTGGCAATGTGCTGCCAAGCTCCCAGCCGGTGGCTATGGGTGGGGAAAGACTTCAGCTCAGTGATGTAGGAGGGACAACCGGGTTGCTCTCTCCCGCAGCACGTGGCTGCTGAGCCAGGCGCTGGACACAGCTGGTCCTTTGGAAGTGCCCTGCCAGCACTGCCACGGCTGAAGAGAACTTCAGGAAAGTGAAGGAAACTCCTAGGGTGGGAGCGGACCAGGCAGCTAAGGGGGTGCACACTTCAGCCCTGCCTGTGGGAAACCCCCTCTGATTGGCCACCGTCCCCACTCCCCCGCCTCCTGGGATATAAACAGCCAATCAGGCAGCGCCCTCCCTCTCCCCTGAGGCCCAGCAGTCTTCTCAGAGGAGGGGGAGCTAACGAACCCAGGGCAGCTCTGCCCCCCCTCCTCTGAGCAACCCCCCCCTCGCTGCAGCACCCCTTGGGCAGGGGGAGAACCACCCCTGGAGCTGGAGCAGGGCAGATGCGGGGGACAGAAGTGATGGGAGGTAGGGGACGGGCAGAAGCCAGGGGTGAGTGGGTTCAGGCAGAAGCCAGGTGGGAGATAGGGTTGCTAACTTTCTACTAGCACAAAATTGAACACCCTCGCCCCGCCCCCACCTCTGAGGCTGGGGCAGGGGGTTGGGGCACAGGGGGGTGAGTGCTACAGCTGGGGGTGCAGGCTCTGGGGCATGGCTGGGGATGAGGGGTTTGGGGTGCAGGAGGGTCTCCGGGCTGGGGCCAAGGGGTTCAGAGGAGGGGGATCAAGGATGGGTAGGGGTGGGAGCGCGGGGGGGGGGCAGGGGTGCAGTCTCCAGATGGCGGCTTACCTCAGGCAGCTCCCAGAAGCAGCAGGATGGCGCCCCTCTGTCATGGCATAATTCCCGATCTGAACCTTAGAGTCCAAAAAAATGGGGTACCAACATGAATCCTCTAAGCTTAATTATCAGCTTAGATCTGATAGCTACACCAATCAGGAATTCCAGTGCCTGATACACTCTGCTCCCCTAAAACCTTCCCTGGGGACCCCCAAGACCCAGACCCCCTGGATCTTAACACAAGAAAGTATACCCTTTCCCTCACCGGTGCCTCTTCTAGGCTTTCCCTCCCTGGGTTACCCTGGGAAGATCACTGTGATTCAAACTCCTGAATCTTAAAACAGGGAGGAATGTCCCTTCCCCCCTCCCCTTCCCCCTCACCAGAGGCAATACAGATTCAAGCTCCGTGAATCTAAAACAAAGAGGAAATTTATTCTCCCCCCCTCTTCTCTCTTTCCCTTCTCCCACCAATTCCCTGGTGAGTACAGACTCAGTTTCTTTGAGCCTTAACAAGGGGAAAAAATCAATCAGGTCTTTAAAAAAAGAAAACTTTTAATAAAAGAAAGAAAGAGTAAAGATAATCACTGTAAATTCAAGATGGAATATACAGGGTCTTTCAGCTTATAGACTCTAGAGAGAAGCCTCCCCCAGCAGAAATACAGATTTAAATATTTTCCAGGCCCAATACACATTAGATTTCTACCAGCCAGATCACATTTCAAATAAAAAACAATCAAAAAGACTAAACCACCTTCTACCGTTGTACTTACTAAATTTGAACAGAAGATTAGAGAGCCTGTAGGTAGCGTGTGGTCACTCTCAGAACCCAGAAGAGAACACGGACCAAGGCCAAAGAACACACACAAAAGCTTCCCTCCACCCAGATTTGAAAGTATCTTGTCTCCTGATTGGTCCTCTGATCAGGTGTTCTGGTTCACTGTTTGTTAACCCTTTACAGGTGAAAGAGACAGTAACCCTTAGCTATCTGTTTATGACACCCTCTAACTCCTACCAAGAGGCGCAGCCAGATGACTCTGCGTGCTGTTCCATCCACAGGCGCCGCCCCACAGCTCCCATTGGCTGCAGTTCCTGGACAATGGGAGCTGTGGAGGTGGCACTTGGGGCGGGGAGAGCATGCGGAGCCCCCTGACTGCCCCAATGCCTAGAAGCCAGAGCAGAGACATGCTGCTGGTTCCGGGAGCCGTGCAGAGCTACACAGGTAGGGAGCCTGCCTTAGCAGTGCTGATCGGAGCCATCAGGGTCCTTTTTCAACTGGGCGTTCTGGTCAAAAATCGGACACCTGGTGATCCTAGTGGGAGGTCAGACAGAAGCGGGGCAGGGAGAATGGGCAGGGAATGGGCAAAAGCAGGGGTGAGGGGATGGGCAGAAGTGGGACGGGGAATGGGCAGAAGTGGGGCAGGGGATGGGCAGAAGTGGAGTGGGAGACGGGCAGAAGTGGGGTCGGGGGAGAGGCAGAAGTGATGTCACATTCATTTCTGTAGGAAATGATTGACACCCCCCCACATGCACACTCTTTTTTTTGAGGCTGGGCAGTGCAGCCCCTGGAGGGGTCTGCCAAAAGCCTAGTCCCTTTGCTGTTTGGGGTCGAGGCCCTGCTGGACTCCCCAAGGGGAAAGGATGAGGGCAGGTGATGGCCTTTCTGCAGCAGCAAGTGTTGCTGAGTGAGCCCAGCAGGGAGGCGTGCACTTTGCACACTGCCAGAGGCACAGCAGTGGCTGCTGTGGGCTGTGCACACCATCCCCACCCCCCCAGCACTCTGCGAGGTTCTGGAGGAGCCAGCTAGCAGGTCTCCAGCCCTGCTACTGCTGCACAGTGTCGAGAATGGGCTGCAGCTCAGACACCACAACGCAGCCGAAACCCCACATGTGGAAACTAAGATCAGCCACTTTGGATCGAGCACATTTACTAAGGCCTTTGCATCCATTTAAATAAGTCATTCCCAGACCCTGAGAATACCCCAAACATGGGGGCAGACTCTCATTTTTGCAGGGCCCCTTAACATTAGACTGGCAGTGAAAAGGGGCCTTCCAGCTGGGCATAAATGGCAGTTTAAAGGGGCTGTTAAGTGACCTTGAAAATGTTTACTCTTATTTGAAGTCCTCCTTTCTACTGAGGGCCTTACTGTCAATAAGATTTGGGCCTACAATCTGTTTGATTTATTTAGCTGGTGGTAAGTTTTGTTGTTGAAATGCACTTGAGCTCTAGCGAGGCAGCCCACCGGTTTTAAAGAGATTTATAAGCCAAGGACCTTCAAAAATAAACCTTTGTAAAAGGACACATTCCCAAGCCTGGTGGATCCTAGCTGTCAAAAGAAAAAGCTTGTAGGCAAAAAAAAATATTTCTTTGGACTAGCAAGACTTTTGATTCTGTTCCCAGGCCAGTGCTGCCCACAGCAGTAAGGTATCGCTGCAGGATCCTGGAGAAGGGTGTCAGGAAGAGTGGTAAGCAAGAGCATCTGAAACAACAGCCAAGTATCAGCCACGTGGAAATTTCATTTTGTAGAGGCGTCCTTGCTTTGTGAATTGCTTCAGCTCAGAATCCCACAGTTGAGAACAATCTGGAGCTGTGGTTTTGCTGGGGTCGGTTGTCTGCGACTAGCAACGGGCGCCGTGCATTTCCTCCAGCTGACTCAGGTCTCTGAGAGTTACCCTAAAAGGCAGAGTGCCCTCTCCCCCTCCTCCAATACACCCACACAGCGACATAGCCCTGCTCCAGCTGCCCGAGACAGCCAGCCTGGAAAGTCTGATTCTGACACATCTTCCAGGGAAGTTGCTGCCAAAACAAATCTGGAATCTACATATATTTGTGGATTACTCACATCTGGACCCAATTTGATAACAAAGGCATTTCCACAGCTCTGCGGCAGGAAATGTAGGTCTTGAACCTTCTGCACAAGGATTCAAAGGAAAAGAGAAGATCAGGGCTGGATGGATAGTTCAGAAGGACAATTCTGTCCTGGCTTGAAGAGCCACTGATGCCCATGACCCCAGCTTTAGATTCTGCAGACATGTCATGCTGCATTATCGGTACTACCCTTCCTCTTTCTGGGTTACTAGGCCCCTTGCATGACATCATAACCTTTCCTGTTTAAAAGCTAACGTATTTTGGTTGCTTTTAGCCCACCTGAATGGCCAGTACCCTGTTTGTGACAACATAATTGTTTCCACAGCAGCCGATTGTGATGTCATAGATAAAAGATTTCGGTTTTAGCTGGATAATGAGCAGCAGGAGAAGACAAACACATGGGACAGCAGGATCCTGATGTTCCCTATAGAAATGTTCCTATAAATGATGAATGAGAAAAAGAGGGGTGCAGAGTTTGAGTGATAAAGGAAAAGGGTTGTTTCTTGGCATAGATTTTTCAGATCTTTCCAAGTTGCACTTGAATGTCTGTACTGGATGCTCAGGACGTGAGCAGGGAATGATGGGAAGCTGTTCTAAGTAATAAAATGGTAATAATGCTGACATTTTTCTTTTCCATCAGGAAGCTGACAGTATTATGTGCACATGTGCATGTGTATGCATCTGTTTGTGTAAAAATTAATTGCTTAATCAAAACTGTTTGTGTGTTCAAATCAAGACAGGTTTTTTTTAAGTTGAATGGTCAACTGCATGCCTCATTTTGCATGTGCAATTACCATGAGCATGAATTAAGACTGCGCAACCCTCCACACAGATGACCATCATTGTTATGATCAGAGCTGGTGGAAATATTTTCAGCAAAAGTTTGCTCTGTCGAAAAATGCCATTTAATCAAAACTGAAATGTTTTGTGGACACATCTTGATTTCAACAACTGTTTCACTGAGAAGGTTTCAAGACAAAAAAGAGACTCTGACTTGTTATAGCCCAGTGGGGAGGTTCTAACTAATAAAATAGTAATGACGGAGAGTAGAAAGTGATCATAAATCATCAAACAGCATTTTTAAAAGCCACTGTTAGTGGCCTCAAAACACCTTCCGCTCATGCTACTGAAACTGCAACACTACAGCTTAGATGTCTATGACAAGAAAGGAACTGAGATGTATGTAGCTGAGTTCTTATCCAGAGCAACCTCGCAGCATGAAAATACCACAGCTGAACAAGAATATGAGACCTTCACCCTGCTAGAACTATAGATACCACAGAAAAACATAGAAAGCATCACCCAAGCCAGTTATGTGGCAGTTTAAAGGCAGGATCTGGAAAGCATCTGAGAACAAATCATACAAGACAAAGACTGACAAGTGCTCACATCCATCATACTGTCAGGATGGCCAGACACCAGAGAAGTCCCACCTTCCTCTCAAGAATATCCGTCTTATAGAGATATGCTGAGCATTCGAGATAGGTTCATATGTAAAGACCATTGATACATAACGCCTTGATCACTGAGTACAGAAATTCTCTTATGAATCCATCACAGCCATTTGTATCTGGAAAGGCAGAGACATGACATCCTGGCCAAACATGACAAGGATATCTGAGACCTGGTGAGTTCTGATACATGTGGGGAAATGCAGACCAAGCAGCAGAAAGAGACAATGAAAATATACACTATTCCCACCAGACCCAGAAGCGGAGCAGGAATGGACCTTATCACTGAAAACCACACAAACGATTATTCCCGACAGACTTCTGGGAACTATCTGAATGAGACACAACAGCAGTGACCATCACAGAGAAAGAAGTGCCACAGTGGGGTTGGCGCCCTTAAGACAACAGACCTCTGTTTACTTGCATTTAGTGTGTGCTAGTTACTTGGGAATGGGAATTCAGGCAGAGCCCATCACTTCCATACCACAGCCAGTCAAATGGCAAAGCTGAGCAGGCAGGTAACATTGTTAAGGCTCTATTAAAGATAGCTCGCAAAGAGCAAGGTAAATAGATGGCAGAATGGAGAAACACTCCCACAGGAGGCCTTAATAGCAGCCTAGCACAAAGCTCGATGTCTAAATGCACACAGCCCTGGGTGCCTATAGCTGCAGGATTACTCTAATCAGCAGCACTGGAAGGAGTAACAGACAAAAAGCGAGAGGGACAAGTAAAGGCCAAAGCCTATTATGACCGACAAGCTAACAATCTCCCAGCACGACAACTGGGAGACCCTTGCAGAATCAAGTGGTTCCTCAAGACAAATCATGCCCTTGAAAGCGAGCTACGTGTGTTGAAGAGAGAAATCCTCATTCATATCATGTGGCGGCGAGGGGGCATATATTTCACCAAAAGTGTGAACACATTCACCCCTTGGGAACACAAGACAAAACCATGCATGTGGAGGATGGTGAAATCTTGCCCTCTAATGAGATGATCAGCAGGACATGGAAGGAACATAGGCCAATAAGCGACCCATAAGTATTGGACCAGATGCACAAAACACTCCCCAACCACAAGAACCAAGCGCCAGGCAGTCTTCTGTCGCTACAAGAAAGACTCGCACACACTGCAACATCAAATTGCCCACAATGTATATACAAGACTTTGTCCAATATGAAGGCATGAAAGAACAACCCTCCTAAACCCAGAGGAAAATACCTTAGCTCCTGAGCAAGTTAATTCTAGTTAGTTTTTTTTAAAGGGAATTGGTGTTAAGTGGTATATCTGACTTGACAGAGTATAACAGAACGTTCAGGTTGTGGGATTCATGTTTCATTTGGCTATCAGATAAATGTGACAAACGGGATTGTACAATAGGTAGCTTCCCAGTAGGGTGCACTGTAGTATGTGCTGTGACCGTCACACCTGGCAGCTCTGGGAAGGTGACTGAAGGCAGGTATATTAGCCTTAGAATGATTAAAGCCCTTTTCCCTGTGAACTGACAGAGCTTACCTCAGGTTAATTATGGACAGCTGAGTCTAATTAAGGGCAGCTGGTGACCTTTAAACACCTCTTCCGGAGAGAGGGCTGAGAGAGGAGGGATGAGAAGCAAGCTGTAGCAAGGTTGTGTGCAACAAGGGGAAAAGGCTTCTCTTAGGTGAAGAGCTGTTTTTCTCTAGAAGGGGAAATTTTGTGTTTGTTTGGGGAGGGGGCCTGCATAGTTGGGCCCTGTGTGGGTTAGAGAGGGTGGCTAGCGATTGGTAGCCAGCATGAGAAGAGGCAGTACTCCAGTGGGAGTTAGGAAATGTAATTTTTTTGGTTTTATGTATAGAAGCTCTCAAGCCAACCCTGAGGCCTCCCCTGTAAATATTGTGAAGTATTAAACCTCTGGAGTGGGACAGATTTGCCCCCAGCCTCCTCAATGCCAGAGGGAGAAACACTGAGCCCTGACATGATGGAAAAGGTGCTTTGTCACAGTGCCAATATGTATGGTATAGGTACTTCGAGAACTCTGCTTGCAGGAAGTGCTTGATAGGAGAAAAGAGTATGTGGAGGAAGGAATAAAGTCAGAACATTGCACTATTGTGTGTGTCTCTCTCTTTACACTCAGACACAGAACAATAATTAGCCACTCGCATGGGCAGTTATCTGATGTGAAAAACAAGTTGTGATAATTCCTTAGAGTGAGCCCAACTTACAAAAACAAAATCAATTTCCTGAGACTTTGCTCCATGCTGTGGGGAAATCTGTACAGCAACACGAATTCTTTGGGGTCAGGTCAATTTGGAGGACATCTGGACCCCATTAAAAAGATTTTTGCCATATATTTTGATTAGTGTATTCTTGGTGAGAATGGCTTCCTGACACCAGCATGGTCATCCTGACAGTGGGATCAAAGTAAGGGCAGTGTCTCTTCTTTGCTAGTGGTGCCAACACCTGCCATTTCCATTTTTTCATTTTTGCAGTGTTTCAGCAGGAAGACAGGAAGTTGGCCCTGCTAGCATTCTGCTGCATGCACCTGAATCACCTCCTGATCTCCGGCATGTAAAGCTAATAAACATTGATTGGGTTATAATGCTATAGGAACTCAAATATGAAGTTGCAGAACTACTAACTGTGGTATGTAACCTATTGCTTAAATCAGCCTCTGTACCAGATGACTGTAAAATAGCTACTGCAACACCGATTTTTAAAGAAGGCTCCAGAGGTGATCCTGGCAATTATAGGCCCATAAACCTAACTTCAATACCAGGCAGATTGGCTGAAACTATAATAAAGAACAGAATTATCAGACACATAAATGAACATGATTTGTTAGGGAAGAGTCAACATGGCTTTTGTAAAGGGAAATCATGCCTCACCAATCTACTAGAATTCTTTGAAGGGGGTCAACAGACATGTGGACAAGGGTGATCCGGTGGATACAGTGTACTTAGGTTTTCAAAAAGCCTTTGCAAGGGTCCCTCACCAAATTCTCTTAAGCAAAGTAAGCTGTCATGGGATAACAGGGAAGGTCCTCTCATGGATTGGTAACTGGTTAAAAGACTGGAAAGGACAGAATAAAATGGTGAATTTTCAGAATGGATAGGGCAGGATCCCCCAGTGCTGTTCAGCATATTCATTTATGATCTGGAAAAAGGGATAACCAATGAGGTGGCAAAGTTTGCACACTACAGAATTTCTCAAGATACACAGAGAGAGGCCTGTGAGAAAGAGATTCAGACAGTGTGTCTGTCCTATATATACACATTAAAAACATTCTCAAAAAGTAAAAGAAATGGACTCAAAAATTAATAAGGCTGGTTGACAATCCTAATTTGGAAACTCTTGTACCATATGGCATGCTTGAATAGCTGCAGTTGTGTTAGGATGGAGCCGACCAGCTGGGGAGTTACTGGGGTTGTTTGTAATTGTAATAATGGAAATCAGATGGCTGGTGTGGAGAACAGACAAGAAGCTGCACTGTTTGTCAGGAGATCATTTTTGAGATGTCCTTTGCCAAATGAAAACACTGTGCAGCTTTATCCCTGTTTGCTCTGTTCTTGTAAACATGTTTTGCAGATACCACAGGTAGGATGTTCTGTTTACAGCGTTTTCACTCTGTCCCATTCAGTGCACAGTGGGTCAAACATTGCAGACAAGCAGCTAAAATATCAGGTGCTTCCCAAAACAGAGGGTTTCCCCCAGGCTTGCTGGATGATAGCAGTCTGTGCTGCCCATGATATGCTTGGGGAAGTTCCTGCAGGGCCAAATTTAAAAAGGTGCAAGGAAAGTGGTGGTCTCTGGCCATTTCCCAGGGGATGGGTTTCCACATTGCAAACACCCCACTCCCACAATGGGCAATGCTTGGCTTTCTATCCTGCCTGGCACCCTGTGCCTTCTATCCCCCCTGGTACCCTGTGTCCTCTATCCTGCCTAGTACCCTGTGCCTTCTATCCCTCCTGGTACCCTGTGCCTTCTATCCTGCCTAGTACCCTGTGCCCTTTATCCCCCCAGCACCCTGTGCCTTTTATCCTACATGGCATCTTGTTCCCTTTATCCCCCCCAGTACCCTGTGCCCTCTATCCTGGTTGGCACCCTGTGCTCTTTATCCCATGTGGCATCCTGTGCCTTGGCAAGTGCTGTCATCCTTCATACCTTGAATTTTGATGACATTTTAACTGCCTGCTGAGATCAAGACAGGAGCTCCCCTTTCCTGCTTGCTGGACTCAAGGTTTAGTTCAGCTGGTGCCTTCGGGTATAAATACTCTGCTCTGGCCTTGTAACCTGGGGATATTTCTCCAGGTAGATGTTTATTTGCTCACATGTGGCATGTGGCTTCCGTTTGGCAGGCGCGGGCAGCAGCACACAGCAAGTGCTGAGTGTCTCCTTTGGAATGGCAGGGAAGTAGAACAGAGCCAATCTTCCTCAGCTGGCAGGAGCAGCTGGCCTGACATCAGGCTTTTGAGAATGATGGGGGCATGGCAGGTTGTGCAGAGTACAGGGAACGACCAGCCCACACCAAAGCAATGGCAAGTATATGCTTGGTCTGCGAGGAGGCGGAGGCTGTAACTATGCAGCGACAGCACCTGCCTCCAGAACAATGATTCAGGGGTCACAGCCATATTCTGCATCTACAGTGACTTCTCACTGAGCATGAAGAGTGTGCTGCACAGCCAATACCAACAAGTGAATGGTCCCTGGGAGGCAGCTCAGTAGCATTATCAGCCTTGCCTGGGTTGGGAAGACCAAGCACAACGAGGGGCAGTCAGCTGTCCAGAGCACAGAGCTGGGAACAGAACCCTGCTGTTGAGATTTGCACTCCCGTGACCTAGCAGCAGCCTGAAACCAGGCGCTCTGACAACCCTCTGAATAAAGGTGTGCTGGGTTTGTACGGTCTCCTTAGGACAGCGATCTACTCCCTCCACTGCAGCAGCTTGGCTATTCTGTGCAGGTGACAGCCTGAGCTGTGAAGCTGGACACTGTCAGGAGACAGAGGGGAGCTGCAGTATCCATTTGTCTAGTTGGTGTCAGACAGCACGTCCAGTCCAGAGGAAATGGCTGGTAAAGCCATGGAGTCAGCGCCACTTCTAAGCAGGATCTGTTTTGTAGCAGAAACCATGAGAAGCTGGTGTCAGACTGGAGCCTTTTCCATCTTTCTCAAGCTGATGTAAGGAGAGCTGCTCCTGTGATTAAACATGTGTTGGGATATAATCAAGGACCTCTTAAGGGAAGTTAGAACTTACCCTAACAGTGCAGCTAGATGTAACTAGCTTCCTGAGGCTAGTAAAAATAATCTCTAGATAAGTAAATTACTATCGATTTGATATTTAAACAGGGGGAGGGTGGTTATTTACATAGTATTCTACTACTCTAACTCCTGACTCACACACAGACCCATACCCTGTGGGGGTTGGGGAGGAAGATAGGGTGAGATGGGGGGTTCACTCACACAGCTCTGAATGTGGGATCGCTCAGGCCTTACTGCAGGCCGTACTTGATATAATGGATGCTGCATGCCCTCAGCTCCTTCCCATGGACTTCAGTGGAAGTTGGGGACCCTCAGCAGCTTGCAGGATCAGACACAAGATCTGTAATTTTTTGAGTGCATCTCCTGATGTGTTTTGCCCCTTTTTACTCTCCTAATAAAGCAGAGGTTTGTCAGATCAGCTGAATGGGGTGGCAGGGGGAACATCAAAGGTTTATTGAGACTGAGGACTGCTGGTTGAGTGTTGTTCTTTCCCGGTTGTGTGGCTTTTCTTTTTAAGTGAATGTTCTTGTTTCTAAAAATGATAACTAAAATGAAACAAACACACAGCACATAGACACATGCACACACCTCCCTTCCCCGACCCCTCGAAAAGGAGGGTGGAAACAGAGAGAACATTTCAGCAAATCCAGGGCTCAGCAATTCTTTGCGCGCAGAATTTTGAAATATACAAGAATTCTGCTCTCCAAAGCACCCAGAGAGATGAAGGGTATGTCTACACTATGGGATTATTCCGATTTTACAGAAACTGTTTTTTTAAAACAGATTGTATAAAGTCAAGTGCACACGGCCACACTAAGCACATTAATTCGGCGGTGTGCGTCCATGTACGGAGGCTAGCATGAATTTCCTGAGCGTTGCACTGTGGATAGCTATCCCATAGCTATCTCATATTTCC
The DNA here is from genome assembly GCF_003597395.2 of Chelonoidis abingdonii. Classification (NCBI taxonomy): domain Eukaryota; kingdom Metazoa; phylum Chordata; order Testudines; family Testudinidae; genus Chelonoidis; species Chelonoidis abingdonii. The sequence continues at coordinate 28,956,797 of NC_133782.1, read as the reverse complement.
CACAGTCTCCCCCACCCTTGGAATTCTGGGTTGAGATCCCAGTGCCTGATGGAGCAAAAAACATTGTCACGGGTGGTTCTGGGCACAGCCTCACCCCTTCCTCTGTGAAAGCAGCAGCAGCCAACTGTTTCACGCCTTTTTTCCTGGGTGAACTGTGCAAACACCATAGCACAGCAAGCATGGACCCTGCTGAGCTCAAGACAGCAATGATGGATGTTTTAAAGACCTCGCGCATTCTCATGCAGTCAATGCTGAACAGGGACCTGCAAAGTCAGGCGAGGAGGAGGCGGCTACGGCAGCGCGGCGACGAGAGTGATGAGGACATGGACACAGAATTCTCTCAAACTGCGGGCCTCTGCACTTTGGAGATCCTGCTGGTAATGGGGCAGGTTGTAGCCATTGAACGCCGATTTTGGGCC
>NC_133782.1:28924546-28953552 GCF_003597395.2 Chelonoidis abingdonii | reverse complement strand
GTCTCCTTCACCTTTGGTTTTCACACCTCAACTGCTAAGAACAGGGCCTCATCCTCCCTGATTGAACTAACCTTGTTATCTCTAGCTTGCTTGCTAGCATATATATACCTGCCCTGGAAATTTCCACTACATCATCTGACGAAGTGGGTATTCCCCACGAAAGCTCATGATCCAAAACGTCTGTTAGTCTGTAAGGTGCCACAGGATTCTTCTGCTGCTTTTACAGATTCAGACTAACACAGCTACCCCTCTGATACTTGTAAAAGTCTGTTAACATGTCTGGGGATGGAGCGGAAATCCTCCAGGGACATCTCCATGAAGCTCTCCGGAGGTACTCCAAAAGCCTTTGCAGAAGGTTTCTGGCAGGGCTGCTTTATTCTGTCCTCTGTGGTAAGACACTTGACCACACCATGCATGTAGCAAGTAATTGGTATCATTGCATGACAATCCTAGCTGTGTATGGTCCGGTGATTGCTGGCATTCAAGCAACATCCGTTCTTTCTCTCGCTGTGTTATCCTCAGGAGAGTGATATCTTTCATGGTAACCTGGTTGAATTCAGGAATTTAAGTAAGGGGATAGAGATGGCCATTCCTACTGGGCTGTTTGCCTGTGGCTTAAAAGAAATCCTTCCCTGCAGGTAGCCAAGTGGGGGGAAGGAAGCAGTGCAATTGGCACTGAGCTTTTCCACGTTGGCTAGCGAGGATCTTTCCTGCTACCAGCCACGCGGTTGCAGGGAGGGGAAGGGGATGTTTAGCAGTGATTTCCATGATACCAGCCACGGTGGTGGTTCTGCTGCTGCACGTTAACGGAAAGAAGCAGCACTCAATGGGCTTTGCTTGCTATTGGGAAAGGAGGGCGCTGAAGAGTGAAGGCTGCAGAAGATGAAAGACAATGGCTTACCATGGTCGCATACAAGCCGAATTCTGCTGCCCAGACCTGCGTCTGTCATCTGTAACACCAAAGCTGCAGGCACTCAATATTAAGATGCAAAATGCGACCTTGTAGTGAAAACACATGTGCTATGTTAAGGTGAATAGTGTTGTTCACCGTGAAAGAGTATGACCATTGTTCTCTAAAATGTATCTTTTCAAATACTTCTCTCCCTTTTTTCCTCCCTCATGCAGCTGCAAATTTTTCAAGCCTCCTACTCTGTCCCGAAGCCTATCTCAGATAAGGAGGCGAAAAAAAGAAATGAGAAGAAATGTTTTCGGAAATCATGGAAGTGACCTGCAAAGAAAGAGCTCAACTGAATGAGTGGAAGGACGTGGTAGCAAAGTACAGGAAAGATGCCGTGACCGTGAGGACAGGAGGGACCAACGTGAGGACAGGAGGGACGAAGGTGAGAAGAGGAGAGATGCTTGAGATAAGAGGAGAGATGCTCGAGATGAGAGGTGGCAGCAGGAAGATCAGCGGTGCAGGATGCAACTCTGAGCTGCTGCATGATCAAACTGACATGCCCCGGTGTATGGTGGAAGCTTCAGGAACGGCAGCAGGATCACAGAGTGGCCGCTGCAGCCTCTGTATAACCACCCTCCCCGTCACCATGTTCCTTAGCCTCCTCACCCACCAGACGAGTAGAACTCGTGGAGGTAGGCCTCTGTGCACCCGCCCACTCCACCCATGGACAGCCCAACCAAAAGACTGTCATTATATGAAATTTTTTAGTGGCCTTTCCTTCCCTACTATTCTCACTTCCCAAACCCCACCGGCTACCTTGTCATTTCTCCCTCTTTTTATAATGACTTATAAAGAATACATGATTTTAAATGAGAGTGACTTTATTTCCTTAGAAACCAGCTCTGATCGAGGGTGGGGGTGGCTTCAGGAATGAGTCAATCAAGGGGGGGCATTCATTCAAGGAGAAACAAACACAACAGTCACACTGTACCCTGGCCTGATGAAACTGATTTTCAAAGCTTCTCTAATGCGCACCGCTTCCTGGTGTGCCTTTTCTAATCGCCCTGGTGTCTGGCTGTGCGTAATCAGCGCCAGGTGATTTGCCTCAGCCTCCCACCTCGCCATAAAGGTCTCCCCCTTACTCTCACAGAGATTGTGGAGCACACAGCAAGCAGCAATAACAAGGGGACATTGGTTTGGTGAGGTCTAAGTGAGTCAGTAATGTGCGCCAGCGCGCCTTTAAATGGCAAATGCACATTCTACCACCATTCTGCACTTGCTCAGCCTGTAGTTGAACAACTCCTGACTACTGTCCAGGCTGCCTGTGTATGGCTTCATGAGCACATGGCATCAGGGGTAGGTTGTTGTCCCCAGGATAACTACAGGCATTTCAACATCCCAACTGTTAATTTCTGGTCTGGGAAGTAATTCCCTTGCTGCAGCCGTTAAACAGAGTAGTGTTCCTGAAGACGCGAGGTCATGAACCTCTCCGGCCATCCCACATGGATGTTGGTGAATGTCCCTTGTGATCCACCAGTGCTTGCAGCACCATTGTTAAAGTACCCTTGCGGTTTTATGTAGTGGGTGCCCTGGTGCTCTGGTGCCAAATAGGGATATGGATTCCATCTATCGCCCCACCACAGTTAGGGAATCCCATTGCAGCAAGCCATCACTATGACCTGCCACATTTCCCAGAGTCACAACTTTCGTAGCAGCACTTAGTGATTGCTTTGGCTACTTGCATCACAGCAGTCCCCACAGTAGATTTGCCCACTCCAAATTGATCCCGACTGACCGGTAGCTGTCTGGCGTTGCAGGCTTCCAGAGGGCTATTGCCCACTCGCTCTCAAACTGTGAAGGCTGCTCTCATCTTTGTATTCTGGTGCTTCAGCGCAGGGGAAAGCAAGTCACAAAGTTCATGAAAGTGCCCTTACGCATGCAAAAGTTTCGCAGCCACTGGGATCGTCCCACACCGGCAACACTATGCGGTCCCACCAGTCTGTGCTTGTTTCCACAAAACTTCGTGGGGCTTTTCCTGTCTACCTGGCCAGTGCATCCAAGTTCAGATTGCTTTCCAGAGCGGTCACAATGGTGCACTGTGGGATACCGCCCGGAGGCCAATACTGTCGATTTGCGGCCACACTACCCCTAATCCAACATGGCAACACTGATTTCAGCGCTACTCCTCTTGTTGATTTAATGCTGCTAAATTTGGTTTAAATGCGTAGTGTAGACCAGGCCGAAGATTCTGCTTGTTTCAATTCTCTGCTTGCTCCAAGAATGGAGGAAGACAGGCAACATGGACAATGGACACATGTTGTATCACACACACACACCCCTGCAAAGCCAAACACAGCTGGTAGCTTGGACAGATCTAATTTTAAACTCAGCCACACTGGCACTGAAGGGGAAGATGCCCTGATGAACAAAACGTTACATTTTCCCTTTGCAGAGCCACATTGTCCAAGCTCGGGGGCACAAGACATGCAGTTCATATCCAAAGGCCCTTTGTTATCATCCTGCCATGTGCCAGAGGGAAATTTCTAGGAAAGTGCTCCCCACAGATCGGAAGCTAGCCACCCAGAGTATGTACCCATCCGAGACACTAGGCATGGACTTGAGTAGCCAGCCCCTCCCATTGCTTTCGCCAGTGCGGGTGCCCTTTATTTTTGGCATGGCATCATTCAGCACTAGTACGGGCATGTTTCCTTGAGCTAAAGTTTACATCTCCAGCCTGACATGTAGACGTACCCATAAATATGTGCTCCATTGGTGCTCCCTGGGTGTACAGACTGCTTGTGCCTGGGCCACATGCAGCGCCAGGACAGGATGAGGGGAGGAAGCAATGGAAAGAAAAGTCCTTGTGCCATCTCCACCACCCCTCCCCACCCAGACATGCAGGGGCCAGGCACTCCGAAGCTTGCCTTTACCTCTCAATCGCTCATTAGTGCTAACTCAGGGGACCGATGGATTTGTGACCAAGGGAACCTGGTTCTAGCTCTGCCACTGACTCTGTGACCTGGGGGCAAGTCACTTTGCTTCGTTTTCCCATCTACACAATGGGAGGACAATCCTTACCTGCCAACGGGGGTGCTGTGGGACTTCATTCCCGGATGCTTGTAAAGTGCACTGAGATTCCCAGCTAGAAGGCAGAGCTTGAGTGTTTTGTTACAGGGCGTGCTCAGAACGGTTGAGGATGGGTTAAAACAGCCTACTTTTCTGTCTCCCTGCAAGTGTGTGTCTTTCCAGGGGGTGGCCTGGGCTCGTGTGTTTTGTGGGAGGCGGTTAGAAAGGGTCAGGATATTTGTCTAAAGGGCTGCCCCATTCAGTTTAGTTGACTCTGGATCCAGTCCAGCACCCAGTTCTCACCCAGGGTTCCTAACAATTTTCATTGAATGGTGGCAGCCACATCCCAGGCAATGGGCTGCGTGAGATGAAAGCAGCTGGCTGGTGTAGTCCCAAGAGGGACGGGAAGGTATGGCTTCCAGGGCACACAGGCTGTCGCGGCTGAGGTGGCAGAATGTTGTCAAACAATACCAAAGGGTGAGTCACAGTGACTCACCAGTGCAGAGGTTAGAGCCAAGGCCCTGTAACCAGCAGGCAGATGCAGCCTAGTGGCTAGAGCACAGTCCTTGCTCTGCTGGTGGGTGACCTCCAGCAAGTCATTTACTTCTCCATGCTCTAGTTTCCCTATCCAGAAAATAGGTGTTGTGATATCCACTTGCTGTGTAGAGTGCTTTGAGGGCTGCTGATGAAAAGAGCTAGGTGCTGCTGTTATTCGCTGTGCTGGTGGTGGGTTCCTGTGCAGCAGGCAATCTGTAGCAGACTGAGGAATTCAAGAGTGGAGGTTTTCACTGTCTGTCCAGCGGTAGCTCGTGTCACTCCAAACTCTGGTGGTTTTATGTTGTTTGGTTCTCACGCCCGGCAGACGTTCGCCCTGGCTCTGCCTCGTAGTGCTGCGGACCCTGGTGGGAGGAAGCTGAAGGCTCTGGCAGCAGGCACTTGGTTCCCAGGGAGCACTGAGGTTTGCGACACTGGGGTGGGGATGCTGTTGATCTTTCCCTCCCCATTTCAGGCAGACTTGGAGGTGATTGTGAGGCTGAAGGCTTATGGCACAACTCTGTTCTTATGCTGGTGAACCCCCATCGCTGGCGTTGGAGCAGGGCAGACACTCCCACCTTACAAGCTGCTGCTGGATAGAATGACAGATGGGGACTCCTAGGCTATAGTCCTGGCTTTGCCACTTGCTTACTGTGTAGCTGTATGAGCAACTCACCACCTCCATGCCTCAGTTTCCCCAACTGTAAAATGCAATAAAAGCCACAGGTGCAGCTGGCCCTGCTCAATTGACTGGGGCTTGTGGGGCTCAGACTCACCAGGCTAAAAATTGCAGTGTAGACATTCGGGCTGGAAGCTGGGCTCTGTAACCCTGCTGCTGGAGGACGGGGACTCAGAGTCCAGGCTCCAGCCCGACCCCAAATGTCTACATTGCAATTGTATATCCCTGCAGCCCAAGCCCCACAAACCTGAACCAATTGATCTGGGCTCTGAGACTTGGTGCCATGGGTTTTTTGTTGCAGTGTAGACATACCCTTAGAGTCTTTGCCTGTTTCACAGGGCAGCATGGGGCTTATCAAACCCTTGGAACCAGAAAACTGTGGCAAGGAGGAGAAGGAGGAGGGTGACTGATTTTATCCTAACAATAAGAATATGAAGCCTCTGCTGAGGACTAGCAGCCAGGACTCAGTTCTCAGTCCCATCCCCACTGCCCCCTTCCCAGCAGCCAGAGACCAGCCCCTGTATGAGCCCACTCGTGGTCCTAGCAGAATGGCTCCTGGAGGTGCAACACCAACACTTTAGGGTTAGCTGGTAGGTTACTGCAAGCTGTTAAAGCACTTGGGCGTCCGTAGAGTATATACAGAACATTCTGAAAGGAGTGCCTGGTGTTGCAGAACCAGAGCTGCCCCCTTGACTAGGAAATTCTGTTGTCCCAGGGATTGCAATATGGTAAAATCATTTTAGAAATAACCAGCAGCGAGTTTTGCTAGTTTTGGACCCACTGGTGGGTGTATATGAATCTCCAGTCAGTAACAACAGTGGGCATCTCGCAGGGCGACTCTGCTTCTTTGGTTCCTGTGTTTATCTTTCTAAAGGAGAACGGCTCTGGAGCTGCAGCACTGCTTTAGAAGCTAGAGCGGACATGAATACAGACTAGCCCAGGGGAGAAGGAGGATGAATGACAGGTTTTGCTGAAGAAATGAAAGTGGGCTTAACCTTTCTCCCTCCTGCTTTGGGAGGGTCACCCAGCATGAATGGCTGAGCAGGTGACTGCGCTCCCAGAGTCACACGGGTCAGGCACAGACTTGCTCCTCTCTGCCCTTTCATCCATCATGAGCCACGGAGCTTGTGAGAGGACCTTCTGCAGCCCTGCTGTCCGCTGTGGTGTTAGGGGCAACGGAGCCATCTGCAGGCAGCTGCTCCCAGGGACAGACGGAGCTTTCGGAGTGCGACAGCAGCTTCCCAGAGCAGACGTGGGCTATCTCTGGCCATATGATCACAAAAGGCAATTGCTGCATAGAATGCTATGAACTCCGGAACATAGATAGGTAGATATTAGATTAGATAAGATGATGTCCATAGCAGGGTAGCAGGCCTGGACCCTAATTTACTCTCTCATATATATATAAAAGAATTCCGGTGCAGCCCTACTCTAGACACACGCGACTACTGCTTATTATATACGGTCTGTAGTGACTACTTATTATTGTATTGCAGTAGGCCCAGAGGCCCTGGTCCCGTTGTGCTGGGCATTGCACAAATATATAACCCAAAGACTGACCTTTCCCTCAACCCTTAGCAACGCAGTAAGGTTTGCTCCCTTGAGATTGCAGCACTGGGCACCTTAGCACCACCTACTAACTAAGCTGTTTCCATTCAGTTATTTGCAGAGCACATTAATATCGAAGAAGGGAATGGCTACTATCCTACAGTACCCAAGTGAGAACTATTTAAGGGACCCAGGATTATACAGACTCCCAGAGACAGCTAGAAGTATGGCTGTCATCGTTACCTTCCTCAGTGGTGTCCAGACCTTCAGTCTGAGGCACAAGCATCGTGTCCCAGGAAGGTCAGAGCCATGCTCAAACCTTTGGGGCAGATTCCCAGCTTTATTCCACTTAGTACAAAGGGAGCAGAAACCAGCTGCAAATCCGCAGGAGTCAGGAGAGGCCTGTGCCTAAACACTGGATTGCCGTAATCCAGCCCAGGGCTCAGGGAACGTGTCTATGATTCACTCTCAAGTACAAATTTTCTTCTCACCACAGCTACCCTGGAAGGCTTCAGTCGGGGCAGCTCCAGGCATCCAGCACGCCAAGCGTGTGCTTGGGGCAGCAAGCCACTGGGGGCGCTCTGCCGGTCTCTGTGAGGGCAGGCAGGCAGGCTGCCTTCGGTGGCACACCTGCGGGAGGTCCGCCGAAGCCGTGGGACCAGGGGACCCTCCGCAGGCAAGCCGCCGAAGGCAGCCTGCCTGCTGTGCTTGGGGCGGTAAAAGGCCTAGAGCCACCCCTGGCTTCATTTTAGCACATTGAGGCTTAAGCGGAACACAACAGGTTTACATAGTGCTGGCTTGCAACATGCTTTGGAGCAGTAAGGGTTGTATCCATTTAAGGGCTTGACCCAAGGTCCAGTGGAAAGATTCCCACTGACTTCATTGGGCTTTCAAATGGGCCTTAAAGGCCAATTTCTGCAACCTCTTTCTTCCAGTCCCCACCCACGTGCCCCTGACCTCACAGGGCTGCTCTGGGGAACAAGGATTCCCAGAATCAGTCCCTTCTGCTCACAGACATTCTGGGAATTTTGTAGTTGCAAAAACCAAATTGCCGATCTGGAAGTGAGGGAGGGAATTCAGAGTCAAGGTTAGAAGCAAGGGGCTTGTAAGTCAGGAAAGCAGGAGATGGTTTGGTAGCTCAAACACCAAAACAGCAGGAAGTGTGGAAATACTCAACCTTAACTCTGCCCCCTCACACTCGCTCATATTCTTCACCGGAAAAGAGTCCCACTACTTGCCCCATGAAAGAAACATAAATGCTGCTGGCTGTGTATATGCACAGCAAGGTCTTCTATTGTGCAGTGCTGTAACCTGCAGTCTCCTTTCTATGCAGTAGCATGGCCTAGTGGTGAAAGCAGGAGCCTGGTTTCTGTTGCCAGCTCTACTGTTATCTTTACCCACCTTTATAAGGTGCTCTAATGACAAGTGCTTTGTGTGCACAGAATATATTATTCATTACTCTTTACTGCATCAGCTCCTGGGGATCTCAGGTCCATCTCGCAAGAGTGTGCTGCGTGTTGCAGGACCATGCCCTGTAAGTGAAGGGTAGACATGGCTGCAGCCTGTGTGGAGGGGGCAGGCTCTGACCAGCCCCAGAAGGATGACCTGGTAGAGCAGGCTGTTCAGCTCTCGAGGGCATGGTGGCATGCCACCCTCCTGCCCGCTTCACATCAAATGCAAGCTTATTGTATTTACCTTTAAGGCCCTCTGTTGCCCAGCCTCATCCAACCTAGCTGACCACGTAACCTCTTGTGACACCAATGCCACTAGCATTCCCAGCCTTTGCCATCCACCGGTCCGCTCCTTCCATGCACCCTCTGTGCTTCCCGCTGCACTGGCCCCCTGCTTGGAGAATGCTCTCCGATGTAATCCAAACAGCCACCACCTTGTCCTGTCTCAAACCCTCCTTCAGATTGCCCTCTTCCAGCCTGAGGACCACAGCGAGATGTGACTAGCGGTGACTGTCCCTTACCCTTCTGTCCTTTCCGGCCACCTTCCTCTAGCCCCAGTTTCAAATAACAAACCCAGCAGTACAACTCTTGGGCATAGCAGAGCTGGGTCAGTTCCTCCCCAGTTCGTTTGCCAGTGTTCTCTATCCACATCCTCTGCCCTTGTGTCTTTAGCTCGTCAGCCCTTCAGGGCAGCATACCCAGGTTGCCACTCATTGCTAGTGCGCCGCCTTGTGGCTAGGTCAGGGAACGTAGCTCTCGCTGTGTCAGGCGCCCCACACTGATGGTTGCGCACTGTGCGATGGTCTGTTTTCTGGTAACTTGGCACTCCAGCCAGGTCACCGTTTAGTCCACCCCTTCCAGGGTTACAAAGTCCAACAGGACAACTGCCCAATGCTGCTTCCAGACAGTGTTCAGCCCTGCCCCAGACTCTAAGTCACTATACCAGTATCTGGCAGGGGAACCTGTCCCATCCCCTGCACCAGGTTCCAGCCCAGGTACCCTATAACTGGCAATCCAGGTCCTAAGTCCCTAAAAGGCACTAAAGCTCATGGAAAGAGTTGGACAAATATTTTCCATCAAAACTTTTTTTGGATCGAAAACTAGGCGTTTTTAAAAAGCAGAAAAAAATCATGGACAATGTCTGCTTTCCATCAAAATTTGTTTTGTTTTGTTTTTTAATTGAAAAGCTGAAATTCGTCTGCCAAAACCTGAACATGGTTTGAGGTTTCAGAACTGTGTGGCCAAATTTTTGCTGCTTGCTGTGTTTGATTGTTTAAAAAATAATAAAAAAATTCTGTTTAAAAAAATTCCAAAACTTTGAACTCACCTCAGCTGTGTGACAAAATGCCTGAGCCCATTACCAGTCAGAGATTTTTCCAGGGGTTTCTGATACACTGCTGGTTCTTGAAACTATATCCATAACTTTGTGGCTTATTTAGGTTAGAACATAAAGAAAGCTATATTGGTCAAACCAAAGATCCATTCCAGCCGCAGTATCTGTCTCTGACAATGCCGCCAACTGCCCAGTCCACCAGAGGAGTGACCCTCACACCAGGTAATCGATCAAGTGATCTCATCTCCTGCCATCCATCATTACCTCTGACAAACAGAGGCTAGGGACAACATTGCCTTACCGCATCGCTAATAGCCATGAGGGACTTAACCTCATGCTTTTATCTGTTTAACTAGAGACTGGCCCATGGGGGTCCTTCAAAAATGGCGATGGTTACTGTGGGTTTGTCCTTGAGCATAGCTTATGCACATACTCCATGAACTGAGCATGTTAAGCTTGTTCCAGACTGGGATAAGCATTGTTTGAAACTGAAATGCTCAAAATAGCCGATGCATGTGAATGAACACAAGGATGCTAAAATTAATTAACCCAGGGGTTCTCAAACTCTAGGTTGGGACCCTCCAGGGGTCATGAGGTTATTCTGGGGGTTGCGAGCTGTCAGCTCCACCTCAAACCCGCTTTGGCCTCTGCAAGCATTTATAATAGTGTTAAATATATAAAAAGTGTTTTCAATTTATAAGGGAGAGGGGTGATTCAATTTTTGCGTATGTGAGAAGGGGTCACAAGGACAAAAGTTTGTACACCCCTGAAGTTAACCCTCTGGAACCTCAGGGAATGCAGGGGAGGGGGGGTTCTCCATTGGTAGGTTGGGAAGGATATTGCTCTTCTCTATGTGATCCTTCCTCCAGTGGCTAATTTTAAAATGAAACTACCTCCTCTGGACATGAATCTCCCTAAATGGCACTGAAATTAAATAATTGACTAAATTTTGGCATGTGAGAAGTGAAAGGGATGGTAGCCCTAAACAGAAAACCAACAGTTGCTCTTCTGTAGCATCTCAACTGCTGAAATGAGCTTTAGGGAGGGAAGGGCTGTACCTCAAACAGCCTGGCCCGCCCCTATCTGACCCCACCCACTCGTCCTGCCCCCCGGACTGCTCTCTGCTCAAATCCCTGACCCATCCTGCTCCTTGCCCACTGCCCCCAGAAACCACCAATCACCACCCCAGGATCCCACCCCTGCTCCCTGTCCCCTTGACTGCCCCGACCCCTATCTACCCCCCCACTGAGTCCTGACAAACCCCCCGAACGCACACAATCCAACCCCCCCATTCTCTGTCCCCTGACCGTCCTCCCAACCTCTGCCCCCTCCCTGACTGACCCCAAGACTCCCTGCCCCCGGCTCACCCAGAGCTCAGCGCGCCCCCGAACAGCTGCAGCGAGCCTCCTGCCGGCCTCCTGAGCTCCTTCCGCTCAACCCGGAGCTCGCAGCCCCGCCCCCTGACCACGCGGCTCTGAGCGGGGCGGAGCTCAGGAGGCGCGCCGGATGGATGCTGCAGCGAAGTGCGGGAACGCTGCTTGTTGCGCTGAGGCTCCAGGAGAGGGGCGGAGGTGGGAGCCTCGGTTGATCTCTTGGGGGCCCCTGCAGAGCCCGGGGCCTGGGGCAAATTGCCCCACTTGCACCCCCCTCTGGGCAGCCCTGGTCTTTAAAACAGCTTTTTTATGCTACCCTGCTTTGTGGTACTCTCCCCGGTCCCTTCAGAGTGTGTTCTTTCACCTTCAGGCATCTCAGTTCTTCATCAAGAATCTTTCCTTCTGTGCCATTCTCCCTGCATTGCCATAGCAGATGCTCCACTGTTTCTTGGACTTTCCACGTGTTGCAAAACTCATCTTTATGCTTGTTTAGTCAATATAAATCACCATTCAGGTCACAGTGATGGGTGGTACACTGAAGATCGGTACCTTGCTTCTATCATAGTTATTAAGTATGCCACTATCCTCAAATTTAGGACATATTTCACTGTCATCCTTTTTCTAGTTTGGTCCCTAGTTCACGCCATTCCTTAAGTTCTCCCTTAATCAAACTTTCAAAGACCAATTTCCTCGGAGGGATCTTTATACCAGTCTCCTCATTTTAAAGGCATTTTTCGCTACTCTGTCTGCCATTTCATTGCCCAGTATCCCGACGTGCCGCAAGCCACGCTATTACTACATGTATACCTAATTGTACTAGCCCCGGAGTTACGAACAATATTTAGTTGATTAAGTCATTCTTGCTTTCCAAGTCTCCCTTTTTGATTACTATTATAGCTGATAAAGAGTCAGATAGGATAGCAACCATAATTGGATGTACACCCCTTCTCCAGGTCAATGCCAACTGTATGTCCATCAACTCAGCCGTCATAATGGCCACAATGTTGAATAGTCTTATAGATCTCTTCATTCCAAATCCAGGGATGCAAAAGGCCATTCTCACTCCACCGGGTTTGTCATCTCTAGAGCCATCAGTATAGCTCTGGTAATGCTGGCCCATTTGCCTGTATAAACTCATAAATCTTAGTTGTCATTTTTAATGGTCCTTTTCTTCCCTTTGTTTTATTGTATAATTCTGAATCCACAATTGGAGAGACAATCGTCCAGCTATTGTCTGATTTCCCATGACTACAGATTTTCATTTCTTCCAGTCCTTCCTTTTCAGCTAGGTCTTCTACTCACCTTTTGATGCCGTTAGCGTGTGGGAGTTTGTGGCACTCAGTTACATCTTATCCACTTAATCCCCATAGCCCTGGTATATTTGTGTAGGCCTCTTATCTCCACTGTCTCCACTAACCTTAGCCCAAGAGGTTAAATCTAATAATTCCATTCTTCAGTTTATAGGCATTTCTCTGGTCGCTACCTGCAGCACCAACAAGTGTCTCAATACTCACATCATGTGTGATTGGCAGAGCTTGGGCGTGGGTCGGCTCTAATTATTTAAGTGTTGATTTAGAAGGCTTGGCATCTACAGTCTATAACTGTTCTTATTAGAGCCCTATACAGCAACAGTAAAATGTTCTTATCTGCACCCCAAGCCCCCTTCTGCTTTCAGCCTCTTGGCTTTCTAGTGCTGCTGGCCCAGCCTCTCCCCAGCCGGGCTTCACTCTCAACTCACCTTGGCCTGCCTTCTCTCTGGTGATGCCAGGTGACCTAACTGGCCTCTCAGGCCCTTGTTAACCCTATCAGGGCTGGTGTGGGGCAAATACCCCATCACAGACAGGGATGGTCTCTTGTCTTTGTTTGTACAGCACCCTGCACAATGAGGCTCTGATCCAAGCTGGAACCTTTAGGGGACACCCAAATATAACCAATTAATAATAATAATAATGTGTGCCAATGGCTCACTACAGATTCCATCTGTAGAAATGAAAGCTAGGAAAAATGACTGTAGCCATTTGTATCCTAGCAGACATAAACCCCAGGGCAATGCCTGGCGCTTGTGAAATTGTTGCACTCCCATTTGGCATCCACATCCTATACAGTGAGTGTGTGTTCTTTAGCAAAAACCGCTTTCCTTCCAACTATTTGTTTGGCATTTGAGTTACCAAAACAAAAAGAGTTTTAAACAGCCTGACTAGAGATTGCTTCCCCCTCCATTCACTGGGTTTCATTTCCGTGATCCTTTTGATGTCATAATCATGCTAATTCTCCAATCACCCAGAGAGTTCTCCAGGAATAACAGGGCAGACAAGACCTGAATTTCTGATGTAGGAAGCAGAAAAAAAAATGGAATAAAAACCAACCTCTTCCAGGCCTTGTCATGCAGGCATCATAAAAGGTATGAACCCACCATTTATTTGCTTTGGGGGTTAGCTGCACATGCTGGGGTTACTGCTGAGTTCTGGCACCCCAATACTGTGCCCAATACCTCCCTAGGGAGGGCCACTGTGAATTTTAGGCCCAAAGATTCCAACATTCTCCCTTGCTTTTATTGTTGAAAATGATTTACCTGAGAAATTAACAATTAGGGAACTGAAGTTGTAGAACTGGCCGGCTGTGTGGGCACTGGGGCTGGTCAGTCCAGCATCCAGTCTGACAGTGGCAGACCTCCCACGAGCCTCAGGTTTCACCGGACAGTCCTGATCTGACCCCTACATATCCCAGTTAAAGCAGCTCCCATCCCTGGCTGGGCTCAACTCCCTGCTCCAGGCACTGTGACCTGGCCCCTTGCACACAGGATTGTAATACCACGCGTGCAAATTTGGCCCAGCCCCATATGAAAGGAGCCATAGAAGCCATCATTACAGAGTGAATGTGGGGCAGGCTCACTCTGCAACTCCCTCTCCCTGAGCTTCCCACTGCCTGGGGGCAGTACCCAACCCACACATCCAGAACTCCCACCTCCCCTCCCGGACAGGACCTGTCCCACGTTAGCCACTTGAAATGGTGGGAGGTATGCAGTGGTGCTATTGTCTGGTCAATTATGCAGGGATCTTACCAGATAACAGAGTGTGTTCAGCTGGAGAGTGAGTCCCCATGGTTTAAAGCTGAGACTCTGTACAAGAACACTGCATTTAGCACAAAATATCCATTTTAAAAAAAAGCCAGGAAGCTAGAGTTGAAGTTAAATTAACACGAAACCAAATGTTTAACCCAAAAATGTCCCTGTGAAAATGCAGGATTCACAGTCGAGGCACCTAGATAACCTTAACTTTGCCCTAGGAGCAACAGCCTGGGAACATCAGAAAATCACACTGGAGAAGCTCTCATGGGATCTTGAAAAAGCTCATCAGCCTCCTGCAAGGCTTGTCCTATGCTGATGAGGCACTTAAGTAAGACCAAACATTTTGTCTACACAGACGTTGCACCTGTTTAAAAAGCGACACACTCATATTGGTTTCCAGTGGAATTACATTGGTTTGGCTCTAAAAGAAGTGGGTCCACACAGGGGTTTGTCCCAGTGGAGAAAGCCTTAGACCTTGGGGAGGGAGAATAAGGAGGCTTTACAGAACCGAAGACTGTCGGGCCCCTGCAGGGGATGGAGGAGGAGCAGGCAAGCTGCCCACAATTCCCTTGGTGTGAGAAGTACTAGAGAGCCTCCTCTCCATCTCCCCACAGAGCTCCTAAGACTGCAGAAGTGGATTGTCCTCAGAAAGTGTGCAGAGTGGGAGGAAGGGGATGCATTCCCCCTCCATGCCTCTCCACTCCTTCACCTCAACAGTATTGCTAGCTCTCACGCTGATGTTTTTCTTAAAGCCCCTGCTCCTGGAGTCATGTGAAAATGTGAGACTCTCAGCTTCTCTTTTTTTAAAAAAATGCTGTTTCTAAGCCTCGTGGTTGTTTCAAACAGCTCAAAGCACAAACCCTAAAGGCTCAGAAACCAGACAGCAAATATAAGAACCTGCATTCATATTTTTTAAATCTTATGATTTTGAAATCAGTTTCATGAATTTTGACTCACTGTATTTGAATGCTAGAGGTTGTGAATCCAGCCTCTGGCTCTGTAAGAGACCTGGGGTGTTTCTGTCTCCCTGCTCTATCTCTGCAGGCAGACATGGCACAAAGACAAACTTCCAGGTCCTGATGATGTTAATATTTAATATGCTAATAACACTGAAAATTAAAGTCATAATAACAAATTTTTTTGTCTTGTGACTAGAGCGTGATTTCATGAGTCCGGGAGACAAAATCTGAGCTAAAAGAACGGGAGTACTTGAGCCACCTTAGAGACTAACAAATTTATTTGAGCATAAGCTTTCATTGGCTACAGCCCACTTCCTCGGATGCTACTCTAAAATTTGAGCTGTTTCCTTTCTCAAATAAACAAACATAAACAAGTCAGAAACTCTTTTGGATTCTGGCAAGAGCTCTGTTTTTAAAGTGTCATAAATCAGGAACCACCATCCTATTTCCTTAGAAGTCAGAAGGCATCCATTTTACCTCCTCCACAGATGTCACCTACCAATTTTCAGGCAGCTATTCCTTTGGTTGTTGATTTTACTGGGGACAATAAAAAATATCAGGCTCGCCATGGATGCCATTCACAAGCTTAGTTCTGGAGCAGTCCATTGGCTCTATAATCACAGAGTGGAAGGAAGTTACTCCCTGATGCTTAGAGCCCTGTAGCATGACAGAGAACAAACCCTGCAATTTCTTTGCCTGACTTGCTTATGTTGTAGTCACATATGTAAACACCTAGTGTCTCTCTAAAGGTTTTAAGAAGCAGTTTTCTCAGCACCTTTACCAGTTGGTTCTTGAAACAGGTAATTCTGGAGCACACAAGGGACCACTAATGGACAGACACTAGAAGGACTGAGCTGATGTGGCAATTCCAGCCGTCCCAGCTCTGCAACCTGCTGATTTCCTGTGGCAGAAAGTTTCCCCCTTGGCAAAGTGCTGCCTTTTGGCTTCTTTCACAGCCCCCTAGTTCTTGTCCAGATTAGTCAGCGGTTATGGCAACGCTCAGAGATCTTACAGCTGTACCTATGCAGTTGCGTCGCTGTACGCTCTCTCATGTAGCCGATGGGAGAGAGCTCTCCTGTCTGCTTAACTAACCCACCACCAACGAGCAGCGGTAGCTATGGTGGCAGGAGAAGCTCATAGCACTGTCCACACGAGTGGTTAGGTCAGTGTAGCTGTCACTCAGGGGGTGGTTTATTCATACTCCTGAGCAACATAACTTACACCGATGTAAGTGATAGCGTAGAGATAGCAAGAGACAAGCTGCCCTTCCTTTTAACAGCACAGTGGAAGCCAAAAGAGCTTCACAGAAAACATGGGCCCTTCCTCCCACTGTGATGAGTTTCCCAGTTTGTCTGGCCAGACAATCCCCAGCCAGAGACCTCACAGTATCCCCCTCTCCAGCCAGGGGTGGATCCTGATGTGCTGTGTCAGGACGCTCAATAGCACAATCCAGTGCAGTGACCCATGGAGAGCACCACTGTTTTACCAGCTGAACATCCTTACCAGAGCAGAACTAACAAGATGGCTGGCATTAGCGCTGGTAGAAAGGACACGTTCCCAACAGACCTGCGCCCATCCTGTTCCTTGTTAAGGGATATGCGTGTATATCATTCCTCTCTTTGGCATTTGTCTCTTTACACTGCTGACCTAGGTAAACAGCTCCAGGCTGCCATGTGCCTTTTTACAGTAAGCAATTGAGTCTGCCCACCTCCTGGCTGCCTCCCATTTCCTCCCAGGCGACACAGTGGCTTGGGTTAATGGGTTTACTTTGTCATGCCTAGTAGGGAATGGCCTCTGAAAGTGGGTGTTAATTTGTTATTCTAAGCCGGCAGCTGTGTGGTGGGATTGAGAGAGCAGGTGGCAGCCCAGAAGCCATGGGCAAACAGGAGGGAGGAGGAGGGAGGGCAGGGCTTCTGTCAGAGGAGGAGGTTAGTCATGAGATCACTATGTCCTGTATCAATGGATTAAGCATCATATGATGCCAGCTTTTGGAATTATGCCAATTATATTATTCCGCCGAGAGGCAGACTCTTTCCTGGGACCACCATGCTCTGCTCTATGCCCACCACTGCCGCATTTGATGCTTCATTGAATCACAACATTCTTTTGTCCCATTCTTTCTTTCTTTAACTTAAAAAAAAGAACCCTGAGAATCTGATGCCGAGAGTTGAAAATTGCCAATTACATGCCAGAATCTGTTTGGTAAAGCCTGGAGTCCCAGACCAGCACCAGGCTGTTCTGATTGGTCAGAAAACTTGACCAGGGGGTGAGAAAATTCGTTCCAAAAAAGAAACAATGAGATGCATGTAGGAGTCCTGAATTGCATAATGGGAGCTAGTCTGAGGAAGTGGACGGGGAGGGATCTATTTCTATGGTTGCCAGTTCCATGCTAGTCCATCAGGACGCACTTGGCAAGTTGAAAGACAGATGAAGGAAGGCTTCGTTCTCTGGGGCTGGTGCTACATTAGCCTTTTCTACCTAAAATTTTGCGGCGGTTCTAGCACCAGCAGCTCCAGAGCTAATAGCAATGCTAGAAACGCTAGTGCTGATAACGTGCCGGTCTATCTCCACTTGGAGCACATCTGAGGCCTGATCTACACCTAGAATTTAGGTCAGCCTAGCTACTTTGCTCAGGGATAGAGAGATGCAGTTAAGCCAACCTAAGCCCCTAAGTGTTCCATTGACATAACGACCGCTTCTCATGGGGGTAGATTATTAACCGCAGTGACAGAAAACACCCTTCCATCACTGTAGCGCGCTTATACACTATGGCACTACAGCAGCACTGCTGCAATGCTATAACTGTGCCAATGTCACATCTGTAGTGTAAACAAGCCCTAAATTAAACAGCAGTTCAGTTCACAGTGGCCTCCCGTGCCTTGTCCATACTAGCTTTCCAACCATCGCTATTGCAGGTGAACCTGCCTGGCTGGTAGCAACTGGGAAATTTTAGGGAGGAAAAGCTAATGTAGACGAGGCCTCTGGTCACTGCAGGATGGAGCTGGCTGAAGAGTGGAAAAGGGCTATTACAGCTAAAGCAGGATATTATGGCTAAAGGATGGCTCATGGTAATGGGCTAAACACCAAGGAGGCAGTATCAGAGGGGTAGCCATGTTAGTCTGGATCTGTAAAAGCAGCAAAGAGTCCTGTGGCACCTTCTAGACTAACAGACGTATTGGAGCATGAGCTTTTGTGGGTGAATACCCACTTCGTCAGATGCAAGGAGGGAGTGAGCTAAGGAGGTACAGTTAGGGGCTATGGCTAGAATTAGGTAGAGGAAAATGTAGGTTGAGTATGATGAATGTTTCCTAGCAGTGGAGTGGAATAGACTGGGAAAAGAGCTCTCCCTGAAGGTTACGAAAACCCATTTGTTTGGGTCATGGGGACAGGGTTCTCAAGATGATGGCTTTAAGGAACAATTCTGCAGGGATGCACTATGACTGTGACTTAATAACTTCTTTCCATCTCTGCATCCCTGGCAGGATTGTTCCTTACAGCAGCATCTTGACATATTTCTTTACCCAAATACGAATAGTCCCTTTCTCCTGCCTACTCCCCTGTCTGTCCTGTCTATTTAGATCACAAGCTCTGTGGGGCAGCAGCTGTCTCTTGCTAAGTGTCTGTGTGTTGTCTGACACAGTGGGGCCCTGATCTTGGCCAGAGCCTCTAAATATTAATGGAATACAAATAATAAATAATAGCATAAAATTAATCTGTGGAATTCACTGCTGCAAGTTAATAGGGAAAATAACTTAGCAAGATTTGAGAGAGGATTAGACTTGAATTTATCTGACTAGAACAGCATCTACTGTTCTATTATTTAGTATAAACATGTCAAGGACTTTTAGTGTTCAGATCCCTTCCCTCCACCCCACCCCCCGAAATACAGCACAGTTGTCCCAGTGAACTGCAGGAATTTTGGTCTCAATACTTAGCATTTACAGGCCTTTATACCTTCAAGGTACTTTACAACCATGAACTAAGGAACTCTCACAACATATCTGTTAAGCGAGAAACTGTTATACCCATTTTACCAATGAGGAAAGTGAGTACGAGCTGTTATGTGCCTTGGCCAAAGCTAGAGAGTCACTAGCAGAGGTTGGATTTGAACTCAGGGGGTCCTGGCGCCTAGGCCAGAGTTCAGGCCACATTTGTTCCTCAACAAGAAGAGAAAACAATACAACCAAAATGTTGGTGGCTGGTGGCATCCCAGCCAGGGAGGGCAAAACAGGTTCCCAATGGCCTGAACTCCCCAGTACCACTCCCCTAACTCTCACAATTTGTGCCTACCTGGGACAGCATCACACGTGCTGCTCCAGAACGGCAGGCCCCTACACTGCCTATCTGCTGCAGGCACATTGGGAGGCACAGTGACAGCTGGTCAGAGGGGAGGTTGACCAGCAGCAGAGCAGGATAAGCAAGACCATGCCCAGTGGGCAGAAGTGCAGAGGGAAAACCTGAAGGGCCCTAAAATGTTCTGGTATGGGGGAGGGGCAAAAGAGGGAGAAGGGAGTGCAGCAAGCAGAAAGGGGTGGTACGTTGCATGGGGCAAAGAGCAGAGATGGAGGAAAGGAAGAGGGTCAGGCAGGAAGGGAGTGGAGCTACTGGAGAAGGGGACAGGAGCAGAGGACACAGGAGACAACTCAGAAGGAGGTGGAGGAGGGCTGGGAA
The DNA here is from genome assembly GCF_003597395.2 of Chelonoidis abingdonii. Classification (NCBI taxonomy): domain Eukaryota; kingdom Metazoa; phylum Chordata; order Testudines; family Testudinidae; genus Chelonoidis; species Chelonoidis abingdonii. The sequence goes on along the minus strand of NC_133782.1, from coordinate 28,933,973 downwards.
TTGGCCAGGAGAGAAGAGAACCTCAGAGTGCCAGGCAGGACAGTTCCCTCCACGACTGGGCAGGGTGGAGCTGCAGGGAAGAGGCAGAGCCTCTGGTCAAGAGGAGAATGGGGGTGGGGGGAGGATTCAAAAGGACACAGGAAAAAAGCCCACATTCCTTCCAGCTTTCACATTTCAGCCCTGAGCAAAATTCCCTCCCTTCCCCCACTTACATTTCTATTTGCCAGCTCTGTTCCTCCACTAGCACCCCGCTTTCCCCCACCTCGGTGCTGAACCAGCTGCGCTGCCAGCCTGCACCTCCCTGCCAAGGCACTGCTGCTGGAACCCCTTTGAGACATCAGCAGCTTCCCGCCCCTGTCACTGCTATTTCAAACCCTGCCATAGCAGAGTGCCGGGATCACTGTGCCAGTGCACGTGTTCTTGGCAACCCCAGGGTCTTTCCAGATTGATGTTCTCCGTCTGGTTTTTCACCTATCTGTTTGCCTGAGGACAGACAGACTCCTACAGCCCCTTGCCTGGCCAGAGGAGATGAGTGACACACAGACAGGGTGCTCTGTGCAAACACCTGTTTCCTTATCCACTCTGGCCTCCTCAGTCAGAGAGCAGCTTAACATTCCCCTCTCACCTTTTCTTACCCCAGCTTGTTCCTCACAGGGAAATGGCTTTAAATAAACATTTCAGCCAAAGCAGCAGAAATGCCAGGCAGGTTTCTGAGAGCCACTAAGCTCCTCCCGGGCTTTCACCTGACTTATTAAAGGCACACTGCCTTGTTTACACTTGGCTGCTAACCCAAGTTAGTTAACACCTTCTAAATCCTAGCCTAGACAAGACCTGCTTGCTACAGCACCTCAGCCTCCCACAGCAAGCCCCTGCACACAAGGGCGACTCCAGGCCCCAGCACACCAAGCACGTGCTTGGGGCAGCAAGCCGCAGGGGGCGCTTTACCGGTCCCTGCGAGGGCGGCAGGCAGGCTGCCTTCAGTGGCTTGCCTGCAGAGGGTCCGCTGGTCCCACGGCTTCGGCGGACCTCCCGCAGGCTGCCGCCAAATCCGAGGGACCGGGGACCTCCTGCAGGCAAGCCACTGAAGGCAGCCTGCCTGCTGTGCTTGGGGTGGCAAAATGCCTAGAGCCGCCCCTGCCTGCACACACTCTGGCCACAGGAGTTCCATCCTCACTGGATACCACGGACAGACAACAAAGCACGGATGGGTATCCAGTGGGCATTGCAGTATAGCATGGTTGAGTATTATTAATAATGAGTCTAGCTCTTATCATCAGTAGAATGAGTTGATAGCGGGTATTGGTTGATAGCAGGATGACTATGAGCCGCCAATGTGATATGGCTGTTAAAAAAACAAATCCGGTTTTAGGATGCATCAGGTGAGGTATTTCCAGCAAGGAGAAGGAGGTGTTAGTGCCGTTATATATGGCGCTGGTGAGACCCCACCTGGAATATTGTGTGCAGTTCTGGTGTCCCATGTTTAAGAAGGATGAATTCAAACTGGAACAGGTTCATTGAGCGGGCTACTAGGATGATCCAGAGGAATGGAAATCCTGCCTTAGATAGGGACTCAAGGCTGGCTTGTTAGCCGGCCAAAGGGGTTCGGAGCGATGGGATTTGGCATTGCTCTACTTATTTTCGGGATTTAATAATTGTGGGTCACGTTAGGGGAGAGGAGATTTTTAGTTTAGTACTAATGAGCACAAGGACGAATGGTGGTTACAACTGTGATTATTAGGAGTTTTAGACTTGAATATTTAGACGAAGGTTTTCTACCATTAAGGGGAGTGAAGTTCTGGGAACAGCCTTCAAGGGGGAGTATGGGGCAAAGACTTATCTGGCTTTATAGATTAAGGTTGTAAGTATATGGAGGGGATGTTATGATGGGTAGTTTATTTGGGGCAATTGATCTTGGATTTCGGGCAGTTAAGTCTGCTCAATGGTCTGTGAGGATTGTTGGATGGGATGTGGAACTGGGGTTACTGCAGAGATTCTTTCTTCGGGGTTCTGTTGGTGAGTCTTGCCCACATGCTCAGGGTTTAGCTGATCGCATATTTAGGGGCTCAGGGGAAGGATTTTCCTCCAGGCGGCATTGGTTAGAGCCCTGGAGGTTTTTCGCCTTCCTCCTGCAGCGTGGGGCATGGGTCGCTTGCTGGTGCGTTTCTCTCGCCAGCTTGAGGTCTCAAATCACATATTTGAGGATTTCAATAACTCAGTCATGGGTTAGGTTTGTTATAAATGTGTATGGGTAGGGTTTTGTGGCCTGCCTTGTGCAGGAGGTCAGACTAGATGATCATATTGGTCCCTTCTGACCTATGAGTCTATGAGTTATACAAATGAGGGCAGTGTTACTGATGGGAAAACTGAGGCAGAGAGCGAGGCAGTGACTTGCCCAGGATCACCCAGCAGTTTAGCTAGGAATAGAAGCCAGGTCTCCTACGTTCCAGGCCAATGCTCTATTCACTAGGCAACACTGCCTCCCAAATAGCCTGTCCATTCCAAGTCCGCACCTCACTGGTCTCCCTTCCCACAGCCGTTAAGATTAAAAAGCTTCTGCCACTCGAATGACAACACAAATGGCCTGAGGATGGGGCTTGTCTCTGAATAATTCTGACTCATAGGCCTGCTGGCCCATCTATCACTTTAATCTTTGCTCACTGGCAGAAACTTTAGAACTGCTCCCTCACGCATAGCCAGTGAGCAGATATTAATCCAATGACTGAGAATTTGTCAGCTTGCAAAGAGACTGTCTCTGAACCCCAGTCTGGAGGTGGCGGGAGTTTACGCTCCCTTGGGCCATCAAGGAAATTCACCCCAGTACAGAGCTGTTGTTCCTGGCAGAAAGATCATCAGATGCCCCAAATATTCGTTTACTTTAAAAAGCAAATATTCACTTCAGGATGCTGTTTACGTAACAAGTCTCATATAGCTTTAAGTCATCGCCTTTTGCTAGTTGTCAAATGCTATTATTGTGGATTTAATATTTATTTAACTCTGCATGTTGTGCCTATGGCAGATGGCAGGCAGTCTGTTAGGCTAGCCACTGAGACAGATTGGTGCCACATCGAAATTAAAACATTGGATGGTTTGGGGAGCAGCAAAGTCAACTGCTTCAGAGATCAGAGCTGTACGTCTACACATTGGAACTTTCTTATTATCACAGATGTCTGAATGTTGCAGATTTGTGTGTTGCTGCTGAGCCCAACTTTACGCTGGAGAACACCCCTACCCTGGTATCCAGGTGCCACAGGAATGACTTCTGAGCACAGGCACAGCCCAACCGCTTCAGCCTTTGCTATTGGGCTGACCTCTGAGGTTTAGCTTGCGTTTCTGCATTAGGATTAACAATGGGAGCTAATCTCTTTAGCCCTAATAAAAAACCTCAGCCAGTTTGCCTGAGGCCTAGAGAGAGCCAAGTTACAGGGAAAGAAAGAGACTTAAATGGCAAAGGGTCTAATAACCCACTCCACTTGCTGAGACACAAAATTAGAAGGGCTCTTGTGCCTTAGGCACGGGCTGATCACCAGTCAGGTCCAGGGAGTGATTTTCTTCCCTATAAGGGTGTAATATTGCATAAAATCACAATGGGGCTTCCTCTGAAGCAAGATGAGACAGAACCAAGATGCCAGAGCAGGCAGACCAATGATCGGTTTCATTGTGGCCATTCCTATGTGTCTAGCAGCCCAAAACATTCAGTATGATGCCATCTAAAGGAGAGGAAATCGTGTACTCAAATCACAGGGTCTCTCACTAGTGACATACAGGGCTGACAGGAAATTACATCATAAGCTCCTCTGTTTGAAGTGCCAACTCCAGAAGTAATCCAACATTTCAGTCGGAACATGAATGCAGATTCCTTCCAGTCCGTGACTGCTACTGACAGTCCCCTCCATCATCTGTGCCCCCAGAGGGGGTCTTGGCATCATGGTGGCCAATGTAAATACCAGTCCTGCACACCAAGCACAAGTGATGGCAGGATAAGCCGTGTTCTTCAATGGATGGAAAGCTGAGGGGCTCAGCACAGCGAGCGACACCCCATCCCTAACAAAAATAAACTAAAAACCAGGGGAAGAGGAACAACTTGGGGTCACAGGATTTCCTAGGGGTTAATTACCATATCAAGTTTCTTTTAACAACCAACATATAAGAGCATAAGAACGGCCATACAGGGTCAGACCAAAGGTCCATCTAGCCCAGTGTCCCGTCTTCCGACAGTGGCCAATGCCAGGTGCCCCAAAGGGAATAAAAGTCTTTCAGTCTTTCCAGCTGATCATTATACCCCAAGTCACAGCCCTCCTCCCTGCTGGTTGTTGCTTAAACCCCATGGGTGCTACTTTCCACTTATGAGGCCTCATCCGATGAGGTTTTAGCTCCATTGACTTAACTCAGCTACTTGTGGGATGAGGGCCATACAGTGCCTGTAATCCGAGGATCACAGAGCACTTCACAAAGTTAGCAAGTCCTCTTCTCCTGTTAGAAAGGAACTGATGCACAATTGACTGCAGTTTGGATGCACCAGTCAGGAATCTCTCCAGCGAGAACTGCAACTGATGGTCATGAGAACATTAAGAGCAAAATCTCTTTGACTTACAAGCACACTTCCGTGATGCTTTTCTTCCACCCCCTTTACTGTAGCTCAGCCATGCTGTAATCCAGGAGCAACAAATGGCTTCTCCACTTTTCCCTGAGATCCATTCTGATTACAAACGTTTTCTTCACCCCAGCAAAGGGTAGAGAGAGAAACGTACACACTCAGTGAGAAGTTGGGACTCTGGGAGTAGATTTTCCCTTATAGCTTTTCCAGTCACACACTGGCCAAGTGCAGAGCATTTCCTTAGGCCAGGTCTACACTACAGAATTACTTGGGTATAATGTTGCTCAGGGGTGTGAAGAAGCAACAGAGTTCTACTGAGCTTAACCCCCTCGTGCAGACAGCACTATGTTGACAGAGAGCTTCACCTGTCGACATAGTTATCGCCTCTCAGGGAGGTGGATTAACTACACCGATGGGAGAAGCTCTCCCATTGGCGAAATAGCATCTTCACTGAAGCCTAAGTCCCAAGTCAGAAAGCCCTTCCAGTGCCACTGGCTCTTTGAGTAGCCAACAAACAGCCAGATGGGGTTAGGGTTAACAGCAGCACTGAGGAAGCATTCACTGCAGGGGAAGCTGCAGTGCTGTGGTGATCCATCCTGTGCAGGGAAGTGGAGATGGCACACACTGCACAGGGAAGCTGAAGCACAGAGATCACACGCACCGCATGGGGTTGCCGTGGCACAGAGATCACACACATTGCATGGGGAAGCCGTAGCACAGAGATCACACACACTGCACGGGGATGCCATAGCACAGAGATTGCACACACCACTCAGGGATGATGTAGCACAGAGATCACACGCACCGCACGGGGATGCCATAGCACAGAGATCACACACACTGCTGGAGGAAGCCATGGCACAGGTGCCTCCAGGTCCTGGAGGTGCTCAACCCCCATTCTGCCCTAAGCCCTGTCCCCTTCCCCCAACCCCCCACCTCTTCCTGCAACCACTCTGCCCCAGGCCTGCCCCCACCCCACCCCTTCTCCCAAGCTCCCACCCCTGCCCCGCTTCTTCCCACCCCCGCTCCATTCCGCTCCCTCCCCTGAGCACACCCTGACCCCACTCCTACCCTTCCCTCACTGTGCCTCCTGTGAGCTGCTGCCAACATTAGTCTTGCTTATACCATCCATATCCCATATTATAAAGTAATATTTGAGCCTAGGTATTGTAAGCCTCTGTAACTAGGTAAATCACCAGACAGGATGGAGACATTAAATAGTGCCAAATGTTGATCTGCAATCAAAAGTGCTACACCCTGCCTAATAGGGAAGGTCAAGCAACACCAGACAGACTATTGTGGAGCATTAAAGAGGACAAAAGACTTTGTTGCTCTGCTCTCCCCCTTCTGCCCCCATGAAGATAAGTTGTGCAAGTGGATTCCTCCCATCAGCTGAGTTTGCAGCTCAGCACACATGGCAGGAGAGGGATAACAACCCCTCACAAGAAGTAACTATCTCTCTATGTGGCTTGGACTCTGGAGGGCAAGGTTTTCTAGACATAAGCAAGAGATCCTTCGCCGTTTAACCCTAAAGGACATATAGACCTTGCCTATTATAAAAACTTCTATTACCTTTGAACTTTGTAACTCATTTGGGTATCTCTCTTAGGTTTACCTGCTTTAACTTTACGTTTGTGGGGACAGCGGGAGTGGTTCATGGGATGGCTGGTGGAGTGGAGTGGCTGGCAGAGCTGAGCAGTTTGTGGGAAGGTTGGAGAGGCCCATGGAACAGTGAGCGGAGCAGAGTGGAGCAGTTTGCGGGGACGGCTGGAGCAGCTCACGGGATGGCTGGTAGAGCGGAGCGGAGCGGCTGGTGGAGTGAAGTCATTTGTGGTGAAGGCTGTAGAACTCCATGGAGGGGCGGGGCAGTTGGCCTTGGACCACGTAAGGTGTCCCTTAACACTCCGTGTGCCCCCCCCCCAATTCCACCCATGCTGGGGGGTGGTAAAACTCTGCAGATAAACTTTTGAACTCTGGGGCTGCACTGACCAGGGACAGAGACTTTTGGGTTGTTGGAGTTTGGGGTGATTGGACTTAAGACCCTGAGGGGCAAAGGACACTGCCAAAACTTACTTAGAGGTGGGTCTTTTGCTCATGGTTTGTGTTACGGTGGGGAAATACCACAAACAGGATTCATAACACCACATTGTTTCCCTCCTTCATTAAAAGGATTTTGCTACACTCAGACTCCGTGCTTGCGAGAGGGCAAGTATTGCCTCCTAGAGGCACCCAGGGGTGGTATGTAATTGTACCAGGTCACTGGGTGGCGGTTCAAGCCGGTTTTGCATTGCGTTATTGAAAGGGAACCCCTGGATACTGAACCCGGCCCTTGTTGCTGCCAACTCAGAGGGGCAGAAGGGTTACACTTATACATAACTCTCGTTTTCTTTTCCTGTTAATAAATCTGTATATATTTTATTATAGGATTGGCTACATGGTCTTTGGTGTGAGAACTAAGGTGTGGTTGACCTAGGGTAAGTGACTGGTCCTTTGGGACTGAGATTAATCTGACTATTGCTGTGATTTTCAGTGTAAGGGACCATCTATCACACAGGCAGGTTTATCTGGGTGGCAAGACAGAAAATCCAAGGGCACTGTATGTAACTTCCTGTTAAGGCTGTTATAGTACCTGAGGAGTTCACATTTAATAAGTGGTGGGTGAAATCTAAGTATAGAACTCATCATAACCAATTTGGGGTTTGGACCCTTGTTCTTAACAGTCTGCCCCGAGGCCGGTACTCGCAGTGCAGGCAGCTTGACAAGGCCACTAATAATTGTCTTCAGAGCAGGCTTTGAATAGTATATAGTAAATAAGGCCTGGTGGCATCCATTGAACAAGGAGGAGAAAGATAGTAATGTAATAGCTGCTTACTCAGAGTGCACTGTCCTTCTTGTGCACTGAATAATACAGAAGTCTAGTGGAAAAAATAGAATGTGATCATATTATTAAACAACATACCACAATACATACTCACACGCTTGACAGGCAACCTTAATTCTGGCATTTCCTGACTTCTGAGTGCTAGACTTTACAACCTGACTAATATGCTTTCCCTGTTGTCTGTGTAGTTACACACACAACACTCACAGAATACAGATTGCATTTTTATACTCCAAAGTGTATTTAAGAACAGCATTTTTTAATGATAAAAATGAAGATAGGGCCCAGTTCCATGTATCCATAAATCTCCCTAATTTATGCAGCTATTTAAAATGTATAGAACAGAAGGACATATACTAGAAAACATCAGGGAAACAGACGGGTGCTGCTCAGTTGCACACAGAACATAAATACGTAGGCACAGAAAAAGGTTTTGTTTTTTTTTTTGTAGTGCAGCAAATAAAAACTGCTCCATTTATTGGACTGGGCTAAGATGGCAATTAACCCCCATGGGAGACTGTTACACAGGGTATACTGTACTTGACTGCTACACCTCAACACGGCAAGCTGCAAGTCACTTCTGGATCATTATGGGGTTTGCCAAAGGATTCATAATCCTAACATTCAAGGCAAGCAGGTTATTGGGTGAACAATTGCTCTCTGGGGCGAGCCAAGAGGCAAAAGGGGAGGAGCTGATCTCTGTTGACACAAAATGTCACATAAGTGCTGGGGTGAAAGGGTTGTTACCAATCCCACTGTGAACTGGGGGGGCCTGCTGTGCTATTTGTTTCTTTCAGTGCTAGAAGAGCACATCTGTTCAGAGTCGCTAGGAGGAGGGAAGATAGATTGCTGACAAAAATAAAACCATATAGAAACATTTCCACAGCTCTTCAAATAAACATACAGGCACACGCTATTATTAAGATTTATATAGCAACTAGAGTGGCTGAAGCAAGAAAATATAGTTCAGCCTCTTACCAGCACTCCTCTGTATGCGGGTGTCACCCTTTGTACAGAAGGCACTGGCGTTACCCAGCTGTCACTGAGGATGAAATTTTTATTATTCCTGGGGGTGCATGGGAGGGATTGAACCCAGCTTGACTTGCAGATCCCAAAGTGTCGACAGGGCTGGCAGAAAGGAAAAAACTCTCTTTTAAACTGTAAAGAGAGTATGTTCAATACGCCCAGGTCACATTGGCTGGGAGGGATGCTGGGTTGCTTTGCAGCATTGAGTGTGGTGCGCTTGCTAGGATCCTGTGGGCATCTCATCTAAACAATTCTCTGCCATTGTAAGGACCTCAGGCTTTGCTAGCACCTCGGTCTCACCTGTTCTCTGCCTGTGGACACAGCAGTTTAGTCTCTTGAGGACTAAAATGTGTTAGTCTAACTAAAAGTCATTGGGCTCAGGATAGGGGTGTCCGGGTGAATCTGAATGGTCTGTGTTATATAAGAGGTCAGACGAGATTCTAATGGTCCCTTCCAGCCTTCAACTGTAGGGAAAGCCTCTGAAAGAGAACAGACACAGAAAACCCATTATGCTTTTCAGAACTGAACTGCACTTTACTGCAGTCTAAACAATGGAGGACACAAGCTCACTCCATCCACACCCACACAGCATTGCATGGGCCTCAGGACAGATAGGCTCATCCAGCATTTCCCCATCTCACAGACATTCCCTTCGGGATTCTATTTTGTGACAATGGTGTCTGTCTTCTGTAGGATTGATGGACTCAGCCTCTATGTCTCTTCTCAGAAAGCTCTGAGTTGCAGGTCGCCAAACACAAGTCCCCCACAATCCACCTCATGTGCCACAATAACTAATCCAGTATAAGTGTCTCTGTCTGTGTAAAAACCCGATAGAATCCCCTAGCTGCATGCTGGCGGATTATTGTGTCAAAAATGTGATCTTATTTGTGTCATGCAGTATCATGTGTAATGGGACCCAAACCTAT
>NC_133782.1:28834397-28923570 GCF_003597395.2 Chelonoidis abingdonii | reverse complement strand
TTCCTGGTTGGTGGCAGCGCTACAGGTTCTAAGCTGGTAATTAAGCTTAGAGGAATTCATGCTGGTACCCCATCTTTTGGACGCTAAGGTTCAGAGTGGGGAATTGTACCATGACATCCCTAAACTGATAGTAACACTTCAACCTCATTGCCTTCCTCTGTATGGTTACCCCTTTGATCCATTTCACCTCTGGAAATATAAAACAGGAAACAAGCTCTAATGGTTCTGATGTGGGAGTTGCACTACTTTCTCTTAGGACAGCACTGCAGGCAGTTTAAGAGGAAGGGACTAGAGGGATATTTTGCTGTAGATGTATCAGCAAAGATAAAGAAAGAGCAAAGGGGAGATAAAACCTCCCTATCTGTTTGGAAAATAACCAGTTACAGGGATAGAGACATGGCAAAAGCCTCGGTTTCTGGCCTACTTTCTGCTGCATTTTGGTGATGGTGGTGTTGGGGAATGATTCAGCTTCTTCCAGGTCTTCTTTTTAGTGGGGATCTTGATTATTCCAGCAGCATCTAGAGCCGTCAACTGAGATCAGGGACCCACTGTGCTAGGAGCTGTACATACACAGGAAGTGACGGGTCTTGGCCCAAAGACTTTCCATTACTTTCTAATGGAAATAACGTTGGTATTTCACTAATCTATTTAGCTTTTGCAGCCCTCTTCCTGTCCTACCTTTCCAGAACAGGCTTGCCTTCTAAAACTGAGCACCATGCTGCAAGGTCAGGCTGCACAGAGAAGAACGAAATACCACTGACCCTGTGAGGAGCAGCAGCAGCAGAAATTGCCAGCACAGCTGTTGCCATACTGTTTGAGTGCTGTGGCATATGGAGAACTCCAAGGTCGGATAGCACTCTTTGGGGAAACAATCTGCCTCAGCTTCGGTAGTTCTCTGACTGGTCTGTGGAACATTTCCAGATGGTCAGTAGAGCTGCTTCTATAACAATGGTGCAGCATCTGTCAGTGTTCAAGCAGGGATGCTCCCTGGGAGCTGGAGTCAAGTCCGTGTCTCTTTCAGGGTTTTCAGAGTCTTTTGTGACCAGCTAAACTCAAAACCCAAGTCCTTGTCAACACTCTGCACCACATCTCTCTGGTCCCATTAGCGTAAACTCAACCACAATCACGTCTGCAGATGACATTGAAATTGGAGTGGTGGAAGACAGAACTAAATTGCAAAGTAACCTGGGGAGAGACAAAAACATTGAGATAGTTTTGTGGGGAGGAGAGGAGAAAGGGATAGAGGCTATGAAGGGAAGTTTGGTCCTGAAAATAAATGTTAAATCCAGCATACAGGAAGAGGAAACAATCAGTGAGGTAAGACTAGACTGCCACGCAGACTACATTCAAAGGTAGTTAATTTTTATTGTCTTCCTTTAAAGCCGACCCAAATGATGGGACTTCTTCATGTGAAGAAATTCTGCTGTTGTGTAGGGAAGGTATGGAACCAGAACTGGGAGGACAGGTGGGTCCATGAGAGGATCTCTGTCTAAGGAATGGCCAGTTATATGAAAAAGTGAGATTTATTGCAAATTCTTTAAGGTAAGGCAGGGGTTCTCAAATGGGGAAACATGACCCTTCAGGAGGTCACAAGGTTATTACATGGAGGGATCACAAGCTGTCAGCCTTCCCCCACAACTTTGCTTCGCCTCCAGCATTTATAAAAGTGTTAAATATAAAAAAAGTCTAACTCCATATATTTAGTTTTAATTTATAAAGGAGTAGGGGTCGCACTCAGAGGCTTGTTGTGTGAAAGTATCACCAGTGCAAAAGTTTGAGAACCACTGAAGTCCGAGCTGTCCAGAAACTTTCCTTTAATATAACAAGAACTGAGCCATTAGCTGCAGTCACATCTGGTAAAGAGCCCATTTTTTTCTCCTGTGCTGTTCAACAGCATACGTGTTGCAACCAGACCATGTTTTCAATGATCTGAGCAGCACTGCTCCAGAGAGGACACTGTCTGCCTTTCCTACAGGCGATCTGGCCATCTAACCCAGACACTGGACAATCAGCCTTTTGTATTTTAAGGGTGATGGTGGTGGGATGATGCTCTTTTTACAGAAAGCCTGTCTAATGTGCCTCCTCCTCTCCAGACATCTGCCTGCAGCTGGTGTAAGTAGCAAACACAAACTGAAATCTGTCCGCCAAATATATCCAGCTGAACGCGAGCTACTGCAGATCCAACCCCAGCAAAGCACAGCATAGGATTCTACAATGGATGGACCGAGGAACCCATCTCTCTCAAACCCCTCCACTCCTTGTACTCCCTGTTCAATCCGTCAGTCCTCCAACTGGTATTAAAAATAGCGCGTGCTTATGGAAGACTTTTCTGAGCTCCTTGCAGTACTGGGGTCTATTATATTATAAGGCTCTTTTTATAATATACCCGAGTAACTCCCCTACAAAATTCCTCAAAGATACAAAAATACATGTCTCTTCAGAAAGGCCAACAACTCAAAGCAAAAAGGGAGTTTCTAGCCCAAATCCTTCTTGAGACTGTATGAGCCAAACAAGATTTTGGCATTTAATTCGTCTTTGACTACTAGCAGTAAATATGCCCAATGGCTTGTGATGGGATGTTAGATGGGGTGGGATCTGAGTTACTACAGAGAATTCTTTTCTGAGTGCTGGCTGGTGAGTCTTGCCCATGTGTTCAGGGTTTAGCTGATCACCATATTTGGGGTCAGGACAGATTGGCAGAGGCCCTGGGGGTTTTCACCTTCCTCTGCAGTGTGGGGCACGGGTCACTTGCTGGAAGGTTCTCTGCACCTTGAAGTCTTTAAACCATGATTTGAGAACTTCAGTGGCCCAGACACAGATTTGATACAGGAGTGGGTGGGTGAATCTGTGGCCTGCATTGTGCAGGAGGTCAGACTAGATGATCATAATGGTCCCTTCTGACCTTAAAGTCGATGATTCTGTGAATTCCAGATGTTTTTTTCAAGACACCCTAACGTTGAAGTCCTTTTCTGAATTTTATCCCAGAGAACTATCTGAGGATGAGCTGTGGCATATGGAAGTTAGTTTATTTTGTTAAGTCAGGCTGTCACAAGGTGCTCTACTCATCACTGAGTTGGCGTCTCCTTCTAGCAATCCTAGGGCTTCGCTCCGCCCAGTTCAGCTCCCCCTTTCCAGTCTTCCAAAGTGCAGTTCTCCTCCCGCTCACGAAGTCACAGTGCAACTACTTCATTACTTGGCCCTTTTAGCCAGGTCATCCTGAGATTTGCCCTTCTGGGGGAGTGTAGCGAGGTAATGACTCATCAGTGCAGCACCTCCTGCTGGTCATCTGGGAATTAGCTCTTTTCCAGCATACAGTGCGCCCTCTGCTGGCTGGTGACTCACCTCCCTCAGGCCCCCATGTTCCTCCCAGATCCCAGTGCCCCTTACCTCAGAATTCTGCCTCCAGCAGTATCCCCTTACTCTGGGGTTCCCCTCCCAAGGGAACCCCCAACCCTCTAAACCCACCTTGCCTCAGTGGCTACTGCCAGTCCTCATCCAGCCCCCGCTCACTGGAGCAGACTGCAGTCTGTAATCGCCACTCATCATTGGCATGGGGTTAGGACCTGCTGCCTTTGCCTATTCTCAGGCTGTATCTCTGTAGCCCCGGTACCTTTGTAGGCCTTCACCAAGGCCTGTAGCCTGGGGGTTTACCAGGCTGGAGCTCCCCAGCTCCCTTGCCCTATTTCCCAGTGCTGCTCCACCTCAGGTACCTTGCACCCAGGCAGCTAGCCCTTCCCACTCCAGTGCTAGAGTGAGACTCCTCTTTCAGCTTCTGGCCCACAGCCCTCTTATCAGGGCCAGTTGGGCCCTAATTGAACTGGCCACAGCTGTGACTGCTTCCCCAATCAGCCTAACTTGGCTGCTTTTAACCCCTGCCTATCAAAGTGGGGCAGCTGCCCCACTACAGGGAGTCTTTTAAAGTCCCTCTGTACTAGCAGCATGAGGCTGTCCTCATATCCACTGCCTTGACTACGTCACTCCTGCCGTGACTCAGGCAGTTGTCTCATTCACTGCCCCTGCAATTCCACTATGCAGTGGAGGGCAGTGGAACCCAGGCCGGCCTTCTGCTTTAGGTTCTGTCCAAAGCACTACAGTGAGCACTTAAAGTCTGTGGTTATAGCTACCGTACCACTCTTGCCCCTGTACTACTTCCTACAATGCTTCCCCAAGCTTTTCATTCTCCAGCCTTCCTAGTCAGACCCCCCTCTCTTAGGGCTGAAGGTAAACTCTTTCTCGGAGTGAGTGGTTGGTTCTTCCCTTCCCTCAGGGAGCAAGGCTACAGCCTTCTTCCCTGCAGCCTTATGCTTCAGACAGTCTTTGCAGAACCCTATCTCTTCTTCTCTTCACTTTAATCGTGTCTGCAGGGGTGATAAAGTAGAAACTAAACCTGAAGAACTGCTCCATATTTGTCCGGACATTATGCAAGATAGCTGCACGGTCATTCAAAACTCCCTTCCACTCCTGCAGCATTTCTAGGGGGACCATCTTGGTGAATAACTTCACAGAGAACCTTGCTGGTCTGCCCTTTGCCTTTTTTGAATACGGCCATGTTTTGCCTCCCAGTTACCTGCCTCAGGGTAATGTCATCAAAAGGCAGGACAACCTAAAGGTACCTAGAGGGGGTTATTACCCAGCTTGCCCCCAGATACCACCCACTAACCCCCCGACATCATATAAGAACCTTCCAGGCATAGCAAAACTGCAAAGCCAGACCTGAAACATAATTTCCAACCAGTGGTTTCCCCAGGAATTGAAATTGGGGTGGGGGGGGGTGTTCAAATGTACAGGGTGTGTGTGTGTGTCAGGGCCAATGATGGGTGAGACTGTGAGGGGGAAGGTGGGCTGTATAGTACCATAATGAAAACTGAAAAATGTTTCATGACCATTTTATTAGATTTAACTCATATTTTAAAATCATCACACAAATTAAAGTTGGCTACTCAAGCCTTCTATGAAGCACAATGTCTACGTCCTTCTTGGTTTCGTGTTATAATTTTGCACAAATCTGTTAATGAACTTCTTGAATGCAATGCGTTCATCTTTGGTGGCTTCACGTGTGTCCAGTACTTCCATTCCTTCAGTTGATATGCTCATTAGTTCATTCACATGATTAGACAGAAGGCAACTTCTTTCAGAACACAAAATTATATTCCATGATAAAAAAGAATGCTCAACTGTAGCTGTTGTGACTGGGAGTAGCAAGAGGTGAATTCCTACTTCTTTCATCCAAGGAAACAGAACACAAAGATCGGGTCGAGCCACTAGTGATGATAAAAAAGAAGTTGAAGTCAAATCTTCATTTATCATATGATATTCCACTCTGTGTTCAAATTCTCTATTCTGTCCTGATCACATGGCAGCCCCATTGCTGGTAGTGCCTCACTCCACTCAGCTGTTGGTGTTTTATAGGATAGGCATCTGAAAAAGCAACGCAGAGGTTGAGTAGAATCTAGAAGTCGCTGTTGTCGATTTTTAAGAATCAAGTGTGTGTATTTTTTCAGTTGTCTTAACAAACACTTCTTGTCTTCTTCACTTACGGATTCAATATAAATGCCTTCATTAGTCAAATTCTGGACTGAAGTCTTTGCTTCTTCTAGTACTTTTTCAATGGATAGCTTTCTGATTGATCCAAATGTAGCTTCTATTGCTGAACAAAGATCTACTACTGTTGTAGCAGATGCCTGGATGGCAATGTTTAATGACCCAAGTGGTTTCAACAGTAGACTTATGAGAGAGAGAGAATGACAATAGTCTTCTCTGAACGTAGTTACAAAAGTAATCTACAAGCCTCACTACTTAGATCCATCCCATCTTGGCAGATACTTTCCAAAGCCAGTAATAACAGCTGGAGTAATTTTAAGACAACTGCCAAGGATCACTCATGAGAAAGCCAGCGGGTTTTCCCAGGTTGGACTAATTTGAACTTCGGTCTCACTGTATCTTCTATATTTTCCAAGATATTCAGTCTTTTTGGACTCTTGCTGAAAAAAGAATATAATGAAGATTTTACATTTATAGCTTTTTAAATGTCTTTTGTAGATTCTGCAGCTCATACTAGTGCTAGTTGGAGTAGATGGCCTCTGCAGTGTAGTGTGTATAGGAGAGACTAGGGTTACACTTTTCTCTGAGCAAAGCTTGTACTCCACCATGTCTTCCAGAGAAGTTTGCAGCTCCATCAAATGCACAAGCAGCCATCTGTCTGAAGTCCAATTGATAAGCATTTAACTCTTCTAAGACGTGGTTTGTCACGGATGCAGCCGATGTGTCTTCTATAACTTGAACATCTAGAAATGCATCTACTGGCCTACCCCTGACATCAAGATAACGTACACAATGACTTAATACTTGGTGCCCATTTGCATTGGTGCATTCATCAGCCATGTATGCAAATTTTTTGAATGTGGTGAGAGAGTTCTTCACTTTTTCAACTGTTGAGTCTTTCACTGTTGCACCGCATGCCTCTAGCCAGTCAGTTGAGTTTCTTGCAGAAAGATAGTGAGCATTTGCTGGTCTTGTTCAGAACCAGAGTTCAACTTCAGGATGAACAAGTGACAATGCACTTAACATTGGCCTCCAGTTTGTAGTGTGTGGTACCTCTTGCTTAAATAGAAGTAGGATGCGACAGCCATGTTTGTTCAGTAGAACTGTACTTAGCCTGAGCCAATCAGCACAGGATAAGTACAGTTCTACTTCCCTTGACTCATACAGTAAGAACAACAACATTTCATTCCCCACCCCCCCCACACATTCAAGTGATTTGTAGTCCGACTCCAGCCAAAATCTATCACTTGGGCAACACAGCTCTTTTTGCTGGATACCTAGGTAGATTAGGTGTGAATGTAAATACAATCTAGTCCTGAAGCCTTTTCTCCCCAGCCCTAGCTCATCACTAGCTGTCAGGGAGAGCTCATTTAGACTTTGCTTACAAATCATCATTTGAAATTATTAGGTTGGCCAACATCACCAAAATGAATGCACTGACATTGTCGTAAAAAACAACAGCTGTATAAGGAAGCTAGTCTATGTTCATACTTTTCAAATCTATTATACTTTTTCAGACACACGTATTTTATCATACAGTGTATATGCCTTTAAAGTGTGTATTAATGTTTCAGTTTCAATTCAAATTTCCAAACAGTCACTACATTGGCATGTAACTAGTTCACAAAACTGTGGGGGAGGGGTGTTGGGGAAATTTAGGGGGTGTAGGGAAATCACTGTTTCCAACCTCCTACCTCACCACCACCACCTTTGCTTTCATGGCCAAATGGCCAAGCCAAACAGCACATACAACAGAAATAAATCCCTACGTGGCCTTCTTCACACTCATACCACTTATTATCTATGAGGTCCCCCGAGACTGGAATTCTTCCTCACCACCACTACCTTTGCTTTCATGGCCAAATGGCCAAGCCAAACAGCACATACAACAAACAAAAATCCCTACGTGGCCTTCTTCACACACACACCACTTATTATCTATGAGGTCCCCCAAGACTGGAATTCTTCCCAGGGAAGGACAGGCAGAAATGTGTATTGAAGTGGCTGTCACAACCTCTCTGAAATATGAACAATAATCACTTGTGGGGGTTTTGTGCTCACACAGCCATAGTCCCTGCTCCAGCCAGACCCTCTAGGACAGGGCCTTTACCAACAGCCAAGCGACTGGCCAACTTGACTCATGTTGACATGTTCGTGGCCCTCAGTGCTGAGTCTCATAAACCCCAGAAAGCAGCAGAGAGGTGAAGGCAGTACTGGAGGATGCAGAGGAAAACCAACAGGGACGTTTCCAGAGAGAGCGGCCAAGGACAGCATTGCCATGGCATAAAGACAGTAACGAAAAAGACCGGGCAATGCAGAGGCAGCTCCTGGAGCCAATACACAGCCACAAGGCCCTGCTGCGGAGTACACTACTATTAGGGGAGTAGGCAATGCAGTGCAAACCAACCCCTAGTCATGTTATGCAGCCCCTGGACAATACCAGCTACTGGAAACAGCAGCAACTCCTCCCCACTGTACTCTGCAGCACTACTCCCAGGGGCCACTTCCTTCCCAGACACTAGCTCAAAGAACTGAGAACAGCTGTGCCTGGGAGCCTGGCTCTTTTGAGCCCTGGCTCTAGCACCCTGGGGAACTTTGAGCCTCAACACCAGAACAGTCATGAACAAAAAAAGGCAGAGAGGAAAGCATGCTCGCCAGTGACATTAACCCCCTCCCGCTGCGTTCTGCGCCATTTCATTCAAGGATTCTTTGTATTTGCTGGATAAGATTGTTGTTTAATAATAATAAAAACTGGTTGTTTCATTATTGTTTCAGGTATAGGTTTATTTGTTTGTTACATAATACATTGCTGTTTAATAATAATAACCTTGAAAGCATAAGGAGTCCACAATGCCTTTTACACAGAAAATTGTTACCTTTGAAATAATTCATAGGGCTTTGAAAAACTATCTAGGCAAAGACACAAGGCAAAATAAGAGTTGCCACAATGTTACATGTTCAGTGTCCAAAACAGCACTGAACTGCTCACAGTCCTTCCTTGCCCCGCCGTCCCCTCCCAGGTTAAGAGCTGGATGCACAGCTGCACAATTTCAGGCCTGAAAGTCAAAACAAGAGCAACAGATATCCCTGGCAATATTGCCCTGGCTGTTTCCATTTTCTGTGAGACACATTGATTGTTGCTGAAACCACTGAGTAAGTCTCTGCATCTCAGCCTCCCACCCACAGTTAAGGACTTCTCACTCACTCACATATATTATGCAAAACACAACATGCTGCTATAATCTTTGGCACCCTTTTTTCCTGCTGTTTCCAACCTATTCCACAAACACGCCACTTTCATTTCCAGTGGCCAGACACACTCTCCACTGCCATTCTGTAGCTTCTGAGGCGATAGTTAAACAGTTCCTTCCTTCTGCCCTGTCGACCTGTGAATGGCTTCATTAACCGGGTAAGCCGGGTCTTCCAGGATAACTGGAGCAGTGTTCCACCATTAATTTACATAGCAATCCTGGGGCCAAATAGTCCTTTCTCCATTAAGGTAACAGAGCTGAATTCTGAGAGATCTTAGAATCGTGGACCTTCCAGGCCACTCACCATTTATGTCTGTAAACCTGCCACAGTGGCCAACCAGCCCTGGAAGCCCCATGGAGAAATAGCTCTTTCTGTCTATAAATTCTGAGCCCTGCTGGGAGGGACAAATAATAGGCATATGGGGCCCTATCAGTTGCCCCAGAAGAGTCTGGGAACCCCATATGTGCAAAGCCATCAGTGATCTCCTGGCCTTTACCAAGTTTTATAAGGTGGTGCAACAGTGCCTTTATCGGGGCACTACATATCTGCAGGACAAGGGCCCCAACAGTCAATTCCCCTCCCACCCCCAACCAAACTGGTTGACTATGGACTGATAGAATTCAGAGTGACCAGCATCCAGATGGCAATGGCGACCCACTTCTCAATGGGTATGGGGCACCACATTTATACACTGCATCTCCAGGATTAGGTTAGCACAGATCTCAAGAAAGGCTGCCTTCAGCATGCTGAAATTCCTTCACCGCTGCTGGTCATCTCAAGTCTGCAGAACAACCCCTTCCTCCCACTCCAGGCTGGTTTCCTGAGCCCAGAAATGGCACTGCACAGCATGAAGTTCCTCCAGGAGCTGCTCCTATACTATCAGTTGCTCAGCGTCCTCCTTCTCCCTTCTCTTCCTTGTCCTCATCCCACTTCTTCCACTCAAGCTCTTTCTGCTGGTACATCATCTGCTCAGTGGTGCAGCGAGTGAAGTCCAAATCTGAATTCATCTAGCTTTGCGTGCTGAAATACAGCCCAAGTTTCCTCTGTGTCATCGCGGCTGCCAGCACAGCGGTGAAGAGCATTGTTGGGTCTATGTTGGCTGACAGAAATGGTGCTGCCCCTCCCGGCCAGAAAGGAAGCATCCGGCCAAGGCAGCAGAAACATGAAATTTTTAAAAAAATTGAACTCACCTGGCTTCTGCTATGCATCCCACAATGCCCAGGGAGAAAAATTCCTATCGGCACATTTCTCAGCAGCAAAGCAAAAGACCATGGGATATCCTCCAAGAATGCCAAATGTTTAGTATGCAACAAGCCACTGCCATGTGTGCACGATGCACAGTGAAAGAGGGCCCAGGCATCTCATGCGCACTTTTAGTGCAGCTTGTGTATTGCACGTTACCTGACATGCATAAAAAAGCTGTGTATTAAACTGCCTGGGTAGATAAGCCCTAAGACAGCAGCTAGTTAGTTCTGGTGTTGAATAAAGAAGCTCAAGGTTATATCACTACTGAAATGCACTCAAGAACTGCCAATTGATTTCAAGTACATGCAACTGATGGTAGCCCACGCCAGGCAGGACTCAAAGTAGACAACTGCCTTGTTATAGGAGCAGAATAATATACTAGAGGAGCTCGGGCCATGGCGGAGGGTCCACATGCTGGCTGAGGAGTTGTTTGAGGGCCAAGAGGGTGTAACTGCTTCATGCCCAGATCCACCTGATTACAGAGCCCCCATTGGTTCCCATTTCTCAGCCAGGCTATTTACATTTCTTCTCATCTTCAAGGCCCTGCAGAGCTCAGACCCCTACCATAGGAACACAGGTAATGCCTTCCCAGAGCAGATCAAAGGTCCATCTAGATTGTTATTATGTTTGTATTTATTTTCTCTGGAGTCTGGACCTTGACCAAGAAATTTGGATCTTGGCAAAAAATAACTGACTCCCTCTGTTTTAATCAGTCTTGTGGCTCTTCTCTGAACCCTCTCTCCAATTTATCAATTATGGACATTAGAGCTGGTCACACTATTCCAGCACAGGTTGCAGCAGTGCCCAATACAGAGGTAAATTAACCTCTCTGCTCCTCCTCAAGATTCCCTTCTATGCATCTAAGGATTGCATTAGCCCTGTTGGCCACAACATAGCACAGCTGATTACCCACCATGACCCCCCATCTTTTTCAGTTGTACTCTCTTTCTTCCCAGGATAGAGTCCCCATCCTGTAAGCATGACCTTCATGCTTTGTTCCTAGATGTATACAGATAGCCAGATTAAAATTCTTTACTTCACTTGCACCCAGCTTACCAAGTGATCCAGATCGCCCTGAATCAGTGACCTGTCCTGTTCATTATTTACCACTCTGCCAATTTTTGTCATCTGGTATCCTGAGTCCAATGATAGCAAGTACCAGATGCTTAAAGGATGGTACAATCCCCTGCATTACTATGGAATATGCTACCCATCAAAGTTTTTCTACCCTCCTACCCAACTACACTCAACAGTCAAATCTCTCAAGTCCTACTTTTTCTACAATGCCTACAAAAAGTGAGACAGAAACTATTACATAAAGAACTCAACTGAACCACCAAGCTGTGCACATACCTACTAACTAATCATTAGTAACCCTCACTTCTCCCTTACCCCATTCCCTCCCTGTTTGCTACTCCCATGCACTGTGCCATGTCAAAAATGAGATAGGAAAGTCTGCAAAACAGAGGCTATGCCCATAAATATTTATTATGTAAAGCATTTAGTCCATTTCTGGGAGCTGTAACAATAACGATGGAGGCAACTCTCTTGAGGATGCAGGAGGTGAAGAGATGAGTGCAGGCATACAGAAATGGTGAGTGGCAACAACAAAAATGTAAATATCAAAACGCCCATAAAAGGGCCACAGGGAAAATGTTAAAGAAGTGTGCAAAGGAATAGGCAAGAAAATTCCAGAAGTATTGCCAACCACACAGAAGCTGCTATCACAAAGGCTCAGACTTGATGGCTGGCGGAAATAACAAATCTTGCCAGCATAAATCTAATCTAAAGGCAGAACAAAGTAAATGGGAAGAAAGAACATGAAACAATTGCATCCAAAGAGTCAGAATTGATGTTTACCAAAGCTAATGGAGAATGAAAGAAAAATCACTTTAAAAAGAATGAGACTGCTAAGAAACTGCTCTAAATATTGAATAATTGCAATGGGAGTCTGAAGAGCACAATTCTAGCCTTTTTCTGAAGATTCATACAAGGAGTCAAAAGATCCATGAGGTTCTAAAGGAAGCTAAAGCAAAGGCTGCTTGTCTTGAAGTAATCAGAAGTTACAGAGGAAAAGGAAATGTGACTGGAGGTCAAAATCTAATCTGAGGCCTTTACTACATGGTGACCTAGCATTAGTAATAGAGAGCTCAGCCATGTTTCACAACCTGCATATTTTATAGTATATTCATTTATCTATTTAATAAAACAAAGTGGAATACAAAGTATTAAATATGTACAGGCTTGGAAGGATTAGACTTATCAGTAAATGTCAGTAAACACCAATTTCACTGTACACAAAAAAATCACAAAACTAGTTCCACTGCACTGTAATTGTACATGTGCATAAGAATAGGTGTAATTGAAGGTAAATTGAAGGTAATAGGATTATGCAGTTATAACTGGGGACAGAATTTAATCTACAGACTACCTGTTATAGTGCATGAGAAATAAGAGCCCAACTCGATTTTTAGGATGCATCCATACTACTGGCAGTTAGATTTTTTTTTTAATTTGTAAAATGAACACATTTCATTTGGAATCACTGATACAATAACCAAACACGGAACCATGTCACGTTGCAGAGTAGAATCACATTTTAATGTTACAAATGGAATTTTAACTGTTGCATTTCCCTTTTTAAATTTTAACCAGCAGATGCTTACTGTTGCATTGATTATTATTGTTTGTAATGCAGTAGCCCAGTGAATATGGATTGGGGCGTCATTGTTGTAGACGCTGTAAAACCAGGTAGTAAAATGACAGTTCCTGCCCTAAAGACCTTGGTCTTGGTTTATGACAGTGCATAGCAGGTGGATAAAGGAGGCAAACATTAGTAACAACATGATTTTACAAAGATTAGCTCTATGCACAATTTAAAATTCTTTCTGAAGGGTTATTATATACCTGTCATTACAGCTGGAGCCCTAGCAGCACTCTGAGTTAAGGCTGCCAAGTTTTTCCATTCTAAGTCCCTGTTTTTCCTTATTCATAGCTTTCTAATACATTCACCGTCCAAGATAAAATTGTCCAGGCCTGGTTTCTGTCCTGGGGTGAATTTTTAAATAGACTGGCATTGGAGCAAGCTATGTAAAACCCCAAGGAAAGTGTGAGAAAAGTGAGCAAAGAGGGAATTTCTTTCCCATTAATACCTCCCCCCCCGCCTTTTAAACAGCTCTGGCTCCTGTATGTTTTGGGACAGGAAGTGGAAATTCAGGACAAAGAAGCTCTAGAGGTGAAGGATGTTAAGTGGTGGAGTCCAGAAAGAATCTGCTTTGACTTGGCACGTAGAGAAAAAGTGGGAAGATTGCAGTAGGCTCGTGCTGACTGGGGCAGGACCTGCACTAGCAGATCTTGCAGTGACTGGATTCCAGCAACCTTGAGCTCACCCCCATTGGATTCCAAATGATGCCACGTCGCTGCCCATACAAGTCCCCAGCTCCTCCCGCCCCCGAGCCCGAGCCCTCCAGCATCCCCAGCTCCTCCCACCCCCTGAGCCTCCAGCATCCCCCGCCCCCAGCTCTTCCCCCACCCGAAACCCCAGCGTCCCCCGCCCCTGAGCCTCCAGCATCCGCCGCCCTTGCCCCCCAGACGCTCAGCACCCGCACCCCTCGCGCCACTCATAGCCAAACGGCTCCCCCACGCTGCCCACGGGGGCCAATCAGCGTTTGCAAAGGAGAGGCAACGAGCCTCGCTCCGTGTGCGCTGACGTAAGCGCGCCGATAGGGGGCGGAGCTCGAGGCTCCAGGGGCGGGGCCAGCTCGGAGGGGCGGGGCCTGCCGGGGGCCTGCCTAGCCCCGCACTGGCTGCCTGGAGTAGCCGCCAGTCTCGTGTGCCGTTCAGGTGTCCGGCGCGGCCGCCTCGCAGCCGGAACAAAGAGCGGCCCGGCCATGGTGGGGATCCCGGGAGCCTTCCAGTGTAAGAGCCGCTTCCTGGGCTGGACAGGGGCCGGGTCCGCCCTCCTCCCTAACAGCGTCCCCCGACCCCATCGCGGCCCCCTCTCCCACCCCGCGGTCCTGTCCCGCCGCCCTGTCCCCATCGCCCCTTCCCACGCCTGCCCTGCCCCCATCCCCCGCCCCTAGCTCCCCGATCCCTGCGCTCATCCCCATCCGTATCCCGTTGCCCTGTCCCCGTGGCCCCAAATCCTGAGTCCCTCATCCATCCTCCGCTCCTAGCTCCCCAATCCCTGCGCTCATCCCCATCCGTATCCCACCACCCTGCCCCCATGGCCCTGAACCCCTAACCCATCCCCCACCCCTAGCTCCCCGATCCCTGCGCTCATCCCCATCCGTATCCCGTTGCCCTGTCCCCGTGGCCCCAAATCCTGAGTCCCTCATCCATCCTCCGCTCCTAGCTCCCCAATCCCTGCGCTCATCCCCATCCGTATCCCACCACCCTGCCCCCATGGCCCTGAACCCCTAACCCATCCCCCACCCCTAGCTCCCCGATCCCTGCGCTCATCCCCATCCGTATCCCATCGCCCTGTCCCCATGGGCCTCGATCCCTGAGCCCCTCACCTATTCCCCTGCCCCATCTTGCCGCCCTGCCCCTAGCTTGTCTCTGATCCCTGCCCCCATCCGTATCCCACTGCCTTGCCCCCATGGCCCTGATCCCTGACCCCCCTCACCCATCTCGTAGCCATATCCTGCCCCCAGGGCCCCAGTCCCTGAGCCCCTCACCCATCCCTTAGCCATGTCCTGTCCCCAGGGTTCCAATCCCTGTTCCTCTCACAGCATTTCCTCATTCCTGATCTCTCTGAACTCTCATCCCAGATCTTTGTGCCCTCACGTCACCTATTACTTTTCATGCTTCGCTTCCCTTCCCCGATCCCTCATCCACATCCCCATTCCGTGATCCATCCCCACCACTTTCCCTGCGCTTCTCACCAGCTTTCCCCTTACCCCTGAACCCCCATCCCCTGCTCCCCTCATTACTTCTGATCCCCATCCCCCTGTCTTGCCTACCCCGGGTCCACTTCTTCCCACTGCCCTTTCCACTGGGATTTGGAGCAGTGAATTGATATTTGAGAACAATCTAGTCAATGCCTGCCCATTTCACTCCTCTCTCTCTCTCTCAGTGTGTGGGGGGGAAGGGGGTGCTAGGAAATAAGCTGCTGTTGAAAGCAGCCCTTAAAGTTCTGCGCCAATGTACAGTTCGCCATGGTGGGAAGGTGGATCTGGATCCATTCTACCCTTGGGCTTGTTTAGTGTCAGCCCCTCTGGGTTGCCCTTGATAACCACACTGGCTGGGTAGCTGGTGCTTGCTTTGCTGAGAAGGAATGGCAGCAGAAAACTGTGTGTAAATTAATGTTACTTCTCACTGCATTCACAGTTTGTTTATTTTTGCAGGGAGATGGGAAAGGAAGTGCATTTGCTGCAGGGCTGCCTGCTTCAACAAGGTCTGGGAGATTGTGTTATGGGAGTAGATATTGGTCTCAAGCCTGAGCAGGTTGGGCACTCCAAGATGTGGTGGATGTGGGGTGGAGGATGCACCCTTCCTCTGGAGTCAATGTACGTTAGCATTAGGTGTGATCAAGGTGTATTGGAAACTGGATGGTGGCAGCTGTGAATGCTTTTGCTAAGCATCTCTGCCACATCCCCTCCAGATGTCCAAACCGACTTTTCCCCTCACTCTGGCTAGTGTTCTTCTGTTCTGTCGTTGATCTCATCTAACTTCTATTTGTGCACCAAATCTCTTCAAAAATATCAAATTCCATTGCCTTTATTGCGGGTTAAATCCTCGGAAAACTTGAAAGCCCCAAAGTCTTAATTTTTTCCTTCAAAGGATATTTAAAAAAAACAAAAACACTAAAAACCTCAAACAGTGCATTCAGTTCTGTGGAAACTTAAAAAGAAATTACTTCTTGGCTCAGACTAACATGAGAAACATTAATCTCCAAAGTAGTATTTTTGAGAGAGATCTGAGGGAGCGAGTGCGGGCTTGGAATGGGCCTCTTTTTGTCGTGGTTGCAGTCGATGACTGTTAGTCTGGCCTGGAGAAAGGAGTTCTGCAGCTCAGATATCTCAGGATATTTTGGGGCCAATTCTTGTTCTCATTGAAGTCAGAGGCAAGATTTCCATTTACTTCAGTGAGGGCAGGATGGGCCCATAGGGTAAAATTCACCTCTGGACAGTGAACAAGCGCAAGGGTTTAATTGGCATTTTCCACTGGGGTATATTTGACCTCTTGTGAGACCATGATGATTTCAAATGTTGTTAAGATAGCATGCTCATCATTCTGGGTTCAGTCTAGCTTTTGGCCATGTGCAGGAGACCATTACATGCATGTGGAGTTATTGACTTCAGTGAGGCTTTTTGTAGACATGTGGGTTCACCCAGAAGGCATTAGGTGCAGGATTGGGCCCATTGGTCTTAAAAAGCTTGATTCTCTCTACTTGCCTTCGGAACTTACAAAGGTGTATTCTTAATTTTGAGCAAAACTTTTTCAGTTCTTTTTTGAAGGGAAATGTTTTATGGATACCTGAAGATTGTACAGTTTTTGTCTGGGACATTGTTTTCATAACAAATGTAAGTTTTTCTGCAAGTCAGCTAGATCTTACTCCAAGAAATTGAGCAATGTCATATTAACCTCATTTAAAAATTAATATGACTAAACGTGTTCGTTTGTGAATGAAGCTGTCAAATACTTAGGGCTGTCTAGACTAGAAAAGTACTGCTATAGTATGTTGGTTGGGAGGGTGATTTTTTTTGACCGTTATACCAACATAGTTAAACTGATATAGCTATACTGGAATAACTCCTCATGTGGACACTCTGATTCCAGAATAAGAGTGTCTACATGTGGTGTGCCATATATTAGTGTAGCTTATTCCACTTCTGAGCCAAAATAAGCTATACTGGTATAACTCTGTCTATACTAGTACTGTTGTACTGATTTAACTATACTGGGATAGTTAAAATGGCAAAACTTTCTAGTGTAGTTAGGCCCCGTATGAAGTACTTCCCATTTTCAAAGTTCAGTAAATATTAACTAATCCTTTAGAACCCTCTTATGAATTACTTCAGGTATCCTTCCCTTTTCACAGATGGGGAAATAGAGACAAAGGTTGTCACCAATGCCTGTCTGCAGAGGAAGTCAGTATCAGAGTAGCATCCTGTGCTTGGATCACTAGACTACACCTATCTCCGCTAGCCCACGCATCTTCTTTATACTGCATGAGTTTAGAGGGAATGTTAAAACCTGAAACTACTTGATCTTAAGCTGGTCAGGGTGGTTGCTTTAACCCTGTATTAAATGCCAATTTAAAGTGAAAAGTGGTAAATTGTCCCTATAAAGCAACATTTTTGACCTGTAGCAACTTGGTACTGTTCTGTAGTTTGTAAATACTCCATGACCAAGTACTCTCTGTTGTTGGGTGCAAATGTGTTTTACATCTCTCTGGACTGGTGAAGCAACCGTATATCTGTGTAAAATGAATTGAACAGAATAGAACTGGATTGCAGATCAAACTGAAAGGTCAGAATGTAGGAGTCTTTGTTTTGCTCTCTGACAGTAATAGTTCTTCACAAAATCCTAGTAACTGGCATGTTTACACATGCCCCTCCTATCAGACATACTGCCAAATGAACTAGAAACAGAATTGTGTGCATGTATGTGTGTAACGGAGCACTCCAGTGTTGCTGTATAGCAGCCTACGGAGTGCTCCATTGGGGATATGAAGGTGATTAACTTGAGCTCCATTTTAACAAACTTTACCGAAACAGGAAGTCTCCTTCTAGGAAGAGTTGCAATCCTTTTCTTTGAAAGCTGTAAAGTTGGCAGGGCTGCAGGGAAGTACATTACTGCTGCCAATGAGTGGAATAGATGCTTAGTGTGTGTGTATATAGCCATAATAGCCTCCCATTCATTCTTCTCCTCTTTTCTTACATGTGCAGCATTTGTTAATTTATGGATAAACCTGTGTGTTCAGAATTCATTCCAAGCAATAGCAGTAAGGTGCAGGAAGAGAGAGAGATCACATTGTGATGCCTTTGTGTAACTGTGGAAGAGGATTGGTATTCGCTAAAATCACTGTATCCTGAGTGTGTCTGTGTTGACAAGTTGAGTTCAGTGAAGCAAGGCAACCAGTGAAAGTGCATCCCAAAGTTCAAAGAAAATGAGAGAGCATTTTAAAATGAAATGTGCTGGCCTGAAAGGGAATCCGACATAGACAGATACCAGCAGTAATGTAGAAACAGCCAGAAAAGCTGTATGCCTGGTTACTGAAGGAATTGCCAAATGAAAGAAACTACAGAGGATGGATAAATCCTTGTGTGGTGGAAAAATGTACCGAGATGTGGTGGGAGTGAGGGTATTATGCAATCAACCCAGTTAAAAATATTTTCGTGTCAAACCGTGCACACTCAACACATCATATTGCCAAGATGGCTGCTGAGAGAAGTAAACTCTAGTAGAGAGGTCACGTTATAATAACATGAGTTAGTTCATGTAATTACATGTCACATATTTGCAGGATATGAAAAAGAGTGCTCTTCAGCTTGGATGTGTCTTGCAAAAATAATTTGCAAAAAGTTCCATTGTGATCTGTTTGTGGAGCAGAATGACTTTGCAGTCAGTGATGCAGGCACTGACAAGAATCCATGTTGGTACAGGACCAAGCACCAGGTGAAAAGACAATCTCTTAATACCCTACTCAGAAAAGCTATTCAAGGAGGGAGAAGGATGGTTCCTGTGGTTAATGCACTAGAGTGGGACTCTGGAGACCTGCATTCAACCTCTGCCTCTGCTACAAATTTTTGTGTGTGACCTTGGTAAGTCACTTAGGCTTGGATCCTCAAAGGTATGTAAACACCTGACTCCCATTGAAATCAGGCTTTGATCCAGCAGAGCATGTAGGTAACTTCAAGCGTGAGAGTAGCCACCTTGATGTCAATGGGTAAATGCTTGACTGGATCAGAGCCTTTTGGGTACATCTAGGCTACACTGCAATCAGGAGATCAAAGCTAGCTCTAGTGGCAGTAGCAGTAAAGCTGCAGCAGCACAGCCAGTGGTAGCATGGCCAGCAGTCATTCAAGTTTGTACCCAGTATCCTGGGCAGGGTTGTACTCAGGAGGTTAGCCCCTGCTGCTGTCGCAGCTACACTGCTATTGTTACTAGAAGTAGCAATGATCTAGATGATCAAACCTAGCTCAGCTATGTCTATACAAGCAGCAGTTAAATCTCTGGATTGCTGTGTAGACATACCCTTTGCCTCTTCGTGCCTTGGTTCCCCATCCATACAATAGGAAGAGTAATGGTCCCCTATTTCTCGGAGGGTCTGTTAGGATAAAAGTACTAATTTTTGTGAGGTGCTCAGATATTATGATGATGGAGACCATGTAAGCAGATAAAAAGCAGGCAAAAAAAAATCGTGTGAGGTATCAGTTATTGTTAAGCATATGGGCAGCAGCTGAACACGAAGGAGCTTGATGCCAACACTTACTGCACAGTGAAGTGTAGTGTTTGTCCAAGGACCTTTGCATTTTGTCTTTGATATTTAGAAAGCAAGTCAGCAGGAGTGGGCATATAATGTCAGTAATGCCAAATATATACATTGACTTGGTTATTTGGCTAATGTTTTCATTACATTAATGAACAAATTTACTGGCTGCATTAATAAAGTACTGTGGAGGAATCCTTAAATGTTCTCTATAAAGCTCATAATTCAGACTACAAGTGGGAATGCAGGCGACCCTGGGTGTTTGAAATAGGGAAAATTTCAGATTACTTTAAAATAGATACTGGTCTTCACTTGCATATCCCTTTCTGGTATGATAGTGAGGACAGCTCTGATGCTCAGAAATTAAAACTGATCTTTTAGGGACTTGGCCTTGCTATTACCCTGGGGTAAATTGATTGGCTTTAGTAGAGTTACTCTTCCCTTACACTAGAGTAGGTAAAATCAGAAGTGGGCCCTGAATCTTTTGAACTGGCTGAACAAGAGAAGCATTTTCTTGAGTATGGTGTGTGACTTTTCCGAGCAGTGGAGGGAAAACAGCACATATGTGAGGTAGAACTCATGAACTGATTCGCTTTGGAGCAATGTTGAAATGAAAAGTCACCAAACTTGAGAGCGTTATTATTTTAACCAAGTCTCACAACTAGCTCAGTTTTTACACTAAGTCTCTAAAATTAAAAAAAGAAGGAAGAAAGGTGTTCTGCTTTCACTTCTGTTGGTGTAAATCAGGAATGAGTCCATCTGTGGAGTTAGCATGGCATAAAACTGCTGTAAGTGAAAAGGGAATCTGACGCCACGAGTCCTCTGGTACGGAAAGTTATGGATCCAGTGCTTCAACCCAGATAAGTGATTCACCTGAAACTCTTCCAGGCAGTTTGAAACTATTTTTCCAAGGTTTGTCCTTCTCTCCTGTGGAGAGTATCAATGAAAGAAAGTCTGTGGCAGAAAATTGTCCCTATTTCTGTCTTCTCTTCCCCACACCTGAAGCCTGTCTAATTAAACAGGGAAGATACCATCTGATATCTATTCTGTTGTCTATATAAACATCAGTCTGCAGGATTGTCAAGGCTGCACCTTTCATTAGTGCTAAAATTCCCCCTCCTCCTCCCCAGTAAAAAGCCCATTCATATGGAAAGAGAAGCACTAACTGCTACAAGTAATGATTTATTCTTCAGCTGAACTTTGTTCTATAAATCAGCCTTTAAGTTACAAGCAGAGACACGAGATCAGTGGGCAGAGGACCCTGCATCCTTTGGGGGTTCAGAGTCTTCATGCAGCTTTTCCCTTGAATGTACAGCATTCTGGAAAATTTGAGACTTCGTTTGAAAATAGCCCTCACCCTTCTGGTTGTAACTCACTCACTCACTCACTCATGCCCATCACCCCAATCGGGGTATGGGCCACCAACAACAGATCTCCAGAGTCCTCTGTCCTGGGCCATTCGTTCTAGCTGGTTCCAGGTATAGCCCATTTTTTTGCTGTCAGCCTGAAGGTCGCGTTGCCAGGTATTTCCTTGCGTAATGTAGGATGCTTTAAATCACGTGCTGCTGGCCTGACTGGAGCTGAACCGTGACATAATAACACTGTTTGAAACATCTCATTCCACCCAAAAAATAATCTAATTGGGGTGCCAGGTTTCAGAACTAGCTGGCAAATTTAAAATGTTAATATTAGCCATTTTTCTATTGATCATCTCAGAAGAAATTGTATCAAGCAGGTATGTACCTGATGTTCCATTAATTTAAAACAGTGCTGTAGATAAATACTGCTGCCGCTTTTAAAGCCCATCTAAGCTGGTCATTGTTAAATCAATAAAAAAACCCAATAAAGGGCTAGTTCTACTGTCTCTAATGTCTCCCCTTCTCCTGGTATCTGGGGACTCTGTTGTTGTAATAGCAAGTGCCTCCAAATATATCACGTGGGGCCAGTGTGGCTCTTGTATGTGTTTGCCCAGCCATTTCTAATGCACTCATTACTGTAACATCTAGGTGCAGATCTTGAGGTGGATCTCACCTTGCTGTCCCCCAGCAGGGCCTGGGATGCTGAGCAGGACATGCTGGGATGATCTACACTCCCAGCTAGACAATGGACAACTTCATAATATGATACCTTTTGCAGCCTTTTCTGCCCTCCTCCACCCCGCTCAAAATGTTGCCATCTCTGATGTGGGGCCTCCTGGTTGTTTGGGTAGGGGAAGAGACTGATCTCAGGGCTCTGGAACTCTTGTGATGGGAAGAGGAATGGTCCTGTGAGGAAAGTGACATTGGGAGAGCCTCTGCTCCCTACACCATGTGATTCCCTGTAATGAGCCACATGAAACATTTATTGCTATTCCTATTGATGCTTTAACAGCATGCCTCCATCGTGATGTAATAACAAGTATCTATAGAGCACCTCACCCAATGGTGGACACTTTACAGGAGTCTTGGGAGGTGACTGGTGGCTTTTTTTCTCCTTAGGTCATCTTCTGGGGGTAGCCAACTGGCCTTCCTCTCCATGCCAGATCTTTAGGTTACCAAAGGGGCCCTGAGCCCCCCTCTTGCCAAGCTCAAAGCAGGCTGTATAATTTTCAGAGGCAGAGCTGCTGCATGACTAAAGGTGGAGGTGTGGCTAGCGTGCTGAGCTGGCGGAACTCCAGTCCCACCTTCCAGAGTCTGGGCCCAGGCACTACCACCGCACCATGCTCGTATACAGTCCTGTCAGATACGAAATGCTGGATTCCTACATTGCAGCCTTGGAGAAGCTGTGAGTTTTCCATAGAACTTGTTCCAACAGCAATGAGCGCGTTACTGTATTTCTTAAGATATTCAGTGATCCATATCTTATGTTATCTGGTAGTAAGATGTAATTTAAGAAACAATACATATTTCCTAGATTTAGGACTCTGATCCCACTGACTCTTGTTGCCAAAATTCCTCAGAGATATCAGCCTCTTGGTTAGATACTGTTCAAAGACGGATGCTTAAAAGACATGTGGGCTCTTCTTTCCCTGAGACCATACCTCTTTAATGCTAATGAAGGTTACATGGGCTTTGCAAGGAGAATGTACTCCAATGGCTGTTTCTTGGTACCAAATCTTCAGTAGTCTTTGGTTACACTGCAAACTAGATTATCCGATACACTCTACAGAACTTTTTGTTGTCTTAAAGCAGTCGTGGCTTCAGATATAAGGAGTTTCAATAAAGCAGTGTCTGAGTAAATGTGTGTGTGTGCGCGTGTGCGCACACTCGTGTGAGGAGCCCAAGAGCCAGGGTGTGGAGTGATTTAGCTGATTCTGAATGCTAAAACACCATGGAGCCCACTGGGTCCCAGGTTTTCCACCACCATCCTGGCTCCTCTGTTCTAGGAATTCGGCCAGCAGCCTTTCAAGTCTGCAGCCAGGATCTTCCCTCCCACTGACCCATAGCTTTGTGGGGGACCAAGAGACTGTTGGATATTCGGGACTCTATCGGGTTTTTGTTAGGGGGTGGAAAAAGTGTTCAAGGTATTTGGCTCCCTGATGGGCCATACTCAGGCAGGGGACAAGGTTTATCTTGTGACATCACTCCGATGTATGACATTTCTAGCTCAGAAACAGTAACTTGTGCTAAGCTTGTCTTATCTGTGGACATGTTTTTTTAATTAAAGACAAAGCTCAGTAAATATTTTTTAAATGATTGAATTGCCGAAATATGAAAAACACATGTTGGGAGGCAGACACACTGAATACCATGTGCAATTTCCCATAGCCCTCCATTCGAGAAGGTTAGTGTGATGCAGATCTTAGAGGTGTGGTTGACAGGTTTATCTGGGATGATTGGCAAAGATTTATAAACTAAGAGGGGATTTACTTAACACACACCTCTCGCCCTCTTCCCGGTTCCACCCTGTTTCAGAAATAGGAAATTGGGATCACATTAAAGTCCTAATTGGTTTGGCTCCAGCAAAGGTTTGATGGCTGCCAAATAGTTAATTTATTGTGTGAGAATTTGGCCATGTGTTGAGAGGCAAATTTGCTTTAAGCAAAGGATCTTTTGTAAACTGAACATCTATTCATTCAGCAGGCTCTGTTTACAAGCAAGCTCTGAGCGGGCCCCAGGAGAAACAGGGACCTGTTTTACATAACAATCAGAACACAACAGGGCCCATGGACTCCAAAACAGCAGGGGAAGGGAAGAGAGAAGGTTTGGGTTTTTCAAGCCCGGCTCTCTCTTTGCTATGAGCTGAATCAGTGGCTGCAGGGTTTGTCCTCTTTTCCCCTGTCAAAAAGCTTTGGAAATACTTGGACAAAACAGTTTAAAGGGGTTTTTAGTCTGATATTAATTTTAAGTCTCCAAAATGTTTGTAGTGGTGAAGGTGGGGGAAGCTCTGAGGAGAAAGTTTTGAAAAGACAAGCAGCCCTTAAGCTGTCACCTCTAGCACAACCAGATGGGGAGACCCACAGGGTGGTTAGTTTTCTTTTCCTATATGTTATGAGGAAGGGTAAATTGGAATGCACTTTTATCTGGCTGGCTTCCTGTAGCCCTGCAGGACCTTGCTTTGTTCTTGATCTTGGTACTCTGTGAGATCACTCTTGCTGGTGATAATTTTTCATGTTATATTTGTTATCTCTGGCTGTTTTCTCTTGGGTCTGGTGAATCTAGTAAGATTTCACTCGTGTGAACTTGTATGGGAAGCAGGCTCAGGCAGTCTCAGGCTCTCATGTTGGCTTTAACTATAAACTGCTCTTATTTAGACTATCATCTTTATGTTTGGTGTTATTGAAATGGAAGTTGCATGTAGTGGACAGGATATTGCAGACTGAGATGCAGTATCTTATTCCTAGCGTGGCTCTGGACTTGGCATATGGTTTGAAGAAGCTGATAGGGACTAAATCATGGCTGTAAATAACTAACTTCGTGTTAGGGACCTGCTTCCAGCTAAGAGGAAACAATGGTATTACTGCGGTGCCCAATGGCACCCTTATTGTCAATTGTCATTTCCATTACAAAATTGGTATCTTAAGGCTCATTTAATTTTCAGCTGCAAAATGTTCTATGCATGCTAAGTAAAAGGCAAGAGCTCAAAGGGAATTTCAGGTGCTTAACCCCCAGAAGGAATTTGTTCTTGTGCCTTCGGATATTTCAAAGTGCTGAGTGTTTAGGAGAAATTGGTAAGTGGTTGCAACACACTCTCAGCAATACTTTTCCTTCTGTAACTTTCATCTGCTCCTCAGGCAACTTCCTTAGCTGTGATAAAATCCATTAAGTCCTATATATGATCCGAAGCCAAATACAATACAGCTACTGATTTGTGTAAATGTAACCTTTCTCCTGATAATTGTAATATTTCTGAAGACACCTAATGATAGTACAAAGTCAGTAAAGGTGTATTTTTTGTATGTATCAAATATTTCCCGTGGAAACATTATCATCATCACAACTGAATGTTAATCAATTTGTGTGTATGGGAAGTGGGGAGTTGCAGAGGCATCAGTTCAACAAACAAATTTAGATCAAGCTGAACCTCTTTGTACCAAAGCTGCTTCTGCCTGAGGCTACCACATGCTATTCTGACACACAGACTAACACATTCAGCATGTGCCACCCTCAGTTTGCCAGTTTTAGTGTTGAGATGATGGCAGGTTCAGGCAGCATTAACCGCTTTGTACAGACAAGCTGCGGGGGTCTTGGAGCAAACAATAAGGATTGTTTTACAGAGTATCTTTTCATCCAAAAGGATCCTAAAGAGTGTAAACTCCTGTCCGGGAAACTCTTCTGCACCCACCACTAAATTTGAAATCCAGCCACCTCTGGGGTTAATTACAGTAATTGTTTCATAGCACAAAAACTACATAACAGTTTAGGCAGGAAGCAAAGAGGAATACTCTGTCCAGTTGCAGAACAAAATAGAATTAATATCAGGATTTGCCTCAAATAGCAGAACCATCTTCATTCCAGCTTAGCCCAAGTTGGATGAAAGTCTTATCTCCATTTTCTTTTCTTCGCTTTAAAGAACATCTTACTTAAATCAAGTCTTTCTTAATGTAATGGTTTAAAGTAGCAAATTTTATCCAGAAATTCTGATGAGCTCCTGCCATCCGCCATGTTTGCAGTTCAGATTACTTTACCTGTGAGAGCTGTTGACCTTCCGACACCAATGGCCCATCCTTTACTCTTTAAGCTGGTTAACTGTCTAGTTTGTGTTCCACAATGTGCTCAAAAACTCCACCACCTTCATGAAACTGTTACATTCTCACTTTGAGATGCATGGACCAGGAACCATTAAAAAGCAGTTAAACCTAGCTTGGGGTCATGTGCCTCAGTGTAAACACCTGCCTCCTGTTTGTCACTGGGGACATGGCTAAGGAAAGTAGCAATGGCTGGAAGGTGAGTGTGGATCTGTGGAGGGGAATATATAATATACAGAGTTTTTTTTAGAAGTAGCCTATTTATCAGTAACTGCAATGCTCCATCGTAGGGTAGCTGTTGGAAGTAAACAGTGGCTGGGATGATTAGGATATTGAACCGTCTTTCTGTCTCCATGAGCTTAGCATGACAGTATTTTGAATCTGCATACCAGAACTTTCCAACTGGCTACATTTACCAGGATGACTGCACCATCCACAAATGGGGGTGCATCAGTGCATCTTGCACCTGTTTTATAACAGAGCAGTACAATATGCAGGGCATCCAAGTAGTTTATACCCCAGCAAACACATCCTGGCATTGGGAACATGAGTTTCCATCTCATTAAACTTCTGGCAAAGCCTTGGTAATTCCAGTCACTGGTACAGCACAGGAATTATCCCCCCAACACTGCTTGTTCTGTCAGCCCAGAAAATCACTGTTTATTCTCACCAGTTGTGTGTTTACGTTTGAGGGAAGGAGCGATTGTGCTAAGACCATTGTGAACTGTTGCTTCAGTGTGGTCTGCTTTAGTGTTCTTGTTATAAGAACAAAGGGTTTTTTAAATACATACATATTCAGTGGATTTATATCCATTGAATATAGCACAGGGGATCTATACCTAGGTTACAAAGTTAAATTTGTTGAAATCTATGGCTTTTAAATGCAACAGATTGCATGGCTATTAAAGCTTAACAGAGGCTAGATTGCTTAGCAGTTTAGCAATGGTGTATGGAGCCTTTCACTTCTAGATTGACTGCAGCCCAGGTTGGCATTAACAAAGTTATTACCATCTGACAGCTGTTTGTTGGCCTGTGTGAAATGAGTTGTTGGTTGCAGTCCATCCCTAGCAGACAGGTGTCCATATCACAGTTGGTCCCTTTTTGGCAGACTCAATAGAGATGCCAGAGATTAAATAGACCATGGAGACTGGGCTCTCAGGCTACTAGAAGTGAGCCTCTCCAAGTAAGAGGTGAGGCATATTGATGGAAGAGTGATATGCATGTGTCGTGGAGTTTTTGTGGTGGAGGATGCAAGGGAAGTTTGCACTGCTTGTGATTTTACAGGCTTCAAAATATTTTGTATACAGACAAGAGAATCATGTACCTTTGGCCCTGTCTTTCATTACATAACTCGTAATAGTCTTATACAAAATACACTTTGGAGGTTTGTACTGCAGCCTTAGTGAGAAAGGACCATAAAGGAGAGGTCTTGCAGGTCTTTCATGAAAATCTCTGCACTTCA
Organism: Chelonoidis abingdonii; assembly: GCF_003597395.2. Taxonomy (NCBI): domain Eukaryota; kingdom Metazoa; phylum Chordata; order Testudines; family Testudinidae; genus Chelonoidis; species Chelonoidis abingdonii. Next base: position 28,896,465 of record NC_133782.1, on the reverse strand, counting down.
TGAAATGCTCTGCTATTTCTTCATTAAAACAGGATTATCCAGTTGAGATTATCCATTTCACGTGGGTTGGGCAAGCAGCACTCTTCCATTTTCATGATAAAATCCTCTAGGCTACTGAGACCCATTGTAAATCGGCTTAGGTAAGGGAGAGTTTTTAGTATCCAGGAGGCTGAGCAGTGCAGAGTTTTGGAAATGTGACTTGAGTTGAGTGGAGCTTTTATAAGTATCAGTTCAATTATGTTTGATTTTTGGACCCATGGAACAGATTTGTGGGTTGTCTCTGCAAACGGCATCTCCAGCAATTATTATCATTCAGGAGTCCCTTCTCAGAGATTCCTTCTGGCCTTCACTAATCACTTTTTGAAATCTAAACCTTAGGGAAAGAGTTCAGAGTTTTTCTAGGCATGACAGCAAGCAAATCAGCCAGGCAAATAGCTTTCATTTGCATAGAGATCTTCGATATGATGACCTCTCAAGCTTCTTTGGAAATGATATTCTCAGCCAGAATATCATGGTTGTCCTCTTTACGCCTAAACATAGCATTGGCCACTGCAAAACTTTATCCCACTTATAATGTAAGTTTATTGCATCTGATCCTGTTTCATAAAACTTAAATTCAAGTAAAGGTTCATCTCACTTGGGAAATGCCCTTCAGCTCATCTTTTCCATATTTGGGTTGGGCAGGCTGAGAGAACTCATCCCTGTATATATGTGTGCAGTGTCTTTTCGCTGCACATTCTTCACCATGTCTGTAGTCGCAGTATGAACATCCCACTTGCTTCTGTGGAAATGTACGGGGAGTGGTCATGGTGGTGGTGACGGTAGAAGTAGCATGTGGCAATCAGATTTATTGGACAGTGTCTTTGTTGTAATAAGAATTTGGACTCTTTAGGTCCTTTTTGAACTATTCTATTATCTAGGCTGCAAGACCAAACTGTACACGGGCGTAATTGTCCAACATATGAAATAATGAAAATGGCACTACTCCTTTGTTACAGTGGACAGGCTTTTGACATTTTCTCTAGATAAATAACCAAATAAAACAAGCCTATCCAAGGCTCTAGGTGCCTCTGCCATAAATTACAAAAACAAACAAAATGTAAATCACCAAAACTCCCCTCCTTTCTGCACATCTACCCCCAGTCAAAACCCATCCTGTTTCGTAGCACGTGTCTCGCAATGTGTGCTGAAGGCTAGCAGTCCTGGGCTATTTTAGACATAGGGGAGCTTTTTCCAGAACTGAGGGCCCCTTTGAAGAATGCTCTAATGCCAGACCCATCTCTTTTAAGTTATTGGGGTCCAGCTGTTGTGCCTCTGCCGATTTGCATGTGGCTGTATAGCTGGAGGAGAGAGCCATTTAGGGCTTTATTGCTCAAAACTAACACTTCATCTTCAGTCTGAGAGTATGGCTGCACTGGCACTTTACAGCGCTGCAACTTTCGTGCTCAGGGATGTGAAAAAACACCCCCCGAGTGCTGCAAGATACAGCGCTGTAAAGCCTCAGTGTAATCAGTGCCACAGCGCTGGGAGTGCGGCTCCCAGCGCTGCAAGCTACACCTGTAGAGGATGTGGTTTACGTGCGGCGCTGGCAGTCCGACCACACTTGAAATTTTAAAGCGTTGCGCGGCAGCGCTCCGAAATTTCAAGTGTAGCCATACCCTGAGAACCAACTGGCAGCCAGTGCAGATCATGGAGCACTGGTGACATGCACTGTCACCTGGAAGCATCACTTAATAGGCAGGCTGCTGCTTTCTGCACTAGCTTAAGTTTCTGGATTGATTTAAAGTGTTAACTCCAGGTAGCAATTCTGAGGTGACAAAGAGAAGGGTAACAGTGGCAGATCCACATCCAAAAGCATTTACAATCATCTAGCCAGTTGCAGGTGGTAAAATGCCTTTCTGGACATTGCTGCTGTATGATCATTTGTGTACCAACCCAACCCCCAGATTACACACATGCGTCACAAATGATAGCGTCTCACCCTCAATCATAGATAGTGAAAATATGCTTGCTGTATCTTCCAGTTGCTTCCAGCATTAACTCAGTCTCATCTGGAGTTTCAACCTGTTTCCTCTCCTCTGTGCTCACCTGACGCTCAACAGCTGTCCAGGTCAAGAACATTTTTTTTATGTCTGACTTTCAAATTTAATATGTTGGCCATTTAGAAACATTTTCTTATTGATGATTAATGGATCTTGGTACATTACATTTGTGTATTTTTTTTTTTTTTAATTTAAAGTTTAGGGTTGGCAAAAAAAACCCTGACCACATGAGACTCCAAGGACTTCATTGTTTTTGTTGAACTGTCAATCAAAAGCTAAGCAAATGTAAGTGACCCTTGTTCAGTATAAAAATCTATGTGCCAAATTTCAGATCAGTTGAAATGGCCAACATTTTAAGTGCCCAAGTAGGATTCACAGTCAAAATGCTGATATGGCTTTAACGAGGTCAGTGCTGTGGGGAGCTGTTGTAACTCTAATCTACTTTTAAAGCACAAGGTATGGATATGAAAGGCCAGGTGTTTGCCTTTAACTGCAGCTGCACCATCTGTGGAAACAGGTGGAGATGCTCAGCGTAGTCAGAAAAACACAGCTGTAAAAGTTAAGAAAAGACATCTAATGTGCTATTTTACCTGGGTAAAATGGACCCCAAGTGGAATCACATGCAATTAAACACAGCTTCACCTTAGCGTAGGTGTCAGCTGGACACAGGATTAATAAAATGAACAAAAAAATAAATGGATGTTTCAGCTGTGTTTGTTCTGTCTGGGCAGCAAAGCTGTCAGATCAAACCAGCCATTTCAAAAACTGTTTGTGGGTCACTGAATATAGGGCAGATATGCCTACTTCACAGGACTCTTAATGACAAACCCCGCATGTTACTGAGAATGTTGTACTTTGGAATTGACTTTTTTTTGCTGATTTCCTTGGCCGATTCTGATTTATTTAACTTAATGATTACATTGAAAAAGACTGCATTTTTTAAATTGTTGTTTTGTGAATTGGCCTGTTGGAATCTGCCATGAAACTATATTGTAGGCAAACCCTGATTAACTTGAATCCCTGCACAAACTTTTGACAGACTGTTTAAACTAAACATAAAGCCTTAGTAGATGTCCTCTGATCTACAGTAGTGTGATGCTGTAATTCAGCAAATGTTTTTTTTAATGTAAATGAACATTCTGCTCTCTGAATGGTCCTCTTAAAGACCTGTTCGTATATTATTTATTGGTATTGCAGTAGTACCTGCAGGCCATAGGCCGAGCCCCACTGGCTGAGGCACTATGCGGACAGGTAACAATAAGCATTTACAGTCTAAACACTTGAAATCAGAATGACTGTTCTCAGTGTGTGAAATTAAGCATGTATATAAGTCTTTGCAGGCTCAGGAGCCAATAATTTAATCTGAGGGGAATCTAACTGAGAGAGGTACTTGTACCTAAAAGAATAAAAACATATGAAAACTGCAGGTTACAATTCAAACAATCTTGTTTGAAGATACTGGATAATTCATGATTTGTTTTTTTTTGTTAGTTTATTTGTCAAACTCACACCCTCTTGAGCACTGTATTTACATTGGTGTAGGAAGCTTTCAGTCAAGCACTGATGGGTGGGAGCATTCCACTTAGGCTTCTTTTAAAAAAATATAGGAGCTGATGAGTCTAGTCACCTTGTATTATGATGTTAAAGTAAGTTACTAATTAGTTCTTCATTGTGATGTTGAGTATGAAACCCTGTGCTTTTCATTAGAAAACATGCATTTCTGTGATGGACATATTCATAGCAGTGGAGGCAGTGAGGTATTTTTGATGGAAAGTAACTTTTGAAAGCTTTGAGTATGATTTATTCCTTTATATTTATTGATAACTCCTAGAGAGTCACTATTTATTTGACGTGGCTAGGCGCTCGGCGACCAGGGTGGTGGGCAGCAGTATAAAACCCTAAAATAGATAGGTCAGTTTAATCCTCTGTCAGGAATAAACAAATCCAAAACACACAGATTTACACTGAAAAATGCCAGGGTTAGAGCTTTACTGATGCTTACTGCACTTCCCTATTTGAACTGGACCCATGCTTTCTAGGTAGCTATTGATTGTTAGCATTGGTGTAGTTCAGGGGTCGGCAACCTTTCAGAAGTGCTGTGCCGAGTCTTCATTTATTCACTCTAATTTAAGGTTTCACGTGCCACTAATACATTTTAACATTTTTAGAAGGTCTCTTTCTATAAGTCTATAATATATAACTAAACTATTGTTGTATGTAAAGTAAATAAGGTTTTAAAAATGTTTAAGATTAAAATTAAATTAAAATGCAGAGCCCCCTGGACCAGTGGCCAGGACCGGGGCAGTGTGAGTGCCACTGAAAATCAGCTTGCGTGCCAGCTTTGGCATGCGTGTGATATGTTGCCTACCCCTGGTGTAGTTCTTAAGTTTGTAACGGAAGGTGGGTTGGTGTGTTCTGTCAGCTTACACTTGATTTCAGATGTTTCTCCAATGGCACTGGCTTAATATTAGTTTTTGAGACTAACATAACATGTAAGGGAAATACAGTGCATAATATATTTGTTCAATGCAATAAATACAGTAGCACTATTCACTGTGAATTTAAGGTGTTAACTTAAGTTGCAGTTTTACTCTGAAAAGTTGTCTATAAAAATGACCCCATGCTACATAGCAGATCTACCATTGTGTGAGTGTTCAGTCATATCTGCTTACTTTAGTGACTAAAATAGTTCTTTTTTTCCTGCTTTTTCCTCCTATTCACAGCTGAGGGAGTGAGCTGGAGTTGATATCTTTCTTGTGTATCCTCAACAGACTTGTTTATTAAATTCTAGAGGCAAAGGTGGGGGAGGTAATATCTTTTATTGGACCAACTTCTGTTGGAGTGAGAGACAAACTTGCGATCTTACACAGAACTCCTCTTCGGATGATCGTCAGTCCCATCATAACAGTTTTTTATCTGTGAATTTTAAAAGAGTGTAGACTCTTTTCGCTCAGCGTAGCAATCCAAGAGCTCCCCTGGGAGAAGCACTTCTCACCAAACTTGTAGGAATGCTAGCATTGTTCCTAGAAACTTGTAATCATGACCCTCCTCTTGACATATGTCATGGTGCTGGAAGAAAGCTTCATTTGTGACAAAAGATGAAGATCAAGATTTTCAAACCCATTGGCCTGGAAGTTGGGCTCCTAAATCCACATTTAGGGGTTTACAAATTTAAGTGACCCAATTTTCAGAGGTACTAAGCAAAGTGAAGGGCTGCTGCTGCTGCTTGGGGCACCTTTGCAAAATGAGGCTACCTTTTTCTTTAGGTTCCTAAGTATGGATTTTGGAGCCTAACTTTAGGTCCTTAGGCTTGGCATAAATTTTGTCCTGAGGTGAGTTTATCCATGATATAATAATAATATCATGGTTTTTCTTTAGCAGATGGCAAAGTGCTTGACAAAGGAAGTCAGTGTCATTATTGACATTTTACAGATGGGGAAACTCAGGCACAGAGTGAGGCAATGACTTGCACGGGGTCAGCCAGCAGGTCAGTGCCAGAGCTGAGAGGAGAAACCAGGTCTCGCAAATCCGAGTCCGATGCTCTCTCCACTAGACCACATTGTCTCCTAAAACAGTACAGAATGAGGAAAAAATAACTTTGCTGGGCAGGATTTAGAACATCAGAGTGGCCATACTGGGTCAGACCACAGGTCCATCTAGCCCAGTATCCTGTCTTCGAACAGTGGCCAATGCCAGGTGCCCCAGAGGGAACAAACAGAACAGGTAATCATCAAGTGATCCATCCCCTGTTGCCCATTCCCAGCTTCTGGCAAACAGAGGCTAGGGACACCGTCCCTGCCCACCCTGGCTAATAGCCATTGATGGACCTATCCTCTATGAACTTATGTAGTTCTCTATTGAATCCTGTTATAGTCTTGGCCTTCACAGCATCCCCTGGCAAGGAGTTCCACAGGTTGTGCATTGTGTGCAAAACGATTCTTTGCTGTGTTTGCAACCCAAACACTGAAGCTAGTGGGTAGTGAGAGCCAGACTGGATCTGGGCTGACTGCCAAGATACAAGTACCATATATGCTCATTCATAAGCCAAATTTTTTTAGTTAAAAAGGGAAGCACCGGAGAAGGGAGTTGGCTTGTGAATGGGTATAGAGGGGGAGAGGTGGGACACAGCCCGTCCCCCCAGCAGAAGGAGCAAGGAGAGGCAGCACAGCCAGCAGAAGGGAAGAGGCGGGCCACGCTGCTCTTGCCCCAGCCTTTGAAGCAGCTGCAGCTCCAGGGCTGGCAGGCTGCAGCCGTGCCGCTTGGTCCTGCCCCCCAGAGCAGGCTGTGGCTGTGCCTCCCAGCCCACTGGAACATGCTGCAGCCGAGCTACCTGGTGTGGCCCATTGGAGCAGGCTGTGGCTGTGCTGCCCAGTCTGCCGGAGCAGCTCCAGCTAGGCCAGAGACATCCTCCCCAGATAAGGTGGGAAGGGATGGGATGGGGAGAGTGGGGCTGTCCTGGGCTAGGGGTGGGGTCATGTGGGGAGTGGTCACAGGGGTTATTCCCCTGACTCCCAGTTTCTCTCCCACAAAAAAATTTCCAACCAGTTGCTGTCCTGGCCTGTCAGGGTAAGCAGCTGGTGTGACAGGACACTTTGTTTACTTAGGTTTACCTCCTTGCCTGCAGACGCTTGAAGTAAACAAACCATCTCCGCCCATCAGCGGCTTATTCTGATGTCCCGGGAACCAGAGTTTGCTGACCGCTGAATTATAGGGTCGGCTTATGAACGGGTTATAAAAATTTTCCATTTTTACTTATCCTTCTTGAGGGGGCCAGGGGGGAGAGATTGGCTTATAAATGAACCGACTTATGATCTATACGATAGGTGCTCTTGAAGATCCCACTAGGTGCTTATCTGCATCTTTAGGTTCCTAAATACCTTTAAAAATTGGCCTTTGGTACTTATAGAGCCGCCTGTGGCTCCTGGTTATGTTTGCTCTGAGCCATGACGCTAGGGCCACTGCTGCATCACTAGCTCAAGCAATGCTGCCCAAAAGCTGTTGAGTCTTCATGGCGCAGCCCGACATTGTCCGAGAAGGAGCGATGATGAGGGCTGCCAGTGCCTATCAGTAATGGTTCTGTTTGAACAAGCAAGCAGTCAGCCATACTTTTCCCCAGTTCCTTCCTTTTCCCACTCTTTCTTCATGCTCCCCCACAAAGATCCCAGCAGGCTGGGCTGGCAGGCAGGCTGCAGAGGAACAGCCTCATGGGTCCCTCCCTCCCTCCTTTGGTTTATTGATTGAGGTGTATGCTTTTGGAGATGCAATGAGTGTTTGAGGCAGGGAGTAAAGGGTACGGAGAGGTAGCTGAACTTGGCGTAAATGTGTCGAGGATGAAGGGAGTAGAATGAACTTATTTTGGGATGGGGTTCTGTATGTTTAAGGAATAGCCGGGGAGTTGAGGGTAGAATTTACGGTGATGATGAAACATGGGGAAGGAAGAGAAGAACTTCACAAAGGAGAGAAACAGGATGGCAAAGGAAGGAAAGAGAGCAGATGCTGAAAATGTGCAGAAGAGACACCAAGAAGGAAGGAAAATTAGGAGTGAAGGGCAGTGTGAAGGGAAGAACAAATGAAGGAGATACTGGAATTTACATCTTAAAAGTTACTAGTTGGTGGGAGGTAAACACTTCCAATAAGCTGTGCATCAACTAATATCTTTGCATGTTCCAGCACCACAGCATGGCTGAAATCCGGCCATTCTTTGTCTGACCTCCACTCTTCTCCCCTGGCTGTTCTGGTTTTTGATTGGCTTCCTGTACTAAGTGAAACCACAACCTTTCAAACTCCTCCAGGCAGAATGAAAGGCACATGGCATCAGTGTAAGAGGAGCCCCTTGCAGTCTACTGTGCTTGGGTGGGCGTGCTGTTTCTTTAGTAAACTAATAGCTCCCAGCAGTGCTGCTAAATCAGACTTCATGGAGCCAAGAGCTGAAAGCTTGGAATACCACTGCAGGCACAAAAGGTCTGTCTCTTTTCCAACTGCCACCATTTGTTATGAGGCTAATGATCCAGAGACCCAATTGACAACAAGAGCAGGCTGCCAAAGATTGCCTTTGGGAGGAAAAAGTTCACATTTAGATAAAAACAAAACTGAAAGTTAAGTCACCCCCTTTTTATTTTTTGTCTTTGATCGGGGAGTGAGAGAATTCCATTCAGCATTACATCTGCAAAACTAACAAAAGTTTGGCAACAATCAGCATTCTAATTTATATTACTTCATTGGAAAGTGCTACTTCAAATCCATTAGTTGGTGGTTTGCAGTACAGTGTTGGTCACAGTTTTACAGCTTGTGGGTACACTGCAAAATAGTCTTTTAAAGAGAGGTTGTGGTTTGGGTTAGAAACTTGGGTTTTAAAACCTAAGTTATCAGGTTAGTGACTACTGTAGTCTGCCATGAAGGCAAACCTGGACTAAATGACCTATTGAGGTCCCTTCCAGCCCTACATTTCTATGATTTCCTTCTGTGCCTCTTCAGTACCATAACATATTTAGGCACTATAATCATGCAGAGGTAGTAAGGTACATGGGGAAGCAGCCACTTGGGATTTTGTTTTAGTGCACTTTCAAAAGAAAACCAACAGTATTATTTCTGTGTAATGCTTGTGAATAAGAAATAGAAACCCGTGTTGAGGGGTTAAAAACCTCCTCTATCAAAATAGAGATGTGATAACAAAGAAACAAAACACGCTATTGGCTGGGTTGGGAAAAGTCAGCGGCCTTTAAGGAATAAAGTAATGATAGAGGGATGTACAATATGGGGCACTATGTTTCACAATGTACTTGAGATGTTTGGGATCCATCACATTCATTTGATCGTGAATATTATTCCTACAACAAGAGAGAATTCAGCAAATCACAGCATTGAACGTTCCTGCTTCAGTAGGTTTTTAACAGTCTCTGCTACTGTTTTCCTAGATCTTCCTCTTTTTTTGGGGGGGGGGGGGGAGAGGGGCGAGGCTGAGGTTTGAATAATTGTTTGGGGCAGGGTTCAAAGTGAATTGAGGGGTGCTGCTAACAAGTCCTGGGTATCCCAGGGATGTGCGAAAGAACAGTGATGTGACTGAACATGGAAACAGGCTTTCGGAGCTCTCTAAATGTGAATGCACAGTCATTTTAACCTGGGAGACAGGATTTGTGGGCACAAAGGGACACAAAAGATTGAAGCCCTTTAATTACATAGCCCAAAATGTCAAAGATTTTCAGTGTGGTTTATAACAGAATAATGCTTGAGGGGTTTTGAAGTGACTGAATATGGTGATTGAGTTTGCCAGAAAAAGATGTCAACCAGTTTACGTTCCAAAGCTAGTAAATATCCTGATGATCCTGACTGAGATGGCTAGTTAAGAAAGATAAGAGTTGCAGAAATTGGAGTTATGAGGATATATATCTTTTTAAAGAACATCTGAAGATGAATGAATCCAGAATCTTGTATCTTTTCACCCTGCCATTTGGAAAATATTATTGTTACAGAGCTATTGAACTAACTGTTTAAATTTAATCCTCTGCGGGCTGGGTTTTACTCTTTCCAAATAGGATTACTCATATTTTCCATATTTCAGTGTTTGATTTAAATACCCATGACGGCTACAGGAACTTGGATTTCTGATCAGGGCAAGGGTGTTAAATTTAGAAAAAGTTCCTTTTTGTTGGAAGGGATACAAAATTCTCAAGTATTTTTTTTTTCACTTGTGAGGTCGAGTGGCAACAATGTACAGGTAACCTTTCCTTCCATTTTTCTCATGTGGCAAACATTTTCTGTACAAATTCAGTAGACTGCATTGTACTAAGTATCTGTCTGCTTAATTCATTGCTCTTGAACTTTCATTCCCAACCCCTTTCTTCGCCCCGCTTGCTGTTAAATGAAATTCCTTGCACCCCCAGTTCAAACGTTGAAATAAGCTGACATCACCTCATTCTGTGTGTGTGTTTGTGTGTGTGTGTATGTGTGTATATATATATATATATATTTACTTTAAGTTGTGGAAACTCGCTCATTTTAATTGTATCCGACATAGTACAGGGGTGGCCAAATTATGGCTCTTTTACAATTAAAATGTGGCTTGAGGCCCCGCCCCCCAATTCTCCACCTACCAGACTGCACGGAGAGGTGGTGGGAGGGGGATCTTGGGATCTTGTGGTGGGGTAGGAGCTTCTTCCCAATGGGGAGAGGGGTCTCAGGGCTTCAGCTCCACAAGGCACACCTGCCAGGGCTTTGGGCTTCAGCAGGAGTGGGGCTGAAGCCCCAACAGGCACACCCTGGCTCTCAGACTTCTGAAGATTGTTGTATGCAGCTCAGAGGATCGGTAAGTTTGATCACTCCTGACATAGTAAAACCAAATGGTAAAATCCTGGCTGCTTAGTCCATGTAAATAATCAACATATAATCGGCCATGTGCCGGGTTAAACAATGAACTCGTTGAAACAGGTATGCTTGTTAAATGTACTGAATTTACTCCACACTAAGAGATCTAATCTCCAGTCAGTGCACCCGAGAGGGTGGCTTCCGTGCAGCACTGTTGCTAACCTGAATGAGCATTATCCATGTTTCCCCCAGACAGCGATATGCAGTGAGCTTCCCCTGAACCTTCAGAAGCACTGAAGTCTGCTGTCTCTTCCTGGGTCTAGTGACTTTTATATAAGGAATAAAAGGGGCAACCAAACATTTGACTTTCCTGCCAAACCTGGAGACTAGAAGAGGAGGAGTATTCCAATTGGTTTCCATTGCATTCCGTTTAACATGAATTTACAGTTTCCATTTACCCTGACGAATGACTTTGGCTGCCCTGGTACTTTTGGATTTATTTTCTGTGCAGTGGAAAGTGGGGAGCTTAAAAGGGTAAATGCTTTCCATGGTTGCCATGAATAAATCTGAGGCGTCTTTCCAAGATAGGAGCCCAGAAAGAAAAAAATAAAGCCATGGTGCATCATGAAATATGTGAAGAATTTAATAGAAGTCAAAGCAAGTTCAGATTTTCTCTGTTTGCCGGGGAAATGGACTGTGATAGGCATAAAAATTCCACTGGAAACTGGAAAAATTCTCCAGATTTCTCTGCTTTCCCAGAAACCACAGCTAGCAGCATATATCAATAGTCTGCAGTGTTCAAGCTTTGTTTTCATAGTTCTTTCCATAGAACGTTCCCATGTGAAGAAAGTAGAACCAGATTAATGCACAGAGACAGGGAGAGCAATTTTCCTAGCCGCTGCATGCAGTATTAGTTCTTTCCATGGCGGTGTCTGTGCACAGTATCAACATCTGGGTTGCAGAATCCTTAGCGATGGCTGCTGTCAGAGTAAACTAGCTAATTGCTTGTTTTAACTAGGAATCCTGCTTGATGTCTGTCAGTTTTTGTGGTTTATTTTTTCTTGTTGGTAAGTCTTGTCTTTACATTTTTTCCTTCTGGTGGCAAAGGCGCAGGGAGTGGACGGGTTAGCTTAGCAGAAAATTTATTTCAAGAGATCTGCTCCAGAGAAAATTTTTTACTAAATTAAATGTTTAAAATGAAATATACACAGGTTGAGAGGGAAGGTACTGTACATCTGGGGTCAGGCTTGGGTTATGGGGGTTACAGATATCATTTGCAAGGATGAAAAAAAACATACATATCACATAACCGGCATCGACTCAGACTGGGGTGCAAGGGTTTTTAAAGTGTCAGTGGATAAGTGGGCTCGGGTACGCCACTATAGTTGAAGGAGTTGCATGGTTTCTCAGTTGCTGAGCTTTTGTAGTGAGGAGTCACCGATAACTTATTTTGAAATACTTTCCTCTATAAAGAAAAGTAAAGGCTAGAACGCCATTCCCTTTTGGTCTCGTGAATGGAATACTGAGATGGGTTCCATTGATGGGCTATGTAACCATGGCAAGTCATGTAAGACTAGATCCAAAGCCCATGGAAGTCAGTGGAAAGACTCCTATTGACTTCAGCAGGCTTTGGAGGAGGCCCCTAATCAAGGTTCACTCGCCTTTTGTAAAGTGATTGATAGCAACAGATTAAAAAACATCCATATAAGTGCATATTTTTCTTTATTACAGTGATGCCCTTTCTGTCTAAACTGCAAATAAAAACCATGGCTGGCGTGTGCCAGCTGACTCGGCTCCCAGAGCTTGGGATGCAGGGCTGTTTCATTGCAGTGTAGGCTTCCAGGTTTGGGCTGCAGACTGAGCCCTGGGACCCTTCCACCTCACAGAGTCCTAGAAACCAGGCTCCATCCCAAGCCCGGAGGTCAACACAGCAGTGAAATAGCCCCACAGCTTGAGTCCAACAAGCCCGAGTCAGCTGGCATAGGCCAGCCTCGGGTGTCTAGTTGCTGTGTAGACAGACCCATGAGGCTACTCAGTGCAGTGCATTTCTGTTCACTTTGATGAGAAGTGGGTATATCTCTTCTCTTGTTTTGACACAGGCAAGTAAAGTAACATTTTAAATTCTCAGTCGGTTTGGTACAGAGTGGGCAAATTTTCCTAATTTGTCTGTAATGCTGAATTAATATAACTGCAAACTGCTTTTAACATCCTTGATATGTCTGATTTTTTTCCACTTGAAAACTATTTTCAGGGTTGTGAAAATAAGGGGAAAGATTTGTTTGCCGCTGAGTGACAATTGACTGCTACAACAAAAGTTAGCGCTCTCAAAGGCATTCTTGCAGTTAATGACTTAAAATTAAATTTTGTAAGCCATTGGGGTTTTGGGGGGGGGTTTCTTTAAAAATACCTGAGAATGTGTTGTTTGCGGGGAGGGGAGTCCTCAACAAGCTCACGTGCCTGTTGACGAAGTGATTTTCTTCTGATGGCTCCTCAGAAGCTTTCTGCCATTGGTGGTATCATGAAGGGTTCTTGCCATCCGAGCAGCTTTCTGTCATTTTAATAACACTGGTATGACACATCCAATTAAATCCACTCGTACAAGAAGGATTTGGAAAACTTCTGTGTGCTGCAGTGTGCCTCTTTGCACAGAGTATGGATATGGTCCCAGTCACACACCTCAAGGCATGGGTTTCTTAGTTGCATGGTTATACTCTGAAAAGTGGCTCTCTTAAAATGGCACAGTGGGGCTTCGTATTTGTATCCAAATGACTTGAGCAAATTTGGTCAAGTTACAAGAAAAAAGATGTTTGACCAGATCCATCTGGGCAGTGTGTCCACATTGCACTGCACTATGTGGGGAATCTGATGGTAGCGCTGATATAATTGGCCCTGGGAGGATCACTCCACCATATGGGGGACTTCTACTGGCATAGAGCCTCCTCTGCTACACCCTCACCCTGCTGGCAGCATATGGCGTTCACTAGAGGAAAGGCGATGTGGCTGGGACTTCCTTCTGCTGTGTCTGTTCCTGGCTGCAGTTTTGGTCCCACCCTCTTGGGGCCGTTTGCAGCCAGAGTTAAAGCAGTCTTTGCCTGTTTTTTATGCTTGGGAACTAGCCGTGTGTACAGCAGAGCTGGGTGGAAATCAAGAGCAAGCTCTATGCCACCTTTTTGTATTCTCTGCCTCTTTCCCCTCTGCCCCTTAAACTGTGCCCCTTAGCAGTAGCTGACAATAGTTTGGCCTGTTTCTTTTAATGATACATCCTGCAAACTCACTTTGAGTTCTGGAAACTGAGATGGGTTCTTTGGCTTATGCACCATAACTAACAACAAGGGATTTTGCAGATGGAACCTAGCTGACAAAGCAAAAAATAAAAAATAAAATTCAGTTCTCTCTCCCAGAGCTGGGCTAGCTAACGAGAGTTAAAGGAAAAAACTTTTTTGTCACAAAACAAAGATATGAATCTGAACCACAGAACAGATCCATTGAGTAAGGTGCCATTCTTATATAGTCACTCTTGTGACTGTATAGGGATAGTGAGATGCCCCCAGGGCCTCTGAATTTGTGGGAATACATTTTCACCTCAACGATAATAAAACAATATTGAAAAATTTTTTTGTGAAACTGCTGCATTAATATTTTATCAGTTTCCCTAATTGTGTTGTTAGTCCTTGGACGTAACTAGCTGTCCACAGCTGTTGCAAATTGACTTTTCCCCTGGCGGTGTTTGGGATTGCAGGCCAAAACATGAGGAAAATAGTTCTTTAAAACTTAAGTTTTGGTTTTTTAACTTTTTTTAAACTTGTTTGTTTCTGCATAACTAAGATGCACTTTTTCTGTCTTGTTTTGTGAAATATTGACAGCCTCATTTTTTTGCATATGCTTTGTAAAAGGTGGTAAACACACTCCAAACCCTAACTTTTTCAAATAAAACATCTCTTGAACAGATCAGAACTTCACCTGCTTTAATCTCCCCTGATATAAATTATTTACAGAACAGTTGCATACCTGTAGGAGACTGATTGCAAATGTAAACTCAGGTTCAACTTCTTTGGGGTAGAAAGGCTAAATGTGTCAGCTCTCCAAGTGACACCCGCCCCATGTCATTGGAATGAATCATGTCACTCATATGTACTATATACTAATAAAAAGCTAGATGGAATTGAACTCTCGTGCAAAGAAAAACTATTGTAAAGGGAAATTTAGGTTTATTGATTTCATTTGAACTCTTTTTCTTCCCAAGGAAGCTGAAATTTTAACATAATTTTTTTTATAGCTAACTTTCTTATTGGTGCACTGACATCTTGGTTGTCACGTCTTGGGACAGAGAGATCTGAAAATAGGCTTAAACTAGTGCCCCCTCTGCTGGCTGACTAGAGCATAAATAAATAGAGGCATTGGGGATGTTTGAATAGACTGTTTTTTTAGTTAAATCTAGAAAACAATCCTTTGTGAGCAGACACCCCATTAGCATGCTGTGACAGAGTGCTGCCCGAAAGGAAGGATGGCCCACGCATTGGCACACCTCTGAAGCATTTCTTGAGTCCTGTAAATCCTGATTGGGGCTCTGTGGGCTGAAACGCCAGAGTTGAAGACAGAAGCGTATGTGAGCCCAGGGTGCTGCTATTACTGAGTTGGTAGGGGGCACACTCAAGTGACTGGAGTTCTTTCCCTCAGTGCCTCTAACCCCACCCTTGCTGCTTAGAGAGGACTAGATCCCACTCCCACAGAGCACAGTTTTAACCTTTACTTTAAAAGCTCCTCCTCTCTCTCCCTATCCCCTTCTGTTCCTCCTTCCCAAGAGAAATGAGGGGTTCTTAACCTGACTTGGGACTGAAAAGAAATAGAGCAATTTGAGGATGAAGAGGGAGATGAGACACTCAAGTGGCCATGTCTGTTGAGAGCCTAGGGCTTTGGGTTTCTGGGGACCAGTAACCAAACAAAGCACTGGGAATTTAATAACTGAGAACCACCTTTACCAGTTTTGGGTCTGTAATTGGCCAGTATCCCTGACTTCTAATTGGCTGAGTCCATTCAATTTCTGTATAACTTCCAGTAGCCTGGAGCCTGTTCCTGCAAGTATTTATGACCATGCATAGTACTTTCTGCTTGGAGTTGCCTCATTGCATGCTTGGCCCTTAGATATCATTGTGCTAGAATCATGCAATAAAATTCTCAGGGAAGCTGAATAACTCTCTGCCATCCATCGTCAGATACCTCTGCCATTCTTGTGCCAAAGCTCTTCAGAGAATCAGCATCTTAATCAGGATGTCCAGTTTCCCCCTCCTCCGCCCTTAAAGTCAGCATTTGATAGTCTTGGCAGTGTTGGGCTTTGCATTGTCATTAGGTGCTGGGAGTTTTGTTGAGCTGTCTAGCTTTCAGACAAATATATGGGAAACTTCAGTGTTGCCCGCAAGATTTTCGAAAGGATCATGTTACATTTTTGAACCTGCACAGCTCAAGGAAGTCCCCAGTGGCGGTGTGGTGGTGTTGTCACCTCTTTCCTTCTTCAAGGAGCAGAAGCAGTGTGAAACTCAAGCAGGGGCCCTTGTATGTGTGGCACTGGCTGTGGATGTGAACTGTGCAACCCCTAGGTCCCAGCATCTGGCTCCATGTGTGAAGCACTGGTGCAGTGTGATCACTGTAGTTGCTGCCAGCCAAGCTCTGTTGTTGTCCAAGGTGTGTGTTGGTGAGTGGCTACAACAAAGTGAGAATCCTGGCAGAGGTGCTTATGTGTTGCAGAGCTACCATGTCTAAGGCTATGCCTACGCTTAACAATAGAGCAGCACAGCTGTAGTGGGTCAGTGTAGAAACCTACTGCAGTTATGGGAGGGGGTCCCATAAGAATTCTTCCTTTGAACAAATGCTGTCTACGCTGGCGGGGGTTAGGTCAACTTGGGATGTGGATTTTTCACACGCCTAAGCGATGTAGCGGAGTCAATCTAATTTTCTTGTGTAGACCAGCCCAAAATACTTTACGGAAACACTCCAAATTGGTTGTGTCCAATGGCTTTCTTCTATGAGCTTCCTCAGTGACTGTTAAAAAAAAGATTTATCCCATGAATCCTCTATACGTATCATTAAACAGTAAGGCGTGTTTTTCTTTAACAGTTCCCCTCCTCTGTGATTAGAATGTTACGTATTTAATCACTCTTCCTCTGAGCTTTCCAGCCCTAGTTTGAGATCCTTGCACCGTCAGAATAGTATCTTCTTATTGCTTCTAATTGTTAACATATGTCAGTTTTGCAATTTTGCAAACTGGGACTGAAATTTGAAGGCAGTTTATATGAAAGATTGACGTGCACTAGAAAACCTTCAGAAAATTAGTTTGTTTACCAAACAGCGTATCCAAATCCAGTTTTTAAAACTGAGTGCTAAAATTAAGACTCTCTTCAGCACTACAGGCTGCCTACTAGAGTGATTTACAACAGGCGTTCTCTACAAACAAGAGCTGCATAAACATGAAGGCATAAAGGATTTTGGAAGGGTCAGTCCAGTTGAACGTCCAATAGTGTCATCCTTCGAAGCCCCTCTTCACGGGGAACTAGCATGGATCATTGTAGTGCAGTATCAGTGTTGTTGTCAGCCATAAACAAATTATGGGTATTTAACAAGTTAATGTCAAAGTGGCTGAGAGTCACTGGTAGGTGTGTGCTTAGTGACATCAGCTGGCAAGGAGCCCTGGTAACAGAGAGAACGGGAGGAGGGGGGGGAGAGAGAAAGGAGGGTGTGTGTGTCTATATCTGGATATTCTGGCGAGGTAAAGAGCTGGTTTGTTTGGCTGGACCTTCCCATCTGGGATCCATCTGTGTTTCCCTGGGATCGGACAGGCGGCTCTAGTCAGTGAGAAATCACAGATGCGAGAGAGCTGACACATGTCCAGCTAATGAAAGAAAGAAGGCTGGTCTGAGGCTGTGCTCAAAGATTAAGAGCAAAAAAAGAAGAGCATATTATATATATGTCGAAGAAATTAGGTGAATTCTACAGCAGCTGGATTGTTGTAACCTGCATATTTCGGGTAAGCAATATGTTTAAATTAGATTATTTTTAAAAAATGTTAAGAGGTTTATTTGTATTTTTTTGTTTGTTTTTTTGTTATGCTGTTTTGCTGTGTGCTAATCTTTTTAAGAGTAGAAATATTTTTCTGTTCTGTGGATCAGTTGAACCTTGAGCTCAGACAGTGGGAGAGGGTGTATATCTGTGCATGTGAACCCTCACATATGCAGTGCTTTGCAGGTTCTCCCTCCCCTCTCTAACCATCTCATTTAGACTGCAGTGGTTCTGCTGGTAAAAACTTCAGTAGATGAACTGACTTGGTGCGTGGATTATGCAGCTAAAAAAATAGTAAACTATTTCTCCAAGGAGAGCTGCGTTAGAGCTTTCTGTCCTTTACGTTGCTATGGAAGAGTTTGGTTTTCGTGGGGCGAAGGCTGACATTCAGCATTTCCTAGTCTAATGGGAAATGGAAAAGTGAGAGGATTTTTTAATGTAATGCATTTTTCATTATGGCAAGCTTTATTCTCAGTTTTGCAAAACAGTATTTTATAAACTGAGATTTATAATATAGGAGTAAATGTATAGGGTTAAGTCTCCTCCATCAGCTCCCAAATGTTCATAATTTTAATGCCCTCCCAACACATTTTTTCTCTGCACTGTGAGTGAGAATGCTACCTTTTTGTCTTTATACTCTCAAAGCTGCTATTGATGCTATCAATATTTAAATATATCAGTTCAGTTTTGTGATGCAGTAACATCTCTTTGCTGTTAAAAATTTGTATTGCAAGGCTACTGTACATTGGATTCCATTTTATTCTACTAGAATTCCCAATCTAACATATATATCTTAAACCTGCTTTTTGTTTTCCTCTTTTTCCAAAGGTTCAGCAGTTTTAAAATGTTCCGCTGATCCCTCAGGGCATA
This sequence comes from Chelonoidis abingdonii, assembly GCF_003597395.2. Taxonomy (NCBI): domain Eukaryota; kingdom Metazoa; phylum Chordata; order Testudines; family Testudinidae; genus Chelonoidis; species Chelonoidis abingdonii. The sequence goes on along the minus strand of NC_133782.1, from coordinate 28,878,202 downwards.
CTACTGTAAAAATTATAGCATTGAACACCCGGTGAGCTATTGGCACTGGGGCTGAATGTTTGTGTATGCCACTAAAATAGGCTCTCTTTTTTGCATCACTAAACTCCAGAGCTGCTGCGTTTATAATCCATTGTGTTCCCCTTATTCTCATCCATTAAATGCTGCCCAGTTGCACCAAATATACCAGAATCCACCCTAAAGTTCTCAGCTAAAAGTGAGGATGGGAAACCTTGCTACAGAATCAGAACTGGGAAATAATTGTTGGGTTATTTACTACATCTTCATGCCAGTGCAGGACGATTCCCTATTGTACACTTACTAGTGCTTTGTCCAGGCAAGTTTTAAACCTGCCAAGTGTAAAGGGCTTCCCTTGGGAGACTGTTCCACAGCCTGATAGAGCTCCCTGGCAGCAAGTTTATCCCGCTGTTCAGGCTAAATATCCCTATTCTTAGACTCATTTCATTATTCTTACCTATGCGCTCTTATCTTAAACAATTCTCTTTCTCTTGGAGTTTGCAAACATTCACTGGGTGTAGGCTGTTTCCGTACGCTTTGCAAGCCAGCGCCTTGGCTAGTGAAAGTGACTCTGCACATGGACACTTAAACCTTGCTGTTTGTCCCTTGATTTCCAACATTTAGGAAGTAGCTGTGAGAGCATACTGGGCAGTGCTGTGCAAATTAACATCCCAGAACATGCCGGAATGAAGGAAGAATGTCACAAACCATACAAGCGTGTGCAAATTCCTAACAGTGAATTTTTCTGTTATGTTTTATTTGCATCAGTGCGTGAGCTATTTCTGGTGCAGTTGGGTAGCTTCTGCTTTGATGGTATTGAAGACCTGCAGAATTTGCCAGTGTTAATGCTGTTACTCATTGAAATTACTTTGCTCCATTTAAGACTTGATCCTGCAGTCACTATGCAAGCAAACTCCCAGTTAAGTGATCAGGGTTTTTGCCCACGTTTGGACTGCACAATTGGGCTATTAGTCTTCATTTTAAACAACTAGCCTGCCAAATTCACGTTCGAGTTCTGCAGAAGACTGAGTCCTGAGGAAGAGGACAAGAGATTAGAACAGAGGGGGGCAAACTACGGCCCTTGGGCCACATCCAGCCTGCAGGACCCTTCCTTCTGGTCCCCGAGCTCCTGCCAGGGAGTGGGGTCAGGACAGGCTTGCGGAGGAGCCGGCCCAACTCCCCGACAGTGCGGTGAACGGGGCGGAGGCTAGCCCTTGGCCCCTTCCCTTCTCCTCCCTTCCCTCCATGCCTCTCGTGCAGTCACAGTTCCCTCAGCACCTGGGCAGTGTGGCTGCAGCTCTGGCCAGGCAGTACGGCTATAGCACTGCCAGACCTGGTGCACAGGGGGTGGGGAGCAGGGGGAGTTCCGGGAAGGTTCCAGGGGGGTATTCAAGGGGCCTGGGCCCTGCTGCTGGGGACAGGGGCAGAGCAAGCCAGGGTCTCCCTCCACCCCCAGTGTGTGTGGCCCCTGTCCCAAGCAGCCAAGCCCAGACAGGGAGCGAGCCCTGCCCAACTGCCAGGGAGAGCAGTCAAACGAGCAGGGGAAACACACAGGGAAAGGACTGAGCCTCCGTTTCGTCCAACCCACAGGTAACGTGGGACAGGGAGAGCAGGGAGGTTTGGCTAGGGGGCAGGGGGGCCCCAGAGGGCAGTCAGGGTTGAGGAGCAAGGTGGATTGGATAGGGGATGGGCATCCCAAGGGGATGGTCGGGGGGCAGAGAGCAGGGGTGTTTGGATAGGATGCGGGAGTCCTGGGAAGTAGTCAGGGGTGGGGAACATGGGGGGTTGGATAGGGGGTGGGGACCAGGCCATGCCTCGCTGTTTGGGGAGGTGTAGCCTTCCCCAGCCTTCCCTGCCTGACCCTCTATACAGTTTCTGTACCCGACGTGGCCCTAGGATGTTCAGGGAACATTAGGGGAAAAGTGCTTGGAACAGAGAGGTAAATTCTAGCTGTTTTTTTTGTTTAACACCTGTGTGTTGTCCAGAATTGCATGGATAATCATTATAGATACATAGGAATGGGAGAGTGCATAGATAAAATAGGATCTGATCAAACTGTTCAGTGATTCAAAAGAAGTGAAAGCTCATGACTTTTTATTAGTCCACTTAGGACCTCATTCTGCCGCCCTCAGGAAGAAGCATCATCTCACTATTTCCACAACTGCTAAGGATGCATTCTGCCACACTAACTCACAATTAGTTATTTTGGAAGCAGTGGTGATGTAGCAGCGTCAGTCCCAGGATATTAGAGGGAAAAGGTGGGTGAGGTATAATATCTTTTATTGGACCAAATTCTGTTGGTGAGAGAGATAGGCTTTTGAGCTTACACACAGTCCTGTTGGAATCAGGAGTAGCTGTGGTTTTTCTGAACACTTCCATACTGAAAGACATCAGCAAATTGGAGGTGAAATTAGAAAATGATGCAAAATTAAGGATCTTGAAGGGCTGATTTGCGGGAGAAGGTTAAGAGAACTAAGCATATGTACCATGATTGGTTGATGACTAAGGGAAATATAACCAAAACCAAGTATTAGAAGGCTGTAACCACAGAAAGGGGAAGGAATTGCTCAGAGTGGGCCAGTGGCATATTGCTAAGAGTAAGAGATTAATCAGAGCACAGAGAAGCTTAAATTGACTACTGGGGTAAATTCCTGATCTGGGGAGTATTCCTAGATTGGAATAGTCTTCCTAGGGGAATGATGGAAGCACTATCACGTGGGTCATTTAAAACCAGAAAAGACAAATTCAAGTGCAGTTTTACTCTGAGTAGTGATTATGGAAAAGTGTTATCTTCTTGCTTCACATACCTGCTTAGTGTATTTGAATTGTATCCGCTAATAGTGCTGCGGGCCTGATCCAGTGCCCACTGAAGTCAGTGAAAAACTCCTGTCTATTTCAATGAGTTTTAGATTAGGCTCTAATATTACAGTTTCACTTCTCAGAGGCCTACAGCACCAACATCACCGAGGCTCTGTCTGCATTGCAATTAAATACCTGTGCCAGCTGTCTTGGTTTGCAGGGTTCAGGCTGAGGGGGCTGTTTAATTGTTGTGTAGATGCTCAGGCTAGAGCCCGGGCTCTAAGACCCTGTGAGGTGGGAGAGTCCCAGAACACAGGCTGCAACTTGAGCCCAAATGTCTATACCGCTGTTAAATAGCCCCTTACCTCAAGCCCTGCAAGTCCGAGTCATCTGGCACTGGCCAGCTGCAAGTGTCTAATTGCAGTGTAGACATACCCTGAGAGAGATCTAGATTCGATTTCTTCTAGGGCTTCATCAACATAATTGTTTACCAAGTCCCAATTGGTTTACCTTTGCATACCCACTTGAAGGCAAAGGGGTTGCTCTCATGTCATTGAGGGCATAATTTGGCCTGCAGAACTTTTTAGTCATGATGCTAATGCACAAGAAGGAAAGAACAGTGCCTGACTTCTGGATTCCAGGTTGAGTTTGCAAGGCTGGCAGTTCCAGATCCAGCATTTTGTATAACTAATTGGACTGTAAACGTGGAAACTCCCAATGCCATGTTTAGTTACTCTTAGTAGAAAATAACATGGTTTACAACCCTGATTTGGTATGGGGAGAACTAAATGGCCTATTGGCTTTCCCATTTCTAGTTTTTATAATTTGGAGAAAAAAATCTCTAATTTGATTGGTACCCAGACGCAGTTTCCATTATATTACTAGATCGCTGAGTACAATGCAACAGAATATGAAGAGATTTCTGTGAAATGTGTGGAGGGAGATATTTGTTAAAAGGCTTACAGGCAGCGTTAGATAACGTGTTTTTAAATTTGAACTGAAGAAAAAGAGAGTCACTTAGTGTCACCTACTCTTTTTTTACATGCTAGAACAGCTGACTTTTCTGTACTCTCTCTGAGTTAGATGGTAAACCTTCCTTGACCAAACCTAGTGGCTAGCTAATATTTACATACTCCATTGTTTTTCAGAGATTAGGTATAAAATTGTGTTCAAACAAAAATTTGACAATGGTCACCGGGAAAGCCATGTTGTACGCTTCACAGAGGCTTATTAAACTTCACTTCTGAGATGTTCTTTTACTTCATTTGTACAAAGATTTGGAGACGGCTCCTGAAGCAAATCAGAAAATACTCATATTTCTGCTTACATTTGATACCAGGGTCCTTAAAGTGGAGGGGAAAGATGGTCCTGTAGTTAAAAGCACGGAACTAGGAGTCAGACTTGAGTTCCATTGTTGGATCTGCTAGATATTTTCTGTGTGACCAGGGGCATGTAATTTCTTTGTGCCTCACTTGCATAGACTCTTAAGGCCAGACGGAAGCACTGTGAACTTCTAGTCTGACCTGTAAACACAGGCTATAGACTTTTTTTCCTCATAAACTGGATTTCCACGTGTAAAACTGTCATCATCCGCTCAGTATTAAGAGTCTTAACTCATTGTGTTCTTAGAGCACTTTACAAACCAAGTAATTAACATTGTTCTTAACGGCTTTGGGCATTGGCACTTTAAAACCTACCCTGAGTTTTTAAAACAATGCTTAATGAGTTTCATTGTTCCGAGTCCTCTGCTCAGATGCAGCATTTCCTCCTTTCTTGGTTGTGGCAGTGTCTCTATTGCAATTCAGTTCAGGTGGGTGGACTTTCGAACAGAAGAATATTGTTAGCAGCTGGAACTCTTCAGTGTCACTGTTACTCTTCAGTGCCACAAAAACTGCATGACGAAAAGCCAAAAATCTATCAGTTGGCCCACAAATCAGATGACTTCCTTCCAGTCCAGCCATGGAACTTAAATAGCCATCCATGTATTGACAGCTGTCTGTTATTTAACTAAATCTAAATGAGGACGGAAAGGGAGTGTGCAGAGAATGCTGCTGCTTTGAAAGAACTCAAACCTGTTGCAGTGCTGCAAGCTGTGAATGTTTAAAGACCTCGTATTACTTACCATGCTGGAGGAGCGAGAAGGGAGGATGGGGGTGGGGGGAGGATGTTATTGTGAGGGTAACAGATGTGCCCTGTGCTGTTGACGCGTGCCGGCTCTGTTCCTTTGCTCTTAACACCAGGTGCAGCTATTGTTCTGGCCGGTCTCTATTCATCCAGCCTCGTCTGTTACTCTGCTCTTTCTAGCTCATTGTTTCTGAAGAAAATTAGCATTAAAAACCCATCTGAAACCCCCATGTCCCTCAACTGCAGGTGACTGTTATTGGCTCCAGCTGCCACCCTTGCGCTTGATTACTTCCATATGGGGTTGTGGTAAGAAGTAATATCCACTTACTGATCCCCCCTTCCCCCCCGTACTTTATTACTCACAAAGAACAATACCCTGAAATCTATTAGACCCCCCAATAGGCTCCACATTCTACTCTGGTGATGAACATTTTACAAGTGAAGCTAATTATTCCCCCCCGCTCTTCTCTTCCTTCCTCCCTCTCCTCCTCTGTAAAAGTGAAATAACCAAGGGCCAATGGGTAGTAAATTAAATCTTTGAAATATCAAGAGATGAGGCGTCTTGCTAACAGGAAAATTCTGCTGGTTTTTGGATGATGTTTAATGGAAACTATTTAGCCATCATCTTTTATATCCTGTTGTGCCACACCTATGAACCAGATGAGCAAATCACATTTCAGGGAACCACAAGAGAATAGATGCTGCTATTTTTACAAGTTGATTGTTAATTTCATAAGTTTAGACAGACGAAGGGAGGGGCGGTGGAGACAGTTTTTAAAAAAATGTGGATGATCTAGTTAGGAGCAGAGCACTCCTCGTTTTTTAATATAATACATCTCAAGAATGGTGTGTTTTGATTTTGTTTTAAATCTAAACCATTTAATGTGTGTTTTTTACTGTAAAACATAGCACTTCGGAGCTTCCTGTTTCTCCTTGTGACCCCAGGTTGAATGTGCTTAGATTATAAAGGGGGAAAAAACATTTCTGTCAGCCCTGCACCTCAGCCTAGGATCTGAAAGCAAGCTGCATTCTTTCTGGCTTGTGCATCATCATCACCAGGAAAAAACCTTTCTCTGTTACACCTGGGCAGCCCTGTTGAGCACCTATCCTATTTATTATGATGCTCGAACCAGATGAGAATCAAACTCTCTCACTTTTCCTCCCATAGCTGTGTTGACCTTGCAGAATTAATAGGAATCAAAACAAAACCTTTTGTTGTCACCAAAGTCAGCCAGTAAAACTATGAGGGAGCAGATGTATGGAGTAAAAGGGTAATTTTTTTGGTTTACATTGTCCCTTTTGAGAGTAGAACTGAATCTTGAAAGGCATTAAGGAAGCTAGAGCAGTGTCAGTATAGATAACCATGGCCAGTGCTATAATTCCATGTAGGACAAAGCAACTTTTATACTTTTGAACAAGGATTAGGAAACTACTTTAATAGAGAACTGGATGAAAGGATAATGCAAGATTTCGAATATACTTACAGTAGTTTTCCAGATGGAAATACATCCACTTGTACTGTGGCATTGTAATTCACTGGGTTCTGAAGAGGTTACTTCTGGGTGGCCAACTAATTTCAGTTGCCCTGTTCTCCAGAGCACTGAGCAGTGGAGCTGTCACATACATGCCCCTGCACCTTGGGTAGCAGGCTGCTGTGGGGAAGATTGACACCAGTCATTGAATGGTTCAAACACAGATGCGCTTTCCACGTGGTGCTGACTGAAGGGGAAGCCTATTAGGCTCATGTAAACCCCAGCCATTATATATTATGAGACCAATTTTCAAAAGACCTTGTCTAAATTGCACGTACAAATCCTGCATTTTCACACACACAGTGGCACTTATCCGCCACTTACCTGTGTGCACCTAAATGCTTGTTATGCAATTTAGGTGATCACTTATGAAAATTGGGCAATTTGTGTTATGAACATACATTCTGCCGCTATATTAAGGTAACAGAGTGGGCTGGTGTTAACAGCTGATTGGGAGAGGGGCTCCTGTGTTCTACTCCTGGCTCTGCCACTGACTTGTGTGACCTTGGGAAAGCTAACCTGTCAAGTGCTGTGTTTACCTCTCCTGTAAAATGCTGATAAGACTTCCCTACCTCCTAGGGATGTTAGAATTCCTGGTTTTATTCCCCACTGGTGTCCAGCAACCTAAACAACTGGTTATCCTTCTCCATAGCACTTGGAGAGAGGTCAGACCTTTGCAGTGCAGGGGCTAGAGACTGCCCCTCTGGAGAATAGCCCAGCATTCTCTGCCTCAAAAGAAGCCCTAGCAGCAGATTAGAGTCTTTTTAGCAAGTTTTTCTTTCTTTCTTTCTTTTTCTTATAAATTAACTGTATTCTCAGATTGACCCCCCCACTACCAAATTCTGACATTGGAACCAAATTCAGTGGGAGCTGAGCTTTCTGGGGCACTGTGGCTGTTGTTTCCCTCCTCTGCCTTCCTGTCATAATGGGCAAAATGGCGAAGCAAGGGAAGAGGGCTGGGCAGAGTTGAGATGGAAAAGCTCTGGCATACAGGGGATGGGGCAGGTAGATCTCTCTGTGGTGCTTTAAGAGGAACAGGTCCAACCCCACAGTTGGTGTTCAGGCCAGATAAGTTTCTAGCTGTAGAAGCAGCCATCCAGCTCAGACGCTTTTCTGCTCCTCAGCTCTTCTCAAGAGATTTAGCAGTAGAACAGCAGGCAGCAGTGGTGCCTTTGCCAGTTCAGGAGACCGTGCAGCCAACATCTCAGTTCCCAGCAGCAGCTGCAGTGGGGGAGGGTTGCAAAGCAGTTCCCCACTGAGGCCTCTGCTCTCTCTAGTGGGCTTTGCAGAGAAGTAGCCTCATGGAATCAATCTTCCCTTTAGGGTTTCAAGTCTCCTGCCGGGGCAAGTGGGCTGTTCCAGCCCTTCCACCTTAGTTTAAATGCTTGGCCCCTCTCTCCGTTACAGTCGGCTACACATTCCCCAGGAGGTAATGAAGAAGGTCTCTCTTTCTCTTGGGTGGCAGCAGTGCATGGGTGCTGGAACGACGAGTGCTGGGGGTGCTGCAGCAGCCCCTGGCTTGAAGTGGTTTCCATCATATACAGAGTTTACAGTTTAGTTCAATGGCTCTCAGCACCCCCACTATACAAATTGTTCCAGCACCTCTGCAGCAATGTATGTGACATCCTACCCCACATGCCGTTATTTCCAGCTATTGCAACTTGCTATCATTTCTTTGCCTTTCCCTGTGGTGGATACCTGTGGGTCTCTGTCAAACCACTTAAATATTCACATGTGGGAGGAAACCAGCCAACCTGCTCTGGTTTCCACTACGAGCAAACAGCCTCCAAAGACTAAACTGATTGCCTTAGAACCCCTAAAATGCTTGTCTAAAGTGAAATTCCTCTGTTTGACTCAATGAAGCACTCACTGGTAAAGAGAAACCGGAAGTCAAGGAGGACTCCCATTAACACAAGTCAAAAAAATCCAGACATTCTAAAAACGGTCATTGAGCTTCATAGCCTTCCATCTTCTCTCAAGACATAGGAAAGCTGTCCAGATCTGATCAGGAGGACGGAGCTCTGAATAGACTATTCCCCTCACCCCCAGTTGTTTGAGGCGAGGTTCAGCAAGTTCCTGCCTATGCTTGAGATCCAACCTCCATTGGCAGAGGATCCAGAACAGAGTGGTAGGGCTGGCCAAGTCACCAGAAGTGCTTTCTTTCCAAATCCAAGGAGATTTGCATTCTCCTTCATTGCTTGCTGGATGATCTTATCAAAGCAGTAGGATAATGCCTAGCTAAGGCAAAGGGGCTGGATAGACTGTTCTTTTTTATTATAAAAAAATGAGATTTTGTTACTATTGCAGCATCAGCCTTCAGAATTGTATCTGTGATCACTGCTACAGTGATCCCTGTGGAAGGGGTGATTTCTGCCCAGGGAACCACCAGATAAGAGAGTAGACTCATCTGATGAAATTATGAGGCCTCAGAATCAGTCCTTAAGGCATTTATCACACATACCTGCTTCTCCAGGGCCATTCTAGCATTTGCAGATGAGCTGAGAAGTGCAGTTCCTTAAAAGGATAGGAAGTGGCCCATGATCCTCCAGAAGACATCTTTGACAGCTGTGTTTGTCACCGATTCTTCCTTGGATTCTTTTTGAGATTTGCTGTCTAATCCAGGGCCTCAAAAATTGTATGATAAAGATGTCTCTGTCTCTGGAAGGTGGGAATACAGGCCGAGCATTTCAGTGTTGTGCACAGTTGGTTTTGCATTTACAATGGGGCAGCTTCTTTGGAGTTTGGCAGTAGTAGATGTTCTGCAAGGGAGGATTGGATTGTTAAAGATAAATTGTAGGTTAGAAAATGTGTCAGAAGCATGTGAAGTTGGTAAATATCCCCAGCAGCTTTCTTCAGACTTGTATTAAACCTACAAAGTCAAATCCCAAATTTAAGGGGTTTCTTCTCCCCAGTTAAATGATCAGACCATATGGAGTTTACTGAAAGTGCCTGTGATATGGAAGGAGCCTACCTACTATATCACTCTCTTTCAAAAGAAGCTGCTTTACCTAATGTCACTATCCTGAAAACCTTCAGGTTCTTTTCAGCAGCAGATGAGCTGGGGATTATTCCAGTGACCTTCTCCCTGCTGTTGGTATAACCTTCTGATTCTGCTGCTATGTTGCTGCTTAATCTTATGTGCATTTAGCAATCTCCCCTGTCTTTCACCAGTATAACTAATGTGTCTTTTTTTCTCCCAGGGACTCTCCCCAGGTCACTGTCTTACACTCCCCTATAAAAAAAATTACTGGCTTAAGATCCTTGGGATGAGAAGGTTGGAGCAGCATCTCTGTTTTCTGAAAATTACTATTTACTGTCATTAGTAAAATAGATCACCTCTTCAGGGGGAAGTGTGTGCACCAGGAAATAGTAACACCCTGACTTTTTTTTTTTTTAAATGTATTGTAAAAAGCTGTTATCAAAGACAGCACATGGATAAGAATTTTCACATGACTTCTGAAGAGAGATTAATTAGTAATGGAGGGGAAGGAGGGAGGAAATCAGGCAACTGTTTTTCTACTCGAACTTTGCATTTAAAGGAATGGAAAAGTGGTAAAGTAATCCCTAAATAAGCAGGAGGCACCAAGGACTGAAAGTGTCTAGAATTGGGGCAGTGGCCTTGGTGTCCATTTATGAGTTGGCCCCGGCCTAGAAAATTAACTTCTAGTCCCTTTAATATAATTGTTGGGCTTGAATGTAGCTTGCAATGAGTTCTCGCTTGTCTTCCCAGTATCTAAATTAATATGGTGACATCTTACTTGAGTCTGTTTGATGTAAATTCACTGCTCATGGCATAGTTATGAGAGATTGAGCTAATATGATTCTTTCCTCCTCCCTTCTGGCCCCTCTCCCTCCCACTCCCACAGTTTGTGCTCCAGCATCAAAGCTTCTAGAATCAAAATCCATGCGTAGGTCACCAAAAAGCTGCCACATCAGTGTGCTTATTACTTAATGTGTAGTATGCTTGAACTGTGGCTCTTCTCTGAAGAGTGTTGCTTAAAATAGCAGCAGGAGGCACTGTGTTATCTCAGTGGTTTCTAGAGCAAGTGTTCTCAGTTGACAAGGTTTGCAAATGTTGTCTGGGGGTATGTCTTCACTACCAATGTTAAAACTGCGGCAGTGCTTTAATGTGGCTGTGTAGTCGTGGCTATAAAACCCCACCCCCACGAGGGGAGTAGCTACCAATGCTGGGAGCCCCGCTACCAGTGCTGGTACACTGTCTACACGGCCACTTTACAGCGCTGAAACTTGCATCGTTCAGGAGGATGTTTTTTCGTGCCCTTAAGTGAGAAAGTTTCAGTGCTGTAAAGTGGCCGTGTAGACAGCGTACCAGCACTGTAGACAAAGCCTAAGTTTTGAGAGTTGAGCTGGGTTATCGGCACTTTGCACACAATCACCAGTAATAAAGCTGCTGAGAGTTAAATGATCTCTTCAGCAACACCCAAGCAAACCCATTGTCTTCTAATTTATGCCCTCAATGGCACTTGTGCAGTCCCTGTCCCTTCAGTAAGTTTGCACAGATGTAACTCATCGGAATATAATAAATAATTTTGTTGATAGACACAAGAAGGAACAGAATCTGTGGCTTGTTCAGTCTGAGCTGAGATGGGGCTTTGGGTAAAAGGAGTAAAATCAAATAGTTAGAATCTGCTCAAGTTCCTTTTGAAAAGTAATACCTTAAGCCAGGAGTTGGCAACCTTTCAGAAGTGGTGTGCCGAGTCTTCTTTTATTCACTCTAATTTAAGGTTTCGCGTGTCACTAATACATTTTAACACGTGCGTGTCACTAATTAAACATTATTTATACATTTTTAGAAGGTCTCTTTTCTATAAATCTATAATATTAAACTAAATGATAAATGTTGTATGTAAAGTTAAATAGGTTTTTAAAAATGTTTAAGAAGCTTCATACTTTAAATTAATTAAATGGCAGAGCCCCCCCAGACCAGGGGCCCGGACGCCTGGGCAAGTATGAGTGCCACGAATAATCAGCTCGTGTGCCGACTTATTGGCAGCAGCGTCCGCATATGGTTTGCCTACCCGCTGCCTTAGCTCCAATGTCAGTGTGTTGTGAGTAAAGAACCTGAATCTGAAGGGTACCCTCCTACTGCAGAGGTTGCTGTTTTTTTTAGATTGGCGATGGAGTGGAGTGAAATAATGGCCTGTTTGTATGGCTTTAAGTCTGTACGCACACTTAGACTCAAGTCTATTTTTTTTATTAAAATTCACCATACTAGCACAGCAAACAAAATTTCTAAAGAGTTATCCTCATGTACCTCCTGTGAATATGCATAGAGGACTCTCATCCTCTACTCCAAAGTACGGCAGTAGCAGCATACATTCATGAGGCCTTATTATCTGTTTTTCTCTTTAGGGTCTCTTTTCTTGTCGTTTTAGTTACTATTCTGATGTGCAATCTAATTGGCCTAGTATTGCCTGATGAATGTAATTGAACAGCGCACTCTGCACTTACTTGATTGTGGAAAGTCTCACTCGGGGCTCAACAGCACAGATACGGATTCTGCTCTGGCTTGAGAGAAATCTATAGGCAACCAGCTTGTAGCACTGTGCATGTGGCTGATAAGGAAAATGTCATATTGAAACAGGAGACCCACCTTGGCTCTACATCGTTGTGGTTAAGGAACAAAAGAACGGCCGTATCTTGGGTCAGATCAAGGTCCATCTAGGCCCGCAGTATCTAATCTAGCCGACAGTGGCGCTAAGCAGTGTGCCGCCAGAAGGGAGTGAACCTAACAGGTTAATCGAATCAAGTGATCTCTCTCACTGGCATCCATTTTCTGCCACCTCTGACAAAACAGAGGCACCTAAGGACACCATTCCTATATACCATCATGGCTAATAGAGCTGCATTTTAGTGAATTTAGCCTAAGCATGAATTATCCAGTTCTCTTTTAAACGCTTGTTATAGTTCGCTAAGCCTTGCACAACCTGCCTCAAGAGTAAGGAGTTCACAGCAAGTTTACCATGTGGCGTGCTTGCGTGAGAGAACGTTCTTTTATTTGTTTTAAAATCTGCTACCCATATTAAACTTCATCTTGTGACTCACTAGTTCTTCGTAATTATGGGAATAAATAAATAACTTTTCCTTAATCTACTTTCTCCACATCAACTCATAAACTTTATATACGGCTGCTATGCCATATCCGCCCCTAGTCTCGCTCTTTTCGCAAAGCTGATAAAGTCATAAGCCTGCTTTAAATCTCTCCTCATATGGGACCCCTGCTCCAAACTCGCTCATCATTTTTAGTTGCCCTATCTCTGAGCCTTTTCTACGTGCCAGTAATACCTCCTCTGAGATGAGGCGACCTTCTTGATCTGTACAATGGTATTCAATAAAGATGTTGTGGCAGTACCATTCGATTTTTATGTAAGGGCATATAATCACTATTCTCAGTCTTATTCTCCTATCCTCTTTTTTTTAAAATGATTCCTAACATCATTGTTTTTTTGGTTTTTTTTTGAACCGGGCCTCTGCACACTGCTTTGGAGCATCTTGCAGAGAACTATCCATCGAATGACTCAAAGATCTTTTTTCTTGACATCGTTGTAAGTTAAATTAGGCTCCCGTACATATTGTAATGTTATAGTTTGGGTTATTTTTTTCTCCATTGTGGCATTACTTTACATTTAATTCCACACTGACATTTCATACTTGACATTTGTTGTGCCAATCACTTAGTTTTGTGGAGATCCTTTTGAAGTTTCTCACTAGTCTGCGTTTGTCTAAAATCTATCTTGAGAAGTTTAGTATGCATCCTGCAAACTTTGGACAACCTTCACTGTTAACCCCTTTTCTCCCAGATCATTTTATGATAAATTGAATAGGATTGGTCGCTAGGACTGACCCTTGGGCGAACACGCCACTAGTTTACCCCCTCTCCATTCTGAGAATTACCCATTAATTCCTACCCCTTTGTTCCCTGTCTTTAACCAGTTCTCAGTCCATGCAAGGACCTCCTTTTTATTCCCATGACAGCTTAATTTACCGTAAGTAGCCTTTGGGTGAGGAGGACCTTGTCAAAGGCTTCTGGAAAATCTAAGTACACTATGTGCCACCTGATCTCCCCCTTGTCAACATGGTTGTTTGACCCCTTCAAGAACTCTAATAGATTAGTAAGACATAATTTCCCTTTACGAGAAACGGCATGTGACTATTGTCAACAGTTTATGTTTTTCTAATGTGTCTGACAATTTTATTCTTAACTATTGTTTCAAACTAAATTTGCGCCAGGTTACCTGACGTTAGGCTTATGGTCTGTAATTGCCAGGATCACCCTCTAGAGCGCCTTCTTTAAAATATTGGCGTTACATTAGCTAAGCTTCCAGTCATTGGGTACAGAAGCCGATATCTTAAAGGACAGGTTACAACACCTTAGTTAATAGTTCCTGGCACTTCAATTTGAGTTCTTCAGAACTTCTGGGTGAAATGCCAATCTGGTCGCTGGTGACTTGTTAATGTTGAGTTTATCAATTAATTCTAAAACCTCCTCTAGTGCACACTTCAATCTGTGACAGTTCCTGCAGAATTTGTCAACACTAACAAAAGCCTATTTTTTTTTTGTGCTCAGGTTTGGGAATCTCTCTAACATTCTCTCAGCTTGTGAACACTGAAGGCAAAGAATTCGCAATTTAGTTTCATTCTCTGCAATGACTTTATTCATCTTTAAGCGCTCCTTTTGTATCTTGATTCATCACGAGCGGCGCCCACTGGTTGTTATAAGTGAGGCAGCTTCAGAAGCTTCTGAGGCTGCTTAAAAACATTTTTGTTATTACCTTTTGAGTTTTTGGTTAGCCATTTCTTTCAAAAACTGCCTCTTTGGGCTTTTCTTATTAGCACTGCATTTTAGCTTAAGACTGTCAGTGTTTATGCTCCTTTCTATTTAACCTTCACTAGGATTTGACTTTCACTTTTTTTTAAGGAGAGTCCTATTTTATTTCTCATTGCTTCTTTTATGTGGTAGTTAAGCGCAACGGTGGCTCTTTTTTAGTTCTTTTAGCTGTGTTTTCTTATTTGAGGTATATCATTTAAGTTTGGGCATCTATTATGGTGTCTTTAAAAGCACCGCATGTCAGCTTGGCAGGGATTTCACATTCAGTCAGCATCGCACCCTTTAATGTCTGTTTAACCTAAGCCCCCTCATTTTTGCATAGTTTCTCCCTTTGGAAATTAAATGCCACAGTATGGGTGCTGTGGGCGTGTAAGATCTTTACTTTCGGCACGCACAGGGTGTTGGCATATTAAATGTATATATGGTCACTGTTTGGCCAAGTGGTCCTGTATAGTACCCAGTCTTGGACCAGGCTCCTGTGCTCCCACTCAGGGCTAAATAATCTAGATGTTGCTTCTCCCCTTGTGGGTTCAGTCGTCGGTGAATGGCACTATATGTGAAAGAAATGTAAATTCAAATGAGTAAAAATCTTAAGCAAATCCACATTTCCATAGAATCGTATGGATAGAAATTATGCTCTAATAAAATATAACATTAGGATCTATTATCGACCACTGACCAGGACAGTAATAGATGATGAAATCAAGGGAAAAGAGAGGCATCAAGAATAGATCTAGAAAATAATTAAATTAAAATAGTTATGGAGGATTTCAATATCCCCATATTGACTGGAACATTTCACTTCAACACGAAAACAGAGATGAAATTTCTCAATACTTTAAATGACACTTTATGCAGCAGCTGTGTACGGAACCCACAAGGGAGAAGGCAACTCTAGGATGTTCTGTCCTTCTGATATATTTTGTACCCCGGAATGATTGTGTCCCATTGATTGCTCTCAGTCCACCAGGTTTCTGTGATGCCTATTATATCAATATCCTCCTTTTATCAGTTGCAGTTTTTGAAAACACACTTTCTGATTCTGATTTCTCTAATGCTAAAGCTTGAAACCTTCCTTTGCTTGCATGTGAGAGCCAGTCAGGACTGGTGTATTTAAGTGCATAGCACCATTCCAGTGACTCCTGAGAGGGAATGGCATCTGTTAGCTATGCTACATTGTAGACAAGACACTTACAGTTTTTTAAAAACAAATGCAGTGACCAATGCTATTCATTGTGTTAGCAAGCTACATTCATAAAGCTACCATAGCAGCTTAACATGCATTAAGATACACTAGACCAGATTCTTTGGGCTGCCAAGTTCACTTTGCATCACTCACAGAGCATTAAATGAACTTAAAGCATCCAGTGGCTGCCCCTGGATAATTCCCTCCCATCGAGGAATATTAGGTAGACAGCAGTTATGAGGCCCAGAGTGTACAAGGCACTCTCTCCAAAGAGAACTAATATGAATTATGACTAGATTAGTCTGCCTTGGATACATGAGTAAATTGACAGGGTAGCAAGTGTGGGGCTAAAGAAAGTAGCACAAATGGAATGTAATTAATGGTTACAGCAGCCAAACCACAGTTGGTTATGATGTGAGGGACACTAATATGTCACTTAGTGCTGGATTCTGATGCCTGGACCTTATAGGAAATTGTGGCTATTAGAAGTGGAAAAGACCTACTACGCCATCACTAGAACTAGATCTGTCAGGGTCATGACTGACAATGTGGCCTGCGTGTTCTATATCAATTGGCAGGGAAGACTGAGACCCCCTTTCTCTGCATCGAAGTGATAAGGTTATGGAACTGGTGCATAGAACATTGCATGGGAGTAATGTATCTTCAAGGCAGACAAACTGTTTGACGGCCAATGATCTCAGCAGGTATTTTTCCCCAAGACTACATATGGGAACCGAACCCCCATGTCCTGGTCAGCATTTTTTAGATTTGGGGATTTCCAGAAGTGGAGCTCTTTGCAACTGCTATGAACTAAAAAGGCCAATTGTTTCGTTCAATAGGCGGTTTAGGTCCCAGTTTCCCTTCCTACTCCCTTGGACGGGGAAGCTGTTTTATGTGTTTTCCCCCAATGCCTTTGATCCTCAGAGTGTTGAACAAAATCAGCCAGGAGCAGAATCATTCTAATAACCCCAATGTGATCGAGGCAAGCGTGGTTTCCTTATCTGTTGCACCTAGCTCTTTGTCCACCGATAAATCTTCCAGTCACTTCTTAAATCCTCTCTCAGGATGCCGGTCCATTGGTACATCCCAATTTAAGTGTTCTTTGCTTCAAGACCTGACTCCTCGATGAGTCGCAGAATACAGTCTTCCTGTTCTGCAGGCATATGGCACTTATTCTTAAAGAGTAGGAACGATTCTACCAGAAATACTTACCTTTAGAAGTGGAGAAGATTTAGTCACAGGTGTGAACTCCAAGACACTGTCCCACAGTCTGCCCCACTTCAACTCGTTCTGTAATATCCGGTGCAGCTAAAGAAAATATGGCTGTCACTTAATTCTCTCAGGGTTCCTCTGGCAGCCATAACAGCCTTTCGTACCACTGTTGAGGGGTTCTCCCTGTTTGCTGCATCTGCTGGGTTCATGAAAGGTCTGGGAAATTTCTTTCCACCAGTGTAAGTCCCTATCCCTGTTTGGGACCTTAATCTGGTTCTCAAAAGTCTCATGAAAACTCCCTTTGAACTGATAGTAACCTGCTCCTTATCGAATTTATATGTGAACAACCGCCTTCCTAGTGGCTATTAGCTCAGCCTGTAGAGGCGGAGAGATTGGCACTTTAATGGTGGACCCTCCTTTCAGTTTTTTACAAAGGATAAGGTTTCTTTATATCTGCATCCCCAGTTCCTTTCTAAAGTGTCTTCTAAGTTTCATGTGAATCGGATCATTTACCTGATAGTTTTTGTTCAGAAACCACCAAGTCCAGTGTGCAGATTGCACTCCATACTCTAGATATCAGAAGGATATTATCTTTCCGTCTACGTAGGATTAAACCATTTCATAAATTCCCTACATGGGTGGTTCCATTTGCAGACAGATCAAAAGGCTCTGCTGTTTCTACCCAGAGGCTATCAAAATGGATTTCTGGATGTATTACAACTTGTACGGTCAACATCCCCTGCCGCTGGCGTGTCAGCTCACTCTGTGAGGTCACAGTGTACATCTGTAGATCTACTTAAAAATGCCCTAGTTACTGAGATTTGCAGAGCTGCTACATGGTCTTCGGTATGTGCCTTCTCCAAATACTATGCTTTAGATGACGATGCCTCCAGATCTGATGTGGCAGTTGACGATGCAGTTCTTTCCTCTGTAATGGACTCAACTCTGAAGCTCCCCCCTCTTGATGAGCTACTGCTCAGGAGTCACCTGATGTGGAGCATCATAGGGTGCTACTTGAAGAGGAAAGAGAGATTACTCACCCTGTGCAGTAACTGTAGTTCTTCGAGGGGTGTATCCCTATGAGTGCTCCATTACCCACCCTGGTTCTCTTCTGCTTCGGAGTTTCCTTCTGAGACTCAGCAGTGGAGAAGGAACTGATGGCAGTTCACCTGCGCAGCCTGGTATTAGTGGCAGCATGGGGCACGAGGATATCCACGGTGCATGCGTGGGCTGAACAGACACTGCTAATGAAAATCTATTGAAAGTGCATGCGGACAGAGGGAGGGGGTCACGTGTTTCTGAAATGGAGCATCCATTGGGATGCATTTTCAAGAACTACAGTTACTGCACTGGGTGAATAACCTCCTTTTTTCCTGGTCTTCATCCTGCATTCAGGGAAATAGGATTGCCTGTTGGTCCTGCCTTCTGTTTTGAGGAAAACTTCAATATTAATTTTCATTCCTGGGGACAGTGCACATGGTGTGTGTGTGTTTGTTTGTTTGTTTGTTTGTTTTGTTCTGGTCATTCTTTTATTGTTTATTGTCTTTGTGTTAGTGGTGTGACTCTGCTGGTTCTTGTTTGGCGTGTACCTGATTTTTCATCCAAGCCAGCAGTTATGACTTATCAATTCTTGGACTGTCACTGCTTTGATTTAATGAAACCTGACTTCTTCAGTGCTTCTGTGCTTGTTATTTGAGAGTTTTGATAAGAGTGTACTTCTAGGGTGGCACTCTTGGTTCCATCTTGCTAGTAGGAATCCTCTAGATGGTCCTATATTTATTCATCTTCTGTGTTCAGGTAACTAACTGATTTTTCTTTTCAATGCTCCCTGCTCCTCTTTTTAATTACTAAGACAGTGCTATTCACGACACTGTTTCGTAATTATTCTTGACACTTGGGCTGTTGATGGGGACATTTCCAGCCATACATTTGACACTATTTTATCTGCAGTCTGTTCAGGGCTGCCCAGAGGATTCAGGGGGCCTGGGGAAAAGCAACTTCAGGGACCCCTTCCATAAAAAAAAAAAAATTGCAGTACTAGAGAATACTATATTCTTGTGGGGGCCCCTGCAGGGCCTGGGGCAAATTGCCCCGCTTGCGCCCCCCTCTGGGCAGCCCTGAGTCTGTTCTGCTCCTTGTTCCTGGGTTACCTGTTTTGGTGATTGACACTCATTGGATACACTTATGTCTTTTGTCACTGGGGATTAGGGCCCATCCCTCATAACCTTGTTTGTCCTCAGGGATCTGTGCACTCCACATCTCCCTCCTTGCTGGAGGTAATCCAGGCTTACCTGAGGTCTGGCTGCTTTTCAGGAATGTTTTCAGCTTAGTTGATAATGACTGCTTGGGTTCTACCAAGCAGCAGAGATTTTTAAATTTTTGTTTGAATACTCTGATTTCAAATATCCTTTCCATGTTTTCTACTGAGGTTAAAGTTTCTTCTTTCAGGCCTTTTGGTGGTTTGCTAGAGGGCTTGTATGATGAATTTGCTGCATCTGTTCTTAAAAGAAAAAGAGAATATTTTCTTCTCTGATAATTTGCAGGTTGTTTTCCTCTTGTCTTATATTTTTTACCTTCTTTGGTCTCCAAGGAAGATTGTGTCTAATGCTGAGGTCAGACAATAACACTCTGCAGTATGTAAAACCATACATGCAGCTCTAGTTTGTCTTTCGTCCAACCTGGATGGTTCAAGGACTAAGAATTTTGCCAAGGCTGGGAGATGGAAAAATCTAGCTATGGCAAAATGAACATGCTGCTGGCAGGTTAGAAAGAATCACCTCAAGACTATGATATGGGGGTCAACGGTGCCTGGTTCCATTACTAATGGGGTTTTTGTACACTGTTTGTGAAGGAAGCTTGTGGTTTGGATTTACTGTTGAACTCTACAGCTACTCCTGGATTCTCTTGGAGGCAACAGGGGCCAAAAAAGTCTTTGTATCTGGTGTGAGAGTTTTCTCAGATGTGGCCCTTACCACAATTATCCACACCTTGGTGACTTCTAGACTGTTATTGCAAAATGCTTTGCTTGGGGCCACCTAGAAGGCACAGCTTATGCAGAGCCATGCCTCACTGTGTCAGCAGCTGGGAGTACCTCATGGCTGTGCCAGCTCCTGTGCCTGTTGAGTGAAATTCAGAATAGGCGGAGTGATAAAGCCCTGCGTGGGTACTGGCTGTCTGAGAATCATCTCTGTGTGACATGAACACAGCTGAGATCAGATGGGGGCATTTAAGGTAAGGGTGCGTAGAGTTGAATGGTGCAGGGCATTCTTAGGAGAGAGCCCCCAGTGATCTGGCAAATCATCTGAATACCTCAAAATGCTTATAAACATTAAAGAATTGGGCCTCTTTCATACACATACACAAGCTAGATACTTTATTAACTCGGTGTCACAGATGAGGAAACAGGTGTGGTGACTTGCCCAAAGTCACACAGCAGATCTGCAAGGCAATGTTGGGGCCAGGTGTAGGAGCCAAATGTTCTGACTTCTAGCTATTATCTTCAGCCATCACTGGCTTCATTTTAAACTTAATTTCTGAGAACCCTAGAAGTTCTTGAAAGGAAGATTTGCAGTACACTCTGAACTATATGTACAGAGCACACACTACCACACATGCATTATGGGGAACAGTGAGTCTAGAGTGGCCTTCCTCCTTCAGTTTAGAAATAGGTTCCTCTCCTGGGGCCACACCCCTCAGGTACCCAGGCTGTCTGGTTCTCAAGTTTCTTTGCTGGGGTGTCTGCAGTCCGTGCTGGATCATCCTTCCAGTGCTACAAGGTTCAGCAAAGCCTGGTCCTGTTGAAGCTGGCTTGTGCAGCTTCTCTCTCCTGGTTTCCCGCAACAGCCTCTCTGTGAATCTCCTCACTCGAAGAAGGATGCTATAGAGAGACATCCTTTCCCCTCCTTGACCTTACTCCATCCCTACCACGGGCCCTCTAGTGGAGACAAGCAGGTTACATGAGGGAAGCTCCCTAGATACCTCTCCTCCCTAATGTATACAGATGCCATCCAGAGGTTGGAATGAGGTGACAATCAGCGGGAAACCCAGGCTGCATAACTATTCGAGCTGTTAAATAAACCACAGTGGCTCTGGAGCAAAGAGCTAATGCTCTCTTTTCTGAACTGGAGCAGCATCTGCTGGCATGATGCTTTGTCTCTATAGTCTATATCAGCTCTTATAAAACTAGAGTTGAACGAGGACACTGGCTGGAAAAATTCCTTTCATTCCTCACAGCTTCTTTTTCCTGCCAAATTCAAGAACTAGGGAATAAAACAATGGCTGGCGAGAATGAAGGGTGAGCAGCTCAGTAGTCTGACAGCTAAGAACATCCCATCATAAAGTTCTGCAGCCCTCAGGGAAGCAGGTTTTGAGTCAAGCACTACAGAAAGAAGTCCACCCAGTGCCAGGTGAAAATTGGTTTGACAAATGTGTGACCTGTTTTATTCTGTTTGTAGAGCCAGTTAAGGCTGGGGCTAGCTGGGTATTTGTAAAAGACATTTTGCTTCCATGGAAAAATCCAGGAAGAGGTTGACTTGCAGATGTTTGTCCTTGCTTTTTGCTGCAGCCCTGTAAGGAGGAGGGTGGATGTGTCTTTAGTAAGTACTGATGCAGCATTGTAGCAGTGATTGTATTGTTCAGTGGTGAATTCTCTTCAGCTCAGTCGATTAGAAACATAACGAATGCACCACAAGGTCACTATTCCCGGTGTTGCAGAAATGCTTTTCAAAGCCTCCCGTCATTGAACTAGTCAGATAAAAAATGACTAAAAAAATATTTGAAAGGTGGATGAGACTGGGAAGAGAAACTGTTTCAGACTGGGTTAAATGGAGCCCAATTTGGTGCTCATTTGGGATTTTTAAGGGGTTTTGTTAGTTTGTTTTTAATTGCGCCACTTGTTAGAGTTTGGTGTGTTACCTTTTAAAAATATCTCCACAGCTTAAGTCTTTAAGTCTCTTCCATGGTAAACACTGCAGAAAAGCAGGGCAACAGTCAGTGTCCTCCAGGAATATTCCCCATTAAACATATTTTAGCAGTTAGACCTGAAATCTGACCTACTATAAGCATGTAGCCTCACCAGGAATGCCTACTAGCTTCTAAATATTGTTTTATTTCAAACATGCTAGTGTGATTAAGAAACTAAAAGGAACATCATTACCAGGCCCCAATTCTGCAACATGATTCACTAGCATGGGCCTCTGCAACTGCACAGAGTCCCACTGACTTTAGTGGACTCCCCATAGACCCACAGGTCTGCTCCATCAGGCCCTGATCCTCCACTGCGATCTTTATTTTGATCTTTACTATAAGCCTGATCCAAAGCCCAGTGAAGTCAGTGGAAAAACTCCCAACTGCATTGTGCTTTGGATCAGGCTCCTTTCCTGACTTTTAAGAACACCACATGTTCGCCGCTGCTTCAGAGCTAATTGGGACTAGGCCTGGAGGATGAAATGCTGTTCCCAGCACTGCGCTGGCAACTTTTTATTGCTGTAGCAGCAACAGTAGAATTTAACAGAATGGAGCTTGCCTTTCTTCACGGAAGTGGGAGAGAAGTGAGGATGTTTATTAAAAGGGACAAGATCAGACTTCAAGATGTCAAGCGTATAACAGGAATTAAAAAATGCTAAATAAAAATAAACACTAGATACTGTCCCCCAAAAACACTGTGAAGGTAGAAAACGCTGCCAGTAGCTAGAGTTTTTCACCAATACACTTGCGCATAAATCTGCCCCAAAGCCATGATCTACTACAGAAAATTACCTTTACAGAATCTAAAGTTATTGCTTTATACACTGCTTTAACTGCAAGCAGGGCAAAAAATCTCCCACAGAAATCATAGTTCTTAGGGAAGCGGTAAACAGCTGTGTGTCCTTCCATCTAACCTTTGGCTTTTTGATACGACAAATGAAATGTCCTTACTAGCACCTCAGAAAATCCTTACATGGATTTTGTTTAAATTCAATTGTGATGAATGGAAATTTGAAAAAAAAAAAATCAGATGTGGCTTCTGAATCTGTCATTTTTAAAAACGATTTGTCATGCTCCTGATTAGTCTTAGAGACAAACAAGCAGGATAATAGCATGCTGTTTAACAGGTGACGTTTTCTGGAAGAGGCACTCAAGATAAAAGCTGGTTAAAGCTAGTGAGCGACTGGCCATGTTTTGTTTTGTTTTGTTTTGTTTTGTTTCAGAAACTCAGGGCTTGGCTACACTGGCGCTTTACAGCGCTGCAACTTTCTCACTCAGGGGTGAGAAAAAACACCCCCCTGAGCATAGCAAGTTACAGCGCTGTAAAGCGCCAGTGTAAACAGTGCCCCAGCACTGGGAGTGCGGCTCCCAGCGCTGTAAGCTAATCTCCTCGGGGAGGTGGAGTACCTGCAGCGCTGGGAGAGCTCTCTCCCAGCGCTGGCACCGCAACCACACTTGCACTTCAAAGCGCTGCCGCGGGAGCGCTCCCACGACAGCGCTTTGGAGTTTCGAGTGAAGCCAAGCCCTTAGTTACTAAATAGAAAACAAGTTTTAAATTAGTACTTCCAAAACCAGAGAATAACATTGAGGAACTCCAGGGTATTAAGAGCCAGAATGGTTGTGACTTACTCAAGACCACACAGAGCCAGCAGGAAGTCAAAGGGACTACTCATGTTAAGTACCTTGCTGAAATGGGGCCTAAATGAACAGATTCTGTCCACATTACATAGTACTTAAAGTAGGGCTGGATTTACATAGTTATTTAAGGTGCCTAAATATGGTGCAAATGCTTTGTAAATGTGACCCATACGCTTTAAAAAAGCCTTGGCAGAGATTTAAGGAATGAAACGGTAAGTGCAGCAGAGACTTGGATGGTAATGTTTTGAAGGAATTACTTTCCCAAAGTGTCTCTGAATGGCATCGCCTGTGCACCATCTCCATATTTATCACGTCAAGGAACTCAAGGGAGAGTTTCTACACTTGTAACTTTGCATGTAGTAGAAACATATTTGCTAGATTGTGCAGTGAATAATTTCAGAACATTTGGAAGCTTAACTGCTTAAAAGTAACTTTTTTTTTTTAAGTGGGATAATCGGGCTTCCTCCACACATCTCTCAAATTAGCACATACAATGAAGGTGTGTATAGACCACAAATAGGGTGATTATCATAATGTTAATATTCATATGAAGTTTTTGCTTCTATTGTACACAATGTTTTATGTAAACATTACCACTGGACTCTGTTTTCCATGTACTGTTTTTATGTGCATACACTTCACACACATACATGCAGGGAAATTACCCTGAAATTGTCTTTGATTCAGTGTTGGTGATGGCTCAACAATAGAAACTGCTGCCCTTAGTGTTCTTAGGTTGTATCCCAGCTTTACTTGTTATGTCTGGTCTCCGTTGGACTTGAAGTCATTAATCTTTCTCATGTTTTTGCCAGTAAGGCAAATACAAGACAGATGTCCACATCTGGAAGGTTAGTTCTAGCGTCATTATTGCACTCAAATAGTTTAAATTACAGTAAGACTATTTGGAGAGCAATGAAGCAAGAGGAAATTTTTAAGAACTCTGAATATGTTATTTTGGTATCCATTAAAAATATTTAGCAGCTGGAATTTTTCATTCGAAATGCTGTTAACCTAATGAATAAATATTGCAGAGGATTAAATATCTGTGTTACATTAGAAATGGATTTTCAACTTATTTTGTACCCCTGTGTGCAGTGGTAAACAAATGAAATGTTACCATAATGTTTATAATTAATTTAACTAATTAGCGAGGATATTTTGCGTTACTTGACCGTGGTTGGCTATCCAACGCCTGGGCGTTGTCCAATACTGTAACCAGAAATACAGCTAGATCGTGATGGTGAATGGGGTTTTGCTTTTTGTGGAAAGAAGCAAATTTCTCTGGCGAAGGAGTTCAGAGGTATTTCATCATTCTGTCACTGCAGAATGTCGGGCGCAAAGTCTAGACAGGTTTATTGGCTACTTTTAACAGTTCAGAAAGGGAAGAGATGGACTCCTGAGGGAACAACTGCACTAACTTTCTTCTTGCACTTCTCAGTATAAGTTGTGTCTTCAGGGTATATTTTCATAACAGAAAAGTTTATCAGGATGTGCATTAGGTTCCTCTTGATTCCCACTTCGATTGCATTGCGTGACAGATGGCCAAAAGTCACATGCCTACAGCTGAGGGAGAAGAGCCCCAGTAACTGTCTAATGCACACTTTGACAGAGCAGGCAGTATTGCTCACTAACCCTAATTTTTCTCCAAAACTCATGGAGTCTCATGCAAGGTGTCCTGCTGTGGAAAATACTGCGTAGCAGAAGAACAAGCGGAAATTATTTTTTCTAACCTCTGCCTTTATTTTACAAATGGTCCCTGAATGTTCTGGAACCCTTCTCCCTTTACTCTGGGCCCAGCAGCCCTTTTTATTATAAAATCTAAATGGTGACCATTGAAGAGCTCTTCGTTTGGTATTTCCAATACAAAGTGAGTATACGGGCTCTGGAACTATGAACTGCTGCTTCCAGGGCAGCTTGGCATTATGGGGTCAGGACAGTGTAAAAAGTGACCTGCTTTCCCTTCCTTCAGCTGCCTCCCTTCAGTTCTTCCACCCCATCCCCCAGACCACTCTGCTAAATTCTCCCCCACACCGCATACCCCATTTAATATAATGGATGACAATGGGAGTTTCGTTCTGCAGTGATTCCATCCGAGCCATGTCCCATTGAGAGCTGGTACAAAGCTGTAGAATGATCAAAAACCCAGTCAGCTTCTGTCAGTGTGTCCAGCCATGTTCCCTCATGTCTATTAGGGACTAGGCTGAGACTGCTAAATATATTTCAGTTGGACTCCAGGTGAAAGTCAAAGCTGTTAGCTATTTTGCCATCTAGCTCCATAATAAGTCTGTTGAATGAGCAGAAAGAAACTGTATACCAAGCGATGCTCCTCAGACCGTTTTAGAGAATCAGTCCTCTATAATGCAGATCAGTCATCAGCAAACTTCTGTTGGCAGAGATTCATTTGTGCCTGTGAAATCAGAGAATTGATTTCTTCCATACCCTGGCTATGTATTTAGAGATTCTCATTTATCTGGACCCAAGCTACGTGTGTCATTAGGTTGTGGACCAAATTTTTGTGGCAGTTTCATCTGCTAAGCACTAAATTTGCTGTGGGTCTGTAAACCAGAACTGAGCCATAGACTCTGTGTAATCTTGAGCCAGTTGCATGTCATGGCTGGTACTGCACTGTTTATGCAGGAGGAAAGGAAGATCCAGTTGAAATGATGATGCTGAAATTAAATAT
Source organism: Chelonoidis abingdonii (assembly GCF_003597395.2). Classification (NCBI taxonomy): domain Eukaryota; kingdom Metazoa; phylum Chordata; order Testudines; family Testudinidae; genus Chelonoidis; species Chelonoidis abingdonii. The sequence goes on along the minus strand of NC_133782.1, from coordinate 28,852,199 downwards.
GTGACAACAAAATAGGAAGAATTGCTATAAAACTGAGCAAATGCTGATAACTTTATACTGCCAAACACATTAATAGGTTTTCATAAAAATCACTGAAGGATAAGACAGAGAAGGCTCAGCAATCAGCCTTAAAGAAAATAAATTATTAATCTTATTTTCCTTATTAACTGCTTTCTTGACGTTGCAAATGATAACATGTTCTGCTATTTCAGTTTCTTATTGCTGAGTTCCACATAACTGAGCTTGAAAGTGAAACAGCTGTGTGTGGGAGATGGAGAGATGGCAATGGAGATGCATGCTTTTATTTTTGATTTGTGAAATGCCTATCCCAAACTCTAGGGGCTTAGTCCTGCAAGGTGCTAAGCACTGCTGTGAGGTGCTGAGTCCCCTCCACTCCCACAGCATCTTGCAGGATCAAAGCCTCTGGTGCTTTGTAAACTGAAATATACAATCAAAAAATGGATTGATCATGTTCAGTGAAGTATCCAGGCAGGAACCTTATACCCACCCATCACAATAGGACCCATAGTAGCCCCTTATAAAACTGTCCATGCATAAAAGAGGATGCATTGGGCGTCAGTAGATCTGGGCTCACCCAGATTGGCCACTGACTTATTGTGTGACCTTGAGCATATTACTCAATCTCTATGTACCTCAGTTTTTTAACTGTAAAATGGAGTACTGTAGCAACATTTGCCATCTTTGCAAAGAAGCTAGACAAATTTGGACTGGAAGAAAGGCAAAATTTTAATGGTGAGAGTAATTACCCATTGGAACAATTTACCATTAGAACAATTCTCCATCACTGACTATTTTTCAATCAAGATTGGGGGGTTTTCTGAAAGATCTGCTCTAGGAATTATTGTGAGGAAGTTCTCTGGCCTGTGTTTTATATAAAGGAACTCAGCCTAGATGATCACAGTGGTTCCTTCTGGCCATAGAATATATGAAAGCACTTTGAGACCACCTGGAAACTCTCTATATGGAAACCTAAAATCTTTACCCTATATATTTTATGATGTTTTTCCTCTTCCCTGCTCCAGGTAGGTATTTTGTAACAAAATACAATTCACCCTTCCCTTCCTTTCAGGCTGCTTTTATTCATTGTCTTTATGCTGCTACTCTCATTAATGCTTTGTGTATCTAATCCTTTCCTCTTTCCCCACCTTTTATGTAATTATATTGCCAAATGATAAAAGATTTGCTGTTTTCTAGGCAAACTGATTTTCGTTTGAGCTTGGGAGACGCTACCAGGTATCGGACTGTAGGCTGATATATTGCTGAGCTATTCGCACAGGGTGGTAGAGACTGACTAATAACAAATGCTTTGCATTCATATAGCTCCTCTCATCTAAGTGTCTCAAAGCACTGTACAAAGGTGGAAAGCTCTTTATAAATGGCTTGAAGCAGTCAAGGGGAGGAGACAAAACAACGTCAAAGAGCAAAGCAAAGATGTTAAAAAGAAAATTTAAATGTGATTCTTCCCATTTCTCAGTTCCTGATGTGAAAAATTATTAGCTTGGTGGAGACTGAAAACAGATGGTGAGCAGTTGGAGCAGATAAGCACGTTATTCAAAATAAACATTCGCTGAAGCTGGGAAGGTGGCAAGCTATATTTCACTCCACCCTATTTACATTATCAGGTCAAGTTACACTGATGCGGCTTTTAGGCTGCATTAAAATTAACAACAGGATCTCCTGGAAAGCAAGGAAATAGCAATGTGTCCTTTTAATCATGGACTCATTTGGGCTGGAATGGATATCTAATAAGCCAATTGGTCTGCCCCTCACCTTCAGGGCAGTATTGATTTAATTATCCTAAACCATCCCTAGTAGATTATCAGCAGGATCTAGTTTACTACTGAATAGCCCCCAGAGATGGTAACTCTATCCCCTCCCTTGCCCTCTTCTTCCTTTTCTGACCCATTTTTCTCCGAGTGTTCAAACTGAGGGTTTGTCTACTTGGGATGTGGGGCACGGCAAGCCAGGGGGTGAATCTGCAGCGGGCTAGCTTGCTGCGCACTAACATCCTGTCTGGACCGTTCTACAGCACGCTAAAAGTTCTAAAATACATAACTTTGCTTTCTCTTCTATCCTGTTAAACTATGAGAGTCCACAAAGCAGCCTAAAGGAATGTCTTGAGGGTTCTGAGCCTCCACTTTGAAGCATTATGATTTTATGTAACTTCAGGTTCATGACCCTGCAGGATCATCTCAATCTTTTTTACTTACAGATAAATGAGTTCCAAGCATTTTGCTTTTTTTCGGGATAGTGGTTCTTTAGGATGAAAGACAGGCCTGTCTGCTCTGCAGGGATCTCAACGATCCCTGGGCACTTACTGTATGAGTAGCGTTTTGCCCTGCTGTCCCAGCTAAAATGTTCCTTTCCCTACGGCTGTGTTATGCGCTGCTCCCACCCTTTCACTCAAGAGGCTGCTTTTCAGTGGGCACGTATGCAGAATCCTTCATTCCAGAAGGCATTATGTAAAAACAAAATATGGCTACTTATAGATGTTAGAATCCAATCATCTGGTGGCAAGTGCCTTGCTGACTCTGATCACTCCAACTGTGATGAACAGTGGGTGGAGAGGGTATCTTTGGATATAGGTAGGTCTTACTGTAAACAAACCTGTGAACATTCATTTACTTTGCATGGAGATGATTTCCTGTCTTGCTGCTTCTAACGTTTTTCGTTTTTAATACAAAATAGAGAAATCAGTTTAATAGCAAAGTTGGTTGAACCCAGCAAACAGTTTTGTGTGTTGCAGGACAGACTCTGCTGGTTTGTAGTTAGGACCTACAAACTAAGGGCTTGTCTACACTTGAAATACTACAGACGCACAACTGCAGCTGTGCTGCTATAGTGCTTCAGAGTAGAAACTGCTAACGTGGATGGGAGGGGTTCTCCCATTGGGATAGGTAACTCACTTCCCAGAGAGGTGGTAAAAATTCTTCCGTCGACCTAATGCTGTCAGCTTAATTATGTCGCAAGGGTGTGGATTTTCTACACCTGAGTGACGTAGCTGGGTCAATCTACCGTTTCAGCATAGACCAGGTCTAAATTGAGATTCGACATGTGCTTCCTTAATTGAATTAACTTTTCCAGCATTGAATCAATAAAATACTTGTACAAATCAGAATAGCCTTATAATCTTGAGCTGGTTAATATATAAAAGGCAATTACATTGTCTGCATATCATATTAGCCTTCGTTCCATTCTTCCTGGCACTGTATACTTGCCTGAAAGCTCACTGCTTTGGCTATTGTACCAGGATCAACATTTACTCTTCCACTTCCACCATTTCTAGCTTAATGCTAGGAGCCAGTTTTGTCACTGGGAAACGGCTTGTGCTCACCTTTTTAAAACTAGATTATTCCTCGTTGTGCATTGACCGGGCGATGGATGCTCCTATCCCAACATTCTGATTCCTTTCATAGTAATTCATCCTTTCTGTCCAGCTACCCCCAAACAGTACTGCTTAGCATTGTGAGGTCATTGGCACAGCATCCTCCCACCATTGGTCCCACTTTGCTTCTAGTTGAACCTTCTCTTTCCTAGATCACTTCCCATTTTTACCAGCAACACTGTCTTCGTCTGTTGGGATGTGTTTAGCTTTCTTCTGTCCCACTCCAGCAGTTCTCAAATATGCTAGGATGCCAACTTTTAAATATTAAAGCTTAATGTTATTATTTAACAGGTTCACAAACCACATTTTATTAACACATGTAAATCGCACATCCTGATATTATCCTATCAGCCTTTTGGAGTCATCTAGTCCTTCCACTGGCCATGGTTATTTCACATTGAATTCTCATGGCAGCTGCTTATCTAGCTTTTGTCCTGCAGTCCTTTATTTCTCCTGGTTCTCGGTTTCTTTCTTCATTTCCAAAGACTTTAAGATAGAAATTAAATTTCTAGAGTCTTTTAGAGACTCCCTAGCCACCCAGCTATTTTGATTGTTTTTTTTAATCTTTTTTAAAACCGTATGAATGCAAAGGATTATTAAACCAGACTTTTCTTTTTATCGTTTATAGTTTAAGTAGAATTTGGCTGTTCTTCTGAGGTCACCCATCATAGCAACACTCTCATTTTATTAAGTGCAATAGCAGGAAGGTTTACTTAAAGACAGTAAATGTCTTGAAAACCTGTCTTGGCTGGTGTTTAAACTGTTGAGTTGAAAAAGTATGTATATTGTGGACACAATAGGGCATGTTTAATGCTCAGCTGTTGCTGGAGAGCTGAGGGGAAGAACTTCTCTGATTTGTGAGTGAAGGCAAAGATGGTCTGATAGCTTCCTCCAGAACCTGTTTTAACGAATTGTTCATTCTGGGACTTGATCCTCAACTAGAACTTAGCCTGTGCTACTCTTAACTGTTGTTGTTCTCTGTCTGCTACATGAAGACAACAGTTGAGGAGCAAAATAAAATATAGTGCAACTAGCAGAGACAATCTAGTCAAACCAATTACTGGAGTGCCATGCAGTATATTTTTCGGTTGGGTGGGTGTCATGAGGCGCACTCACCACTGGTGGCACCTTATGTTGGCCATCCTGGGGATTAGTTCTGCAAGGTACTGTGTCCTCCTCCAGCGGTGTCTCTCCCACAGTCTTCTTGTTCTGAGGCCTGCTTGCTCCAGGAACTGCAGTTTCCTTTTTGTGACTCAGCCTTCTGGCCAGGTCACAACATGGTTCCCCCTTCCGGGGGGCGGGAGAGGTGGTGTACCTTAGGGTATGGCTACACTCGAAACTTCAAAGCGCTGCCGCGGGAGTGCTGCTGCGGCGGCGGCGCCTTGAAGTGTGAGTGTGGTCGCAGCGCCAGCACCGGGAGAGAGCTCTCCCAGCGCTGCAGGTTTAGCTTGCAGCGCTGGAGGCCGCGCTCCCAGCGCTGCGGCACCGTTTACACTGACACTTTACAGCGCTGTATCTTGCAGCGCTCAGGGGAGTGTTTTTTTCACACCCCTGAGCGAGAAAGTTGCAGCGCTGTAAAGCGCCAGTGTAGCCATGGCCAAAGTCTTTCCTGGACCAAATCGTCCCAGACAGTCCACTGTCCTCTGCCTGGTATTTGCCATGTCCCTAGTGGCTGGGTAGGGAAACCGGCTCCCACCCTCTACTCTGGATTCCAGCTCGGGGCCCTCCAGTTAGCCAAGGTCTGCACTGCTGTCCCTTGCTATTTTTCCTACCTTCCTGGCTTTCCCCCTCTTTGGGTTCACCAGAGAGTAAATGTGAACTACGCTCTCTAGTCCCAACACACCTCTCTCCTCCCAGGGAGTGACTGCAGCCTGCCTTCCTGCAGCCCCTTTCTGTTGCCAGCTTCCTGGCTTATATAGGCCCTGTCTGTCCCTGCCCAGTTGAGCCTTGTCTAATTAATCCCTGGTCCCTGGCTCCTCCTCCAGGTGCATCCTGGACAGTTAATTGGGCCTGATTTACCGTCTCAGGGCCAGTGAATACACCCCATCACAGCAGGATACAGTACAGCTTTGTGATCAGCAGTTCCTTGAGTGGGCACAAAATCAATCCAACCTCTTGAATGCATGGATCAGCATTCATGTGACATCCCCAGTCAGTGCCCAGCCCAAGCCGGGGAAGCTAATGATCCAACCAGCGACCAAATTCAGTGATGAATCCAGGTCATGTGCCACCTGAGGCATGTTGCGCATACACTAAGAAGAAGAATGCATTGAAATGCCCCATCCTTTTCACCACAAGGACATCCTTAGTGGTACCCTCAAACCAAACAGCTTCCTACCTCCAGGCCATCCAATATACAAAATCAGTTGTTTTGCTATTACAGCTGAATAACGTGGAAATCAGCTGAAATCTGTATTGATTAATCATTGTAAAATCTGGTTTACAACCTCTGTGTCCCTGTTGCATTTCTCCATCAAATTTGAGAGGATGGAGACACTAACAGTTGTCAAGTAAAGAATAAAACAGAATGTCAGTGGCCAGGATTCTTTTAAATAAAGTGAATCTTATTCCCTGGTAACACTTCAGATTGTTTCAGGTTAGTTCAGTATAGTTTTTGTCTCATCTTGGCACTGGCAGGAATATTCTTTTGTTCATTCAGTGCATCTTCATTAACCAATCAACATTTGCTATCTCTGGATGTGAAGTCAGCACAAGTCGTCATAAAATTATGATGTTTGGCAGCTTGATGGCAAAAGCTGTGTGCTATAAACATGTTCAATCTGTGTCCTACAGGCAGTGTTTGGAAAATAACGACACAGAATTCATAAACGTTTCTAAAATAAATCCAATCAGCGCTGTCAGACCAAACCATGTCAGCTAACATTCCCCCACAAGACATGGAACAGCAAGTTTAATAGCTTTGTAGAGGAGCAAGAGTTAGCACTGTAGTTTGTCTGGAATTTTGGAAGGAAGCCTGTTTGAAGTGTAACGGATTAAGATGTCCAATTTAGGAAGTGATGATAAACTGACGTTCTGAGTTGTCAAGCTATCAAATGTAACTGCTCTTCTTAGAGAGAGGCTGCAGGGACAAATGCAGGTTTGGAAGAAGGAGTTTGGTTTGCCAGTGTTGTCTTGTTTGGTGCTTCTTATGAACCTTGTATGTCAGGGAGCTGAAAAGCATCCTAACTTGGAGCATCCTAACATTTAGACTACACTCATGTTCCACTTCCTGCCTCCAAACAGTTAACATTGCACTTGATTCTATTCAACATCATTTCAGATAACTGGGAAATTTTATGGCTTGCACACAGTTTGAACAGCCTCTGGGTGTCCCTTCTCCCTAACCACAGCTGGAGATCAGCAGCTGGAGACTGAATAAAAATCCTATCATTGATTAACCAGCAAACCTTCCTAAACAGTTCAGTGTGAGAAGAAAGCAATGTTCCTTCAGTGCTTGATGGGAGAGCTGACCTCCTCCAGCAGTGTCTGCACTTCCCCGTTTTAGCTCATTTTTCTCTGTGTGAAGCTGAGTAAAAACCGATATTATTCCCATTAAAGGGATATGTAAAATTAGAATGTTTTAGAAGACAGATATGTCCTTATCTTGGTTACAACCACAACAATCCAGTAATAGAAAGCTTGTGAAATCTAACAGCGCTGCTTGCTTTTTGTATTTCGCTCGTGGTGAGCCATGAAAACAAGCCATTTGATTTCCTTTGAGTTTGGGCTTTCAGATTCTCATGCACTGCGACAGAGCAATGCAGTGTTTTTCAAGTTATTACAAGTGCATGGAATTGTTTATTGAGGGTGGAGGGGGTGGGAATTCCATTGAACTTTCGTTATAGCTGACAATGGCAATATTTCTGCTTGGGCTTTATTTAAAAAAAAATAAAAAACACTTTATTTTTAAAAATGTGCCCTTGGTAGTGTTTTGACGGTACGTTTAATATGTCCTGCAAATGGTTTGGAAAGAGAGATCGTCAAAATCAAGATTCTATTCCATGCTCTAGGGAGATCGTATGTCTCATGTCATTTTCCCCATATGCAGTTGTGGGAACAGGTTTCGCAGAAAAAGGGTGAAGAAAACAAGAGTATGAAAGGGGTACCGTACATATGTCTGCATGTGAGCTGTCTCATTGGAGGTAAAGGCAGGAGAGACTATTGAATTTTGTAAAACTAGAGTAGGAAGAACAATTTACAGTGAATGACATTTATTAAATTTTGTAGAAATTTCTTTTCTGTTTGTGAAATATCTGACAATCGATTTATAATTTCCATGAGTTAGCTCACTGTTTGCATTTATTCAAATGATTTGTGCAAACATATTTCAGTCACTGGATAGTTCACAAACTATGGAGCAAAGTATTGGATATTTACAGTTAGAACTGTTTTGACTGAACGCTGTAGATCCCAGGGTGTGTTTCTGTTTCCTGAACAGATGAGTGCAACTCTTAGCATGAAGTTTTTGGTGTGAATACTTTTGATTGCAAATTTAAAATTTGTTCTCTGTGAATATTCTGGAATGCTTGTCTGATTCATGGTTGGTCCCCCCCCCCCCCCCCGTTTTTCCTGTCAATAAACTTATTTGCTAGAGTATTTGCAGGAAGTGTACACGCAGGAAGGATGGACACATTCAGTATGAATTAATGTAAAAGTGTGAACGAACACTTGCATACAGAAGTGTACAGTATATGGCCAGTGTCTTGAATAATCTCTCTGGTCGCTTTCTTGGTGGATGGGAAGCTGAGATCTGAACAGAAAATTACTGATGTGAAACATGGTTTATTTAAACTAAAAGACACACTTGCTGCCATATAAATACTTTTTCAATAGCTTCCAACTCCAGTGTAGAGAGGTAGGGTTGGACACAGGTCTGGGAGCAGGAATTTCTTAGTTCTAATTCAGAACTGGAAATTGATTCCTTTCAGGGCTTTAGAAAAGTCACTTCACCTCTGTTAGTTTTTTCCAGTGGTAAAAATGTGTGTGGTTCTTACCTCTACTGATGGTTAATGCTTTGAAGATGAGAAGGGCTGTTCTAGCTCTAAGCAGTATTATTTGATGTTTCTAATCAGCCCCAGAGGTCTAGCTGGGTCCTTCCTGCCTATTAAATCCGCACTAGTAATACAGATCATGCTATCAGAAGCTTTTTGACAATTCTCTTGATGCTGCACATGGCAGAATGGAGTCCAGCTTGCTCTGCAATGCTAATAGAAGTTAGATTTGTTTTTTGGCGGTGAGGGAGCTGTGAGTAGCAATTTGCTGTTTTTTCTGAAGGGCCTTCCTAACATAAATATGCTCTGAACTCTTTGGTGGGCTTGTTAGACAGGAAAACGCTTCATTATATATAAACCAAAACTGCCCAGCCATCCTTCATGACAAGGGAAATGCCCCGTGTGCCTTCTCACCGTTCAAAGTTCCAGAATGCTTTTTCCTTTGCCCACAGCTAGTCAGCATTGAAGGCAATTAGTTTCAGCTTCTATAAAAGTATCCAAGCAGCTGAGGTTTTTTCATTTTGCACTAGAAAGAATCCAGACTTTTCAGTCAACCCCTCAGTAGGCATTTCAGTGCGCTGCTTGTAGGCTGTGTTGAATTCCAGCTTATGCCAAGTGGTGAAGGTTGAAACATGTCTAACTGCTAAACTCTCCTCCAGGCCTTTGGCAGCCTTGCTGAAAAAGCAGGTGGTCTGCAATGATAGTTCCCTTTGGGTTCTCACACACTGCACACAACACATAGAAGTGAAAGACAACTGTCACTTCCTTCCTTCCCTTGCTCCCTCCCCTCACCACCCCCTCCCTGCAAAAAAATAAAAAAAAGTACCAAGGCCCAGATGGACGTGCTGGAAATCTTTCAACGTTTTTTATGAAGGGCATGCTACAACATAGTCACAACACGTGGGCTTTGTCTTTTGCTGCAGGCAAGTGGAGAGCTATCTCAGTGTCAAATCCTACTGGAAACAAGACACAGATCGTTTTTATTGTTGCAACTAGTTGAGCTCTACCCTAGAGCCCTCCATCTGGGATTGATCTCGACTAGCTATATCGAGATTAAAAACTACAGTGCCATGTCTCCACTAGGATTTAACAATGAGTTAACTGTCACACCTCTTTTGCAATGAAGACATGGCCTTAAAGGTGAAGTGGAATGATGTTTTATAAAAACGAATAGTTTTAAGAACCCTAATCTTTAGGAGAATACCGTACTGTATATGCATCCATAGGTTTTATAGTCTTGATTTTCAGTGCCCACATAAGTACTCATCTATTCAGATGTATTTATCCTAATGCTCTCACGTCCTTCGTTTTGTGTGTGCTTGGGTAGCCCTGTATTTCTGCAAGGGTGCACAGCCCGTGCTGTTCACAGAAAGGAAGCGTGCATTTGACACCTGCAAACGCACACCTGCTTGGGCACTGAATATCAAACCTTGAAACAAAAGAGCTTTACAAATGTCTCCTTTACTTACCTGTCAAAGCCTGAGTTTGTTCTTTCCACCACCTGATGGCATCACAGGCGCCTTGTAAAGAATGTAACTCTGCCTTGTGTTGTGTGATGGTGGTTCCCCAGAGCTATGTGCCTGACCTCAGGTTTTAATGAGGGGTGGGGATGTGAAAGTCTTTCATTTTCAGCTGCCTCCTTTAAAACTATGGGTGTGATTTTCAAAAGAGTCTAAGGGACTTAGCAGCATAAATCATACAGACTTTCAATGGGACTTGTGCTCGTGAGTCATTTCTCAAAATTCCACCCATGTATGTACAATGTGCTGGCAGGAGTAGGCTGGTGCTGCCAGGCAAGTTTGTTACTTTTGAAAAGATTTAACAAATAACCAAATAAAAAACTTGGACCAGTGTGTGTTTAATGCGTGCACTTGTGATCAGTCCAGCCTGTAGTGTGCTCCATATCCGTATTCTGCCTGCAGAGGTTTTAACCTATTCTATTCAGATTCTTATACTGCCCTCATCACTGCAAAATATGAGCACCCTGCTTTCTCTCCTACTGCCCCCAGCGTTGTGAGTTCGGAGGTGTGCTGCTTTGACCTTCAGTGAGCGTTAAACTCTTTTTCCTCTCTTAACAGTTGCTAGTGAGAAGAGGGTGCCAGTGATGCCTGGATCGCCTGTGGAAGTGAAGATACAGTCAAGATCTTCTCCTCCAAGCATGCCACCACTGCCACCTGTGAATCCAGGCGGACCCCGGCCACTGTCATTCACTCCTACAGCATGTAAGGCTTGTCTGTACCTCGGTCTGATCTGATGTTAGGAAGCTGCTTTTCCCCTTGAATTTTCAACAGGACTCTTAATTTCGATGTGGGGGAAACATTCCATTTTTTAAAAGTTGCTGCCAATATTGCAGCTGTTTTTGTGCACTGATACCCAGAATAGAGATTTGTTATGCATTGTAGCATGCACTTCACGTTAACGAAGAAGTGGGATCGGGGATTGAAGCTATCCTACCAGGTGGTTTATCCAGTGCCTCTCCCTACTGGTGCAGAATTGTTCACTTGGTACATTGACTCAAATACAGAAGTGCTTTTTCTAGTTTAGTTTTAAATAAGACAAGTGCAGGCACTCGCACTGCTTCCCTTGGGAGATTAGTCCATGCGTTGATGTATCTCGCTGCCAGGCAGGTCTCATTGCTCCTCATTATTCCTCCTCCTCTGCCCAAATCATCTCTCTCCATTTCAATTATTTATACCCTTCCAATAAGGTTGGACTATCATTGCCCCACCTAGTCATAATTCAGTCCTTCCGTACCCCTGCTCTGTTCGGTTGCCATTCCAACTGCTCCCTCTAGTTTTTCTTTCTGGTAGTGTGATGCCTAGAAATAACACTCTGCTACCTGCAATAGCACCAGCACAGTACAGAGGGATATTTCCCTCTGCTCCCTCATGCCGCACTGATGCAGTTCAAAGGAACTTGGGCTTTTTTTGCTCCCATTATGACATTGCAAACTCGTATCCAATTTACCATCCACTATCTCCCCAAAGCCTTTCTCAGCATTACAGCTTTCCACTTTTCTTCCTTTCATGCAACAGCTGAGTTAAGGATTATCTTTACCCAAATGCACTAGGTGCATGTTTTAAAAAAGTTGATTCTCACTGTTTTCTGCCCATATGTCTTATCTTTCTAGCTACCTGTGTATTATTTTACTGCCCTCACTGATGTTTGCAACACCTCACAATTTAGAGTCAGCTGTGAGTTTCACTTACCGCTTAACCTCTCTGCCAGAATAGAATAATTAGATATTCTGTAATACTTATCACCGGGCTACCACATCAAACTTTCCCTCGCCCTCATCTTTGATACACTGTTTTTTTTATGGCTTCCTACTTTATGGTTATGCAGTCTTATCTAAACCATTTTGAATTAATTTTTCAAGTAAAGTTATATATCACACAGTCTCAGATGCGTTACTAAAATCCTGCTGGGGTCTCATCATTTGCTAACTTAGGTTTTACTGGCATTGCAGTGAAGTAGGTCTGGTGAGGATTAGTCTCATTATTTATATTCCAGTAGTGTTTAAAGGCCCCAGCCAAAGTCAAGCCCCTCTGAGCTTGGCTCTGTACATACGCCATAGTAGCCTGTCCCAAAGAAATGATGATCTAAATTGAAGAGGCAGACAAAAGATCCTGTGGGAAAGACTTGTCTGACTTCACCCAGCAGGTCAGTAACAGGGCTAGGAACAGAACATGGATTTCCCATTCCAGTGTCCTAGCCAGTACTCCATGCTACCTCCCTTGGTTATTACTTATGGTAGTTTTATCTAATGATTAGTTATTGCATTTTTTCCCGTTTTTTTTTTTTTTTTTTTTTTTACGTGTAAATATATTTATTTTCTTTTAGGAGAACATGGATTTCCCATTCCAGTGTCCTAGCCAGTACTCCATGCTACCTCCCTTGGTTATTACTTATGGTAGTTTTATCTAATGATTAGTTATTGTATGAATAGATGTTAATTATGGGAAAATAATTGCCGGGATCCTCCTCCTTGAAATTCATTATGACATTTGCTTTTATCCAGTCTTCTAGCACTGTCCCAAATACTTCTCTTGGATGCATCATGCATGCTAATATCATAGAATGCCTATCATCTAGTTTGGCTTCTTTGAACGTGTTTAAATGTTCCATAGATTCCTTTACTTTTTATTTTTTAAATAGAAAAATACATTTTAAAAAACACATTCAGATCTTCCTTACCCATAATAACGACACACACAACTCATAAGCCATTTTTTATTTTTCTTTGCAGGTCACCTTTAAAACAAGAGCACAGCATGTTGTCGTTAATTTCATTCCCTCTCCCTATGTTAATGCACCTACCTTCTACCTAGCAGTACTTTCCCTCCGTAGCAGCCTTTTCACCCCATTCATCATGAACATGAGCAAGCTTTGATATTTTTTTTCTGTCCTTATCTTTGCTGTGAATCGGTAACTGTCTCCCCATTTCTCCACTGCCATGCCAGGTGTGTGGTGCTTTTATAACCTCAGATCTCTGAGCAGCCCTTGAGCGGTTTAACTGCCCTAATCCTTCCCTTCCCGTAATTTGAAAAGGTCTCACTTGTTTAATCGTTTGAAGTTGAAAGGCTCTCATTTTAGAAGGACACAATAATTTTATATAATTTTTATTAACTTACCATAGTTTGCACTATACTGAGTTTATAAATAATTTGTCCAGGCTGTTTCTCGTGATCCAATTTGGTAAATATTGCTGGATTTTCCTGTTCTTTCAATGAAGATGAAGTGGTCATATCTGTTTTTCTTGAACAGCCATGTCAACTTTGCTTCTCTCTCTGCGTGCATGTGTACATGTGTGTGTGCATCAGCATCCCAAAAAGACAGCACAGTCCTAGGAATCCTTTCTGCAGTGCTGCTCCAAACAGTGCCCCTTAAAAGAGGAGCAGTAATGTTTTTATACTCTTTGGGGCCTGATCCTGTATTACTTCCTCAGCCAAAACTCCCAGTGACTATAATGGGTGTTGGTGTACAAGGAGTCCAGAATTGGGATTGTAATTTTGAAACAGTGGGTTAACTTAAAATATGTTTTGAATCTGATGTACTTTTCCACTTTGCAATTCATGGTTTAGATCGCATTTGGACCTGAATCTGATGCCTGCTTTCAATGTTTCCCAGACAGGACCTCAGATTGCGAAAGAACTGTATCGGGATCTGAACAATTTTTCAAATCCCTCCCAAAGCCCCTAAACATCAGCAACTTAGTCTAATTTAGTCAGAAAGCATGTTGAAATAGACTAGACTAACAAGGTCACCGACATTATCAGATCAAAAACGGCAGACACTTGCAAAACTGAGGCAGATGTAAATTCCCTGGGGAGCAGCATGGCCCTGATCCTGCAGCGGGATCCACCTGGATGGACCTTTGCACCACAGCAAAGGCCTCTTTAATGTCAGCAGTGCTGCATGCAAGTGCAAACATCTGTGCTGTCAGAAGCTTGGCAGGACTCCGGACTAAGTGAACAAAATTGATTTACCTTGAATTTGTCAATTTTTAAGGCCAGAAGGGACCATTGCAATCATTTAATGCAGGCCAGAGAACGTCACCCAGAAATTCTGGTGTGCAGTCTATAATTTCTGGGTGAGTTAAAGCATATCTAAACCCGTGAGCTATATGTGAGACACTATTCTGCCTTACACTGTTAACCTTTATGAAGTTCAGCTCCCCGAGAGCTATCGCAACCATAGGTATTTATTTAGAAAGCATTTCTTTTTAACCCTAATGGTTAGTATTTATTTCTTGTCTTTGGAAGTTAAGCTAGGGCTTGGGAGTCTATTAGAATCCATGCTCTTAATTTCAATAGGATTCAGATGAGAAAAACATTTTAAAAAACAGCTGTCTGGTAGGTTTAAAAAAGCAACTATGGACAGCTGATCTGGCCTGCAAACTGCTACAGCTGGTCTACAAGAGGCTGAATATTTAAACTTCCCTATTGGAACAGAGCCAGAAGTGGAAAGGTTAGAGTGCTGAAAAGTAATGGGTATAAATGCCATTCAACAAAGCTGTGCCTGCATCCTTGTGTTTGAGTACATCAGCGGGAAATGTCCTGTGTTTTCATGAGCATTTAGAGAAACAAGTACAGGGGTGGAGGAAATAGACCCACTGTGGCCATTTTAACATTGTATTTTTGCTTTAACCCACAGTTCAGGGGTGCTCTGCTCTGTTTCTAGTCAGTTTTATTTTCTGAGTCTCTCGAACCGGCATGGAATTGTTGTGTGCCTCTTTTGAGTATTTCTACAACATGTTGCAGCAGTGGTCACTGGTGCTTACATTTTGGTTTGGCTCTGCATTTCAGTGCCCAATGGGATTAACCATTCTCCCCCCACGCTGAATGGGGCACCCTCTCCACCCCAAAGATTCAGCAATGGTCCTGCCTCATCATCTTCATCCTCCCTGACCAATCAGCAACTCCCAGCAACTTGTGGGGCCCGGCAGCTCAGCAAACTCAAGCGCTTCCTTACCACCCTTCAGCAGTTTGGCAATGACATTTCACCAGAGATCGGGGAGAAGGTCCGGACCCTAGTCCTAGCACTAGTGGTAAGCACTGTCAAATGGAGTCCTGGAAGCCGCTCAAACCCAAAGCCTCTCAAATGGCTGTTGGGGCTTTTCTGGTGGGCCAGAGTTCTGCTAGTGATGGGAATCTGGCAGCCGATGTGTATATATTGCACAATACTGTGCATTTGTGGCTTATGGGAAAGCTATTTACCAAGTTTACTAAAATTTTTAATGTTTACCCTGTCTCATAACTTTTCTGTTTTTCATCATCTTCATTTGGCTTCAATAAGCTGTGGAATCTCATCTGTATTTCTCTTCAGCTACTATCTGGACACCACTAAGCTCCATGAAATCCAGAGGGGTTTGAGCTAAAATTCCTACCTTACAAATCACAGGCCTGGTGTGTGTTTTATTCTAACTGAAAGTAGAGTAGCAGGTCTGATTTTTTTTCAAAACAGTGATTTCCTATGATGTAAATCATCTGCTAAAGGGTCCCGAACGTACTCTCCTCAGCCTCCTCTTGCAGATAGAGCTTCCTTGCAACTGAGAAGTGCATGTTATTTTTTGCTAGATAAACAGTCTCCTGCTTATGTCTTTTTGTAACCCTCTGGAACACAAAGAATTTCTAATTTTCCTGACTCTGGCTGCTGATGGATTTTGCTCTAATCTGCTTCCAAATGAAGGAAATGCCAGTTTGACACACCATTTGTTAAATACTGTCATGGCTTCAGTGTGGTCAAACTTAATATTTCCTTGCTGCATGAGGCAATGCGGTCTGAAGGAATGTGCAGAGGGGAGAGCGTCAGGAACTCACAAGTTCAGGCTCTGCCACTGACTTGCTGTGTGGCCTTGGGGAAAACCGATAATGTTTCCCTGCTTCGCAGGCGGGCCTGTGGTGAGAAAGGATTGATGTTTGATGCAGTGCTCTGAAAAAGTGGTGGTGTAAGTGCTAGGTTTGATCTATACAGGCCACCATGGTATTTTCTGTAACTGTTCAGTATGTGGCTGACTGGTTGAATGCATATGCTCGTAAAGATAAGGAAAAAGATCTCTGGCAAATCCTGGGGTCCTTTGGCTACCACTGTACAGGGATAGCTGCTGTAAATTCACTGATTCAGTCACTATTTTAGAAAAAGGTAAATTCTAAGCCTCCAGTGAGCGGAGAACCTCATGACACACAAAATGCTTCTGACGGGATACGTAGCAGAACACATGATGTGTATTAATGGCTATTTGCTCTTAATGCCAGGTTTGGGCTGCTCCACATAATTTAATTAGATACACTAGGAGAGCAAATGAAAATAGTGCTAAACACTCGTAAGTGTTGAAAATTAGCCTTAGCAAACGAAGGCTGAACTTTCAGTTTCCTTCGTGTTCACGTGTGTGCATGTACTTGCATTGCACTATACAAATTTGTCAACACCTGTGCAGACTCTTTCAATGGTCTTAATACCTGCGTAAGTATTAGAATACAGTGCTGGTGCAAAACCCATGGCTTGCTCGATACACACCTGTGTGCATTAGGATTTATATTTGTGCAAGTGTTAGAAATGATTATAGTGCATGCAGGCATTTTTACCTACAGAGTAGAAGGGATTGGTACCCAATCAGTGTTTCCAACCAATTATTTAAAGCCATGTTTGAAATCACTATGGTGCTTCCACAGAACTCAAGCAATTTCTATTGTACTTTGGGTTGTGGAGTACGTTTCATGGATTTGAGACGTCTTTCAGTCATCCTCTGCAGCAATAGACTGGTAGGCCAGTTAGGAGATAAGGTGCTGCTGAATAAAATCTAGTGCAAACATTATTGATCCCACATGCCAAATGGAAAGGCTAACTTCAAGTTTCATTGGTTTCCTTCTTCACACAGAATTTATTTTAAGGATTAAACTATGCAGAAGATCGAGTTTCATTTTGCTTCTTTTTACAGAACTCTACAGTGACAATTGAGGAATTTCACTGCAAGCTCCAAGAGGCCACCAACTTCCCTCTTCGTCCCTTTGTGATTCCATTTCTGAAGGTGATGGTGAAACTGCAGGGTCTTGCTAACACGTTGTTTGGCAGCTCTGCAATTGCTGGGAACCAGTAAACAGGAAACTCATCAGAGCAATTACACTTACAGTTGCAGGAAGACAGACCACAATATTATACAGTCATGTTGACCTAATATGACCAGCTCAGAGGGAAAGTGTGACTTTGTCATGGACATCATTAAAGATCCTGTATTGTCCATTTTCCCTCCATCTGAAGGAGATGACTGAATTTCCTGACACATTTCTTAGCATAATCTCATTTTTCCACACATTCTCTTTAACTCCAAGTATCACAATTTATTTCTTGTTTACTCCATAACTAATTTCAGCAGACCAGCTGGGCATGTATTGATCAGAGGAAATACAAGTGCTTAGAGAAGGGAGTTTCTGAGGTTTCAAGAAATTATGCACTCCACCAAAACAAATCAGTAATTGATATGTAATGTTGAATGCTGTCATCTTTTCATTAGAGATGCACTAAAGGCATAAAACGTATGTTCTAAATGTTTGTTTATACAGCAATCTGGGATAGTCCTAACAGCGTATTAAGGCCTATCCTGTCTATTTGTGTGTCAGAAAAATAAAACAGAACTAAATTCAGCAGTGATCTAATCAGGCCTTGCTTTCAGATTTGCAAGGCCCTGAAATAGTTAAGATCATAGACTCATAGACTAATAGGTCAGAAGGGACTAATATGATCATCTAGTCTGACCTCCTGCACAAAGCAGGCCACAGAACCCTACCCATCCACTTCTATAATAAACCCCTAACCTATGTCCGAATTATTGAAGTCTTCAAATTGTGGTTTGAAGACCTCAAGCTGCAGAGAATCCACCAGCAAGCGACCCATGCCCCACGCTGC
>NC_133782.1:28785323-28833269 GCF_003597395.2 Chelonoidis abingdonii | reverse complement strand
TAACCAGTTCCTTATTCACTTTACAATTTTCATATTGATCCCCGTCTTTTCCAATTTAACTAATAATTCCCCATGTGGAACCGTGTCAAATGCCTTACTGAAATCGAGGTAAATTAGATCTACTGCAATCACAAGGAAGGTTATTGTGTAACATTTTGTTTCCTAACACAACTCGTTTCAGGCCCTCTGTAGACAAGTAGACAGCCTGAATCGACACAGCTGTCAGACTTTACAAACTAAAACTGCAATGCAGTGCAACCTGTTTTCCAGGCCAACCTTCCCTTGCTGCAGAGGGAGCTGCTGCACTGCGCCCGGGCTGCCAAGCAAACGCCTTCCCAGTACCTGGCCCAGCATGAGCACATCCTGCTGAACACAAACACCACGTCCCCATCCGACTCCTCTGAGCTGCTGATGGAGGTGAATGGAAATGGGAAGAGACATAGTCCAGACAGGTAAAGGGAACTGCATGTTCAGTTCAGTTTTTTTAAGTAGTGGCCCTGTTCCTGGAGCAGTTAAGTCAAAGTGAAATCTAATGCCGCGGGAGGCTGTTGTTCTTGCCTTGTGTTAAGCCATATGGCTTGTTCAAACTCTCATTCACAGTTAATGACACCTCTGATTCACTCTCACTTCTGTGTCCAACATGGCTCCATAAAAATACTCCAAGAGAATGGTGTACTTGTGAGGACGCTGCCCTGGGCTTCACAGGGTTTTCTTCAGGCTCTGATACGCTATCAAACAGTCTGCCTGAGAGTGCTTCGCTGGCTAGAAGCTAGCATGTCGTCTTAAGTCTGGCCTAAAATGCAAGAGGTGGCTTTCCCTGAGGCTTTCCCTGGGGGAGTGGAGTGTGTAGGGAACAGGAGGAGGAGATATGGAGGGTCAGGGACAGGTGTGTTTTGGAAGTCTATTTTAAGCTTTGCTAATTGCATTTTGGATAAAGTTTTGTGTGTAATTACATAGGATGGTCCTGGAGTTTAGAGAAGAGCAATTGGAAATAATTTAAATTAACATCTTCTCGGCTCTACCCCCCACCCCCAATGGCAATGTGTCCTGTAGTTGTGTTTTGGGTTTTTTCAAGTATAATACATTTATTTTGCCTTCCCAGCTTGTTCCTGCTAAGTACTGCTGCCAAGAGCCCTGGTTTGAAATCTGTTTCTCTCTCTGGATGGCTGGGTTCATCTCTGTCCCTTTCTGAATATGTTCTTAGTGCTGACAGAAATTCACCTCTTTTTTGGCTTCTTTGCAGAAGAGAAGAAAATAGTTTTGAGAGAGACCCGCTGCCATCGGAGCCGCCGGCCAAGAGAGTGTGCACCATTAGTCCAGCTCCGCGGCACAGCCCTGCCCTGGCTCTCCCCCTCATGAATCCTGCTGGGCAGTTCCATCCAACCCCACCTCCGCTCCAGCACTACAACTTGGAAGATATCGCAACTTCCCACCTGTACAGAGATCCCAACAAGCTCTTGGAACAGAGGGATATGCGCGACAGACATAGCAATCTCGGTAAGAAAGCCATGGCCCCGTCTCTGTCCCATACGTCATCTTGCCGAATCTGTCATACTAGCACTCCTATGGAATGGTCCAGTACACAGCTGGGCAGTATACTGACGAGATCTGCCAATAAAATGCACATTGCCGGAAATCATTTTCTGTAGGCAGATGAACCTATGGGGGGTGGGGCAGCTGTATCTAAACAACCAGTTGCAGGAGCTCTTGAAAATATTGCGTAAGTGGAGCTATCTGCTGTTGTCCGAGTGGTCCCTCTTGCTGTAGGCAATAGAGGGTACGTCCTGCACTGCAATGGGGAGTGTGCCTCCCAGCATGGATAGATAGACTTGTCTTAACTCTGCACAAGCTACCGCACTGAAGTAGCAGTGTTTACATTGTAGCTTGGCCTAGCCACCAAAGCTTGCCCCCAGAAGTTCTGGTGGGCTTGGACTCAAGTGACTAGCTGCAGTGTAGCCATGTTCCCAGAGACTAGTTTCATAGGAAGTACGTGCATTTGGGATTAAAAGGAAAAAATTCTTGCTCAAATCAAGGTTCTTCTCTTTTCCACGCCACTGCTCTTCACTATTGAAACATACATTTCTTCAGTTAAACGAGCCTTATTTGTTATCTGCTGGCTGGAGCTACCAGACCACAATTTGAAAGTGTGGTAAAGCCTAATGGAAGAAATCATCCTGTCCGGTCCTAATTTTGGGTGTAATTCGTAACAGGTTTAAATGGAGGCTATCAGGATGAGCTCGTGGACCATCGCTTAACAGAGAGAGAGTGGGCTGATGAGTGGAAGCATCTCGATCACGTAAGGAACCTAAAAAAAAAAAAATCCTTTGAGGGCCCAGCAACCAAACCGCCAGCTGCTTCATTTTACATGACTGGGTCAAAGGTGGTGCCAAATCAGCATTTTCTGAGTGGCCTAGTTTAGTGTGCACTAAAAACGTTTTAAAACTGCCGCCGAATTTTCCGTAACAAGTCTATGATCTCCTGTGATAATCTGGGTTTTGGCTAAGACAGAGTAAATGTCTTTGTGCTGTGAAGGCAGTCGAAGGGGCACAGAGCATCCTGCAGGTAAGGAAACCACAGGAGGCAATATATTTTCATGGAAACTGCAGTGTAATGTAAAGACATTGTAATTGCTATTGCTAGTTAAAGAAGAACAAAGACTTTTTTTTTGCTGCTATTGATAATGCAATGTTAAGTAGAGCGGGGGCTTTGCTATCTTCTTGGATGTGTTTGGAAACGAAGGGCTGCTTGTGACATGGACAGGTGGCACAAAGTTGTGTCTTTGTGACAGCTGTCATCTTGCTTGGCATTGTGGGGATTGAACATGGGACCTCCACAGCTACTTCAGCTTGAGCAAAAGTTCGGTAGCTGAGTCTGTAACAGACTCATACCCTCTGTGGGTCAGGCACAGGGGAATCTGTAACATACATTCACCTGGGAGTTAACCTGCATTTTGCAGGCACAAATGTCTGTGAATACTTGTTTATGACCTTTAAATAAGCTTAATACCTCTGTGAGCTCAATTAGTAACCATGGCACCTGCAAAACCAATTGGACCCAGTGCTACCGCTTGCATTCACGTACAGGTACAAGACTATTTCGAGTCTACATACAACTATTAGCATTTTAACAGGTGTTTTCATCTATAAAGTGCTGACCAAATTGTGGGATAATTTTGCATGTGCACAAGTGGAGGCTGGACAGAGGCCTGGCTGGAAGTTTACCCCAAAATACTGTTCATTCTTCTGATTCTAATCCTGAATTCTGGGACTCCATGAAGTCAACAAAAACTACTAAAGGCTTTTCAAATTGATCCTTGGATATAACATAATTGTGATAAAATTGTGTTGTGAGAGGAGAGATGATATCAAAGTTAAAGCATTTCCTAAATCCTGCACGGCTGGGATATGGCTAGTTACAGACAACAGGGATCGTAGAAATCCATTTTCTGCAGAAAAATGCATAATTTGCATTTTTACAGAGAATCTTTAGTTTTTACATTTTGTGAAAAAATAAAAACATATATTAACTATTCACTACATTTTACTGAAAGTACCAGTGTCACTTACCCCAGTTTGAGAACTTCTGGAATATGCCCATTGGCGGGAGGGGGGCATGGAATGTATTCTGGGGCGGTGTGAGAAGCTGCTGGCAGCCGGAGAGCAATTCTGTTAATTTATTTTATTATAATCATTGATGACACTTGTAGGTTTCGAACTTGCTTAAAAATTGTAAATAAAACATTGTGTTCAACTGATAACTTATGTATTGTGGTTAGGGAGACTAAAGTTCAGTGTTTCATTTTAATCACAGAAAAACATGGATTTTTATGTTTGTTTGTTTGTTTGTTTTATCGGAGAACTTTGCAGTTTTTTATCATGGGAAAACTAGGATCCCTGCTGACAACTGTCTTTCTCCCTAAGGCAAAGTCAATCTAACTGGCCGATGGAGAATCACTGAGTACACACTGCATTCCCCTCTGTTTTCTGTGCAGCTCCAGACGATGGGAGTTGGATAGAAATTTAGAATACAGTATGCTCTTTGTTAACCTTTTCAGGAAGAGTGTCAGATTTCAGCCCTCTTTCACATGGCTGATGTGAAAGAGCCAAAAATTGTGTTGAAATTTCACTTCTGTAAATCAGTGACTTGATTAGAGCTGCAGACCAATAAAGGGAAATTTCTCACTAATTCTGTCCCACACTGTTTCAAAATGGGGCTCCCCACCAAATGTCAGGGGAATGAATAAAAGCTATTTTTGAACAATAATTGTGTGAGAGTAGCTGATGTTGTTTTTTTTCCTGGCTTTCTGAGCATATCAGATACCTTCTAGTGGTTGAAATTGTGCCAATAATTGGTCTAAAAAGGGACAGGTCCCTAGTCTTACCTGTAGATATATAGTAAAGAATAAGGAGTCAAATAGGAACCTGCAATCATGGATCTGATAATGCTAAAGCAGCACTCATTTGAATAATACTTTAACAAGAAAAATCTAAGCTGTTGACAGAACGTTCTGCTTTATTTCACCAGGACTTTGAATGTCTCTGATTTCCCCATTGCATTCAAATGATTCTGCGTTCTTTGGTCTACATAAGCAGGCTGGGCCTGTTGTTGTGAAGTATGCTCTCAAATTGGCGTCTTCCACTAAGAAACCATTCTCTGCGCTAGAGAATGCCAAAGAAACAGGCATCGGAAACCAGTTCTGAAAATGCACCTTTCCCCCTTAACAGGCTTTGAATTGCATCATGGAAATGGTGGAGAAGACTAGGCGCTCCATGGCTGTTCTGCGGCGCTGTCAGGAGGCTGACCGGGAGGAGCTCAACTACTGGAAGAGGCGGTGCAGCGAGAGTGCAGAGACAAGGAAGGGAGGGAGTGAATTCATCTCGAGGCAGCACAGTCCCGGGAGCTCTGACTCCATCAGCAGTGGTAGGAGAGGGAACCAACTGCTGCCACGTTGTTGCAGGGCGGCTTACCTGAGGCTGTGGTTCCACAGCAGTGTCCTCCAGATTTGAGGGAGACTTAAACCTAGAGACTTAGAAACAGGGCCCTTTGGTTCATCTAATGTATCAGATCTAAAAGCAGCGGAATGTGAAATGTTTCATGGCAACATCTGATTGGATCAAGTGCTCTGAAACTTACCTGATCAGTGAGTGACTGGAGGACGAATAAGTTGTTCTTACGGTCTGAGACTGAAAGGGTTTCTCCAGACTAGCCATTGCCCTACTTTGAGAGTATCATATAGATCTGAAACTTGAAAACCAAGTTGATGCTGAGTTTCAGGTGCACCCCAAAAATAGTGAATACTCTTTTTAAAAAAATTGTTATTGGAAACATGGTGAACTTGTAGCTGCCTGTAGTTCTGAAATGACTTTAGCAGCTTCCCCCAAACTTTGCAAAAGTTAAAATTTCTCTATAGAAGTTTCTCTTTGGAAATATTTTAGGGGGAAGAGGACTGAGAATAGAGTGTAGAATGGTTGCAGCCATAATTATAAAATCAGTACTAATTGGCACCATGATAGCTCTGAAGGTGCCAAGGAACAATAGGCTTTGTTTTAGAAGCAGGTTTTCATTAGGAAGAAATCATTGTCATTCAATCCATTTGAAGTCATGAGGAAAGTATGCCCTATGAATGGCCCCTTTTAATACATTGGAAGTACAGTCTTTAATGGTATGCCAGGAATTATTATTCTGTTCTGTTCTTCTCGACCCTTAAAAATAGCACTGTGGAGTTCTGTTTGTCACTCAAATTCCAGATCACAGGCACTTAAATTACAAGTTAAAACGTGTGTTGCTTTTTGTTTTCTCTACCTGCCTGCCCTACAGACTTACCTGGGGCTCTGACAGTCAAGCTGGACTCATTCATTCATTTCTTTGCCATAGGTAATAAAGATGCTGCAGAACAAATGATTCCCTCAGGGACACCTGTGCAGCCCTGTTACCTCCAGTTGAGTTTTTACAGGTTTAACCAACTAGAACCTAGCAAACAATTCTGTTAACCTCACAAAAGAGACAGAACCCAGCTCCCTCTGTCTTATCGATGTTGATTCTAATGGAGCAACAAAGTGGTAAAAAGTCACTGGAGTCAGCAGATGGTAATGAATAAACGCAGGGAGCAGATCTGTTCGGTACAGGGAGTAGCATTGAACGTCGTTGCTTCTCAGAACACAACAGCCTTTTAAAGCTGCTCAAGAGTAAGGTAGTAGCTACAGCACCAAGGTGTTAAAAATGACTTAAAAGAGCAGGAATCTTGTGGAGTTCTTTAATAGGATGTAATATCAAGGACTGTGATACCAGTGGTTTTAAGCTAGAGGGTGCAGTTAGATCAAAAACCTCCAAGTCAGTGTAATAGCTGGTGTGTACATTACAGAGTTTTATAAGAACCTATGGAACAACAAACTCTAATATTTCTGCTTCTTCCATTACCCTTTGACTTAGTTTAGTTTAATTTTTCTGAAGTCATGTGAACCTTTAGAAAAACATATCAAAAAAAAAAAAATACCCGAAAGGATTGTGTGTAAAAGCCATACTACTGGATTTCTAAAACCTTTCCAATGGAAATATATTTTAAATGGCTGAGATCACATGATACCAAATAGAGATACCGTTTACCAGCATCTGTCACATTTGATCTCACTGAGCTTATGTAGTATTGGGCATGTGGTCTGTACACCTATAGCTTTAAGAGGTACACACTTTGTATTTCAGTTTTAGTCTGTGAGTTAACTGCCTTTGGGATATTTGAAAATGAAAAGCGCTGTATTTAATGTAATACATGGTTACTATAGATTGATCTTCACAATCATTGCACATAGCAGATATTTGATGAGTTATATTTATAAATATAGCCTGTGATTATAAAGTATCAGAAGATGGAAGTGGATTACACTGTGCAATAAATCATGCAGGACACTAATTAAAAGTTCATTTATCATCTTGCCATTTGATGAATGGTCTTAGCTGCAGAAATCACTTGCTTGGGTTTTAGCTATTAAGCCTATTGTGGTCCCTTGGGGCTTTAGCTAGGTTTATAGACACTGGCTGCAGGTTCTCATAGCTTTCCTACAGGGTTTGGAATGGCTGTTTAAGCAAAATAATTCAGGAAGAGGAGACACTGCTGATCCATCAGTGCATTCCTTGTTTCCACAGATTCCCAGCGGGACTTCAGCAGCAGGTCAGGGACGGGCTATGTTACTGAAGAGATATGGAAAAAAGCTGGCAAGTATTTGTAGATGGTCACTTGACAGAGTTACCACAAGCTTTAGATAAATGCAGATGGGACACAGGGCCAGATGCAAAGTCATGCTTTAAAAAAGTATCGTGAATGTACTGTTCCTTCCCTGGCTGGCTGGTTATATGCTGACCTAGATTTGCAAAGATGCATGCACCTGAGCTGAGCGCACGCTTGATGTGTGTGCGCAGTTTGGGAGTTTGCATGCCACACTTAGTGCATGCCCAGCCCAGAAGTATACATACCTGGGGAGACAAGTTTGGGGAAGCTGTTGGAGACGCACTTGGGAATATGTAGGTCTGAACTTGATCCGCCCAATGGTCGAGTGTAGAGGTTTGGAGTTAATACATTGGGGAAACAAATCCCATTGCAATGTAACCGAGCACCATTTCATCTAAACTAATCTGGGTCCCTCCGTTTCTTGGGCCTTCAATCTGCAGAGTGTTTTTAGCCCTTTTTTTTTTTTTTTTTTTTTTTTGCCTACTCTTAATCTACTCCTGCCTGGATTTCCAGTACTCTTGAGTTTCAGTGACTACAGGTTGATAGGCTAATGACCAGATGCAGTTGGCATCAGGGCTGATCAGAAGGCTGTGTAGAACCAGATGGTGGATTTAGACTGGTTCCCAGTAGGTAGGCTTATCCTAGTAAGCATCATGACAATTGGCACTAAGTAGGCACCCTTGTTGTCGGCCTCAGCAGAGTGGCCATGGATTGACTTGCCTGTGGCTACTGAACTCCCCTCTCTCTCTCGAGGTTGTCTCTTCAACTCAGGGGTGGGGTTCATTGGCACAAGCAGTGTTCTTATCTGCTTATTGTCTCTTTAGTTTATCCACCCTAACATTGAATAGTACTGCCCAAGGGGGATTTTCCTTCCCAGTCTCACTCAGTCATCTTTGTTCGAGGCTTGTTCTGCCTGCGAGGCTGGTTGATGAGGCTGTTGTTTTCTTCCAGAAGAAGCCGTGAATGAGGTGAAGCGCCAGGCTATGTCTGAGGTGCAGAAAGCTGTGGCCGAGGCAGAGCAGAAGGCATTTGAAATGATTGCATCCGAGAGGGCCCGCATGGAACAAACCATTGCAGACGCAAAGCGCCAAGCTACTGAGGATGCCTTCCTCGTAATCAATGAGCAGGAAGAGTCTACAGAGGTAAGAACCCAGCGCCGTATCCTTGCAGTCTGGGCTGGGAGAACGGAGGGCAGTGTTCTAGGGTGAGATATGGTGCCCAGTTCGCATTGACTTGCAATGGGCATTGGGCTCTAAACTCCCATTTTGTTTTTTTGACAGCAGGATCAATTGAGAAATGATTCCATTGGGCATGCTGTGAAACCTGTGTAAGAGGCTACCTCGTGTACGTGAAAATAGTGTTGAAGGGCCAGTATGTATGGGGATCCTGACTCGGAGCAGCACCACAGTAGCTACACCAGATTTCTCACAGTACAAGAGGAAAATCAGAGCTGCTGGATACAGTTCTGTTCTACTTTCCTCTGAGTACAGCCACTCTTTAGCAACTGGTTTTGTAGTAGGCCCTGGAGAGATTTTAAAAAAAAGTTGCCTTGTTTTTCTTAATGACTTTAAAATAATAATAATAAGTAATACCTAGCTCTTATCTAGTACTTTTCATGCGTAGTTCTCAAAGCACTTCACAAAGGAGATCAGGATCGTTACTAGGGTGACCAGATGTTCCAATATTATCAGGACTGTCCTGATATTAGGGGCTTTGCCTCCCCCAAAGTAAGTGTCCCTAATTTTTCATACTATCTGGGCATCTTAATCATTACCCACATTTTACAGATGGGGAAACGAAAGCACTGAGAGGGGAAGTGACTTGTCCGTTGTCACTCAGCAGAGTAGTGGCGGGGCCAGGAATAGAACCCATATCTCCTGAGTCTTAGCCCTAGTACCCTACCCACTAGGCCACACTGCTGCCCGAAAGACAGGCAACATCTAAGTTTGATTCCTCACTTAATTCCAGATGGGCATTCAGAAACTTACATGGCTCATTATATAGCAGTCTGTAAGTGTGTGTCCATCTGTCTGTGCAGATCAGCATTGTGAATATCATCTTGGATATTTTGAGATTTGTGTTGTCTTACAAAACATGTGCTGCATAACAGATTCATTTTGAGATAAACACTTAACTGCACCCCACATATAGCCCCAGTATTTTTCTCATTCAGGAAAACTAGTAAAGCCTAGTGGAGCATGAACAATTGTGAGCAGATCAGTGCAAAATTTTCATTTGATCTTTCCAGGACTAAAAAAACCCACAAAATGTACCCAACAGGGTATTTGCATGTTTTCTAGACAGTGATGTTTGATTCCTTCATAATTAGTGGGCACTGACAGGTAGAGATTGATTTTTATGAAAATGAATTATAACCTTCCTCGTTAATAATGCCTAGCATTATTACAGTGAAAATTTAGTTTATTTACCTTTTCAATTCCCCTCATCTTGAGCAAAGAAAATAACTTGGTCCATTCTTTTTCTCACAATGCTTCAATATTAAGATTGAATCTGTTGTAGGGGAATATTTAAATATAGTGCTAACACTGTTTTCGCTGGTCTCTCTCCATCACTGGCAACAACTCTGTTATCCTCTCCATCATTCAATGGCTCAGCTTTGGGGTTATCTTGGACTCCTCTCTCTTTCTGGCCTTGTCGCATCCAGGCTCTTGCCAAATGACATTCCACCATTTTCCCCCTGATGCTGGTTTACTTAAGCCTGTCCTTCCCCTCATTAATGGACCCCTTGAAGTGTGTTGTGCATGGTGAGTAAGGTCAAGGTTCTGTATGCATCTATAGAGCTAATTTAGAGGGGAAACTAATTTAACACAGGGAGAAAAAAAATTGGGAAAGGGAAATCCCAAAGACACTTGGGGTTTTTTTTAAGAGGAAGCTTAAGATTCTCAGCACTAACCTAAGAATATAAGAATGGTCATACTGAGTCAGACCAATGGTCCATGTAGCCCAGTCTCCTGTCTCTGACCGTGGCTAGTGCCAGAGCTACAGTGGGAGTGTACAGAACGTGGTAATTCTAAAGAGATCCACTCCTGTTTTCCGCTCCCAGCTTCTGGGAGGTTTAGGGTCACTTTGAGCATGGGGTTGCATCGCTGACCATTTTGCCTAAGAGCTGTTGATATACCTATCTTCCATGAGCTTATCTAGTTCCTTTTTGAACCCAGTTATATGTTTGATTTTCACAACATCCCCTGGCAATGAGTTCCACAAATTTGTTGTGTGAAAAAGTTCTTCCTCTTGTTAATATTAAATTTGTTATTAATTTTCATTCATCAGGTAACTCCTGGTTTTTGTATTGTGTGAAAGGGTAAATAACACTTCTCTATTCACTTTTTCCACACCATTCATGATTTTGTAGACCTCTGTCATATCCTCCTTGCCACTTCCCTAGCTCTAAGCCGAACAGCCATAATCTTTTTGTCTCCTTGTGTCAAAGCCGTTCCATACCCTTCATCATCTTTGTTGCCTTTCTCTGAACCTTTTCCACTTCCCCTATATCCTTTTTGAGATGGGGTGACTGAAACTAGACACATTATTGAAGGTGTGGGCACACCATGGATTTTATACAATGGCATTATATTTTGTGTCTTATTTTCCATCCCTTTCCTAATAGTTCCTAACATTTTGTTAGCCTTTTTGACTTCTCCTGTAGCTCTTGTTATTCCAAAGGATTCCAAAGCACTTTGCAAACTCTGGAATGAACATGTTTTGTCCGCTGATCTGTCTTTGCTTTTTTCCTACCCTTGTTTGCCCCGCCACAGTTGCATTTCTGGAGCATCGCTGTGTGGGTTTGTTTTGGACCTGTAGTTTCTGGGTGAGGATCTGGTGAGCATATGGAGTTTGAGGTGTTGTGAATTGTGGAGGCCAGCAGTAGCCCCCTTGCTCTCATTGTTTGGCAGGTTTGTGTGGTATCGTGACTGTCTGAGTCTGGGTGGGAATGAGCGAGAGAAGGTAGGTGATGTAATAGTTTTTATTGGACCAACTTCTGGGAGGAAATAGCATTGCCCTCCCCATCTCCTTGTTCAGGTCTTGGGCATCAAGAAACAAGAGTTCCCATTCCAAAGCACAGAAACACTGGTCTCTCTTGTGATTATGGTGTCTTCCATTGGTGTCGATGGAATATGGCTCCGCATGGGGTGATTATATGGTTTGTGAGGATACTGAGTTAGCAGCCTAAAAGAGGCCTGTTTGGGCAGCTCTCCATAGGGAGGCAAGCCTCGCAGATGGCACCAGCCACCTCATTCTGGGATTGTGCAGAAAATCCTCGTGGTCTCACTGAAAAATATTGATGTGGCCCAAACCGGACAAGGTAACTCAGATTCCTTCTCCAGGAATGTCTCATCTGCTGTGACTAAAGCCATCACTACTTCATGGAGGGTCACACAGTTCTACCAATCGCTGAGCCATGATTGGATGGTACTGCATGCCCAGATCTGACACAGCTGGCTCCAGCCAGTACGCAGGCATCCTTCGGGATGAAAGGAGCTATATATT
Organism: Chelonoidis abingdonii; assembly: GCF_003597395.2. NCBI lineage: Eukaryota > Metazoa > Chordata > Testudines > Testudinidae > Chelonoidis > Chelonoidis abingdonii. The sequence continues at coordinate 28,821,538 of NC_133782.1, read as the reverse complement.
TTACATATTATGACAGGAGACAAAAAGAAATGTAATATAGTTATCTATTTCTTGGCTAAACATCTAAGGGGAGGGCGTAGCAGTCACTAAGCGTTGAAGGATGCTGGTATCAAGGAGCAGGAGGAATTGGTTAGCATGATATAGAAGTTACGAGATAGAATTAAGTAAAGGAATGATTTGTAGGCTAAATATCAGGGCAAACTTTTTGCTAGTGAGATCTGTTTGAGTGATGCAGTGTTCACCCAAGGGAAGTGATGGAAGCACCACCATGTGATACAGTTAAAACTGGATTCCTGAAAAGGGATTGGGGCATAGAGCCACAGGAAAACCCTGGACTGTCCAGCTACTAGATTTTTTTTTTTTTCACTAACCTCGGTGATTCTTCAGTGGAATGCATTATTCTTCAGCCACCACATTAAGAAGCTGTGTCATTATTCCAGGATATCCTATAATCCATAAAATATGGCTAGAAGCAAACTGTTTTAGGCAGGAGTGTCAGTAGCTTTCAAGTTGTGACTCAGTTTCTCAGCCTTCACATGCCAGTGGAGTATTTTTCCACATTCTTCTTCTGGAAGATTGACTGCTCTCCTGTGGGTGTTGACTCTAGAGCAGTTCCACTACCAGTCAACTGAGTTAGGCTCTTTGCTACAAGCCAGTAAATTATTGCCAGGAGCAAACGGTTTTCGATGCAGAACTGCTGAGATGTGAGAGCTGCTAACATGCATCTTGCCAAGCTTCCCAGCAAGAGCGACGCGCCACCAGAGAAACTTTCAGGGCTGCTTCCTTTTCCTGCTCTCTTAGCAGCTTTTTGTTGGCATTGCAGAAGCGCGGTGGCTCGTGAAATACGTCTTGTGGGGTGGGAGTAAGGGGGTACAAGTGGAATCTGGGGAAAGCTGGTTTTTCACAGCAGACATTGCTTTCCCAGTATGTTTTTGCTAATGCACAAGTCCAGTTGCAGAAAGCTAATCTTCCAGTTCCGCTTCTGTGACCAACTGCAGTCACAGCTCCAGGTTTTGGCCTTTTTGCCCTTGTTCCCCTTACAACCAGTCACGCGTTGTAAGCCCGCCAGCTGACACATCCTCCAGAGTCCAGAGAGGCTGTGCTCAGCTTCCAGATTGAGTCTCATCCCTGGGAACGGTTTCACCTGGCGGATGAGCTTTTAAATTAGCTTTTTCTTTTCCAGATTAGCCCATTGAAACCTCTTGTGCGGATAAGCAGGGTCCCAGGCAAATGTTGACTCTGTGGTAGTGTGGTTATCTCTGTGAAGGGCCCTTGTATAGTAAAATAGAGCTGCTTAAAACAGGAAATGAAAAGAACGTGTAGCAGCACCTGTGCTCTGATTTCCGGGGTGATGTTGCCTGCCCTTGGGGGAGGCTGTCAGTTGGGTACAGTCTGGCAGGTTGTTCTAGTTCTAGCACAGAGGCATGGTCTATGCCTGGGCTAGAGTGTGTGTGAAATGGCTAGAAGTGGTGGATTTTTTTACATTTTCTTTCTTCTGGGACAAAGCAGTGCCTGCAATAGGGTGACCAGACAGCAAGTGTGAAAAATCAGGACGGGGTGGCAGGTAATAGGAGCCTATATAAGAAAAAGACCCAAAAATCGGGACTGTCCCTATAAAATTGGGACATCTGGTCACCCTAGCCTGCAAATGCCGAGTAAGCCCTGTCTTGCTGCCCTCCAAACTATATAAACGTCCTCTGGAAATATATTTTTAAGTCAAGTGTTTTCTGTCTTGCAGAGCTGTTGGAACTGCGGTCGCAAAGCCAGTGAGACGTGCAGCGGATGCAACATTGCCCGGTACTGTGGCTCTTTCTGCCAGCACAAAGACTGGGAGCGACATCATCGGATCTGCGGACAAGGGTTACACAGCCAGGCCAAGCCGCTTTCCCTGCCAGCAGGGCGATTGGCAGCAGCCGCCGCCAAGCCAGCCGATGGGGTTCCAAGTCCCGCCCTAGAGAAGACCTCTGCAACAACCTCTCGATCCTCTACCCCAGCTTCCGTGACAGCAATAGACACTAATGGACTCTAAATCCAGTATGTTTTACACATTTTCCTGTTTTTAAACCTAAAAAACACTTACGCTCCACAGAAGGTTGTAAAAACTCCACCGGCTACTCTAGAGCCCTGACGCTCCAGCTAATCTTTGTGAGGCTTTTTCTGTTTCATTATAATCCATCAGCAGTTGTTAAGAACCACATGCCAGCCTTGCCAATGGGAGCTCAACGCTGCTTGCTTTTAAGTCTTGGCACGAGAGAGCATGTCACCTGGACCTTCAGGACTATGGCCTCTTCTGCTTTGTTTTAATTGAACTTCTTTGGAAAGGAGCTCCCGGGTCCTGCCTTGACATGCAAGAGAATCCAGGCAAGCAGCACTCAGTATCCAAGGATGAAGTATGGTGTTTTCCTTTCTGCTGGATGGCCAGGCTGCCTGAACAACCTCCCTATATAACTCGCCGCTCCTCCTCTTTCATAAGATACATATTTTTCTTCTTCCCAGATGGCTCTGTACTCATTAACTCTCTGCAATGAACTGTCGACCTGAACTGATTTTCCTCAGTGGGAGAACTTCTCATTCCCCAGTGTAATGAGAAATAAGCAGTTTCTTGGTTACAGATGTCTGCTTTTCCCCAGGACTCAGCTGGGTAGTGACTCACAGGGATTACAGGGGTTGGGCATTCCCTGGAGGAGAGGAGAATTGTGTTCTGTTGAGGAGGGAAGCTAAACAAATCTCTGTGTTGAGAGGGAACTGTTGATCTTTTTTATATGGCCCATTTTTAATCCTCTTCTCTAACTGGACCATCCATTGTTTATCAACCAGCTTGGTTAGGAGCCTCCACTCTCCTTGTGTGCTGAATGTTTCAGACCAAATCTCAACCTGTCATCATCGCCGCTTGCCCCAGAGGCTGGGTTGGGTTATTTTGCTGTGCAGGAAAGATTTTTCCACCGCATGGAAACTGTTAGTTTTAGATTTGTTGACTTTGTTTTCACCCTGTGAATCTCCTCCACATGATTGCAATGGATCATTTACAGCCTGTTCTTTCCAAGCATGTTGGCACAACGATTTTAAAAAAAGTTTCCGAATTTTGCAATTAATGTCAATTTTTTAAACGTCCAAGCCTAAATGGGATTACCAGAGCTCTGTTGTGTGCTGAACTCTTGGTTCCAGACCTATATTCCATGCAGAGAAGGGCAAACCTGTCAAAGCACCTGATTACACTGCTCTAGCTGGCAGAATTCACTAGCAATGCATTTATAAGCCAATGTGTATCACCTTGTCCATCATTTTAAAGCCTGCTCTAGAGATGACCTCTCAGAAGGGTGCAATCTGGTTGGGTTGTGGCATACTGAACTGGCTGTTACTAGGCTGGCGGGCCCTGAAGGCGATGTTCTAATCTGGTCCCAGGGGGAAGATTGTTTCTCTGCATGCACCAAACCAGAGTTTGCCTAGAAGAACTTATTTTATGAGTCCCTCAAGAGCTTGTTATATGTGCAGCTAATGCAACAGGAATCGGCGCATGCTCGCTTTGGGAGTCCTACTGACTTCTCATGCTGCACAGGAATAAGGGCTAGAGAGTATTGACCCTTCATTGACCCTTCATTCTGAGACTGTGTTCTTCTGTGATCTTTGGATTGGAGTCAAACAAGACAAATAATTCCTAACTTATATTTGGTCACTTCTTAAAATGCCAGCTGATAATGGAGGTGTCATTTACTATTCCTCGGGCTAGCAATGGAAACAGGCGTGCTGTCGACTGGATGTTATTGATATGCCATGCTAACAAGAGCAGGTTAGCTAATTGGTTGGGCTGTGGTCCTTGGAAACTCCAGTCTCTAGTAATGAAGTGGTTAACTCGCATGTCTTAAAAATTTTCGCTCACAGGCAAAAATCTTCTCATTGCCGAAATTCCGTGTTTTTGCCCTGTGAGAGATGTTACTATCACAGTTCAGAGCCTGGACTCAGTCATGGCCTGTAGATACAGACAGCAGGTAGATGAAAGAGCTGCTTCTCTATTACAGATTCTTCTGCTTCTTAAAGGAAGAACAGACTGGGATTGCCGGGTGCAGGGATAATTGTTGGCAGTATTCCTTACTTGTCCGAAGTCCTCCTCCATGGATGTGTGCATACCTGCCTCAGGTACAAGAGCTGGGGGCGTCTCTGGGGGTGAGGCTGTTCCATAGCCATCTATATTAACCTCAAGGAACAGCTGCTGCCTCCTGGATAATGGAAACCTATTTGCAAACAATTCCTATTCTGTGTAAGGTTCTCATCTCTGTTCCCTTCATTCGCTATTGCTATTAGGATATTTCTGCAGAAACAGCGTTTCAGGTGTGAAATCCCTCCAAATTCCTGTTCTTCTCTTAAACTATCAGACCTTTCCAGTGATGATCCAGTACCCATCAGCATTGTACTGGGTTGATAAGGACCAGAGAGAAGCCACAGATTATGTGATTTTCATGAAAATATCCTTTGTGATAGAGGACGGGATTCTGCAGTCCTTACTCAGTCAATGTGCCCAGTGGAAGGTTTGATTAAGGACACTCTTGGTACAGTGGTAACCCTGAAAACTTTTTCAATTGCCTCCGATAACTAAATAACATTGCCTCAATGTTTGTAGTATCCTCTGTATTTAGCTACAAATACTGAAGTGATGATACTAGTTAGTTGCCTAAGGGTAATCCCTGTGATCAGACCCCAAAAAGGATGAGAGCAATGCAGTGCTCTAAGGAATTATTTATAAATAGACAGTCTTCCATAGTTTTCACACAACTTCAATGGCTCTTTGTGTATTAAAATAAAAATTAACCCCAGTGTAAATAAATGAAATACTAACAGTCATGATTTAGAATGATTTTTTTAAACATGGAATGATAAATGTGAAATTCTGGTATGGGAAGACTTGTTGGATTGAGTTTTCTATATTTTTTTGTCATTTAATTCTGTAATAGGAATTTGTTACTTAATTCCTGTGCATAACTTATTTAATGTACTGTATAAAGGAACCCAAACTGTTACAGATGTATTTAGTTTGTTCTACTCAAAGTAGTCAATAAAAAGACTATATTCATCTTACCACTCCTCCTTCACCTCGCAAAGGGAATAGCAGTTTATCATGATACACGCAACAGGCTTAGATTCCTTAAGGTTTCTGTAGGAACAGTGCCACACTGTCATGATAAAGTCGTGGCTAATAAGGGTTGTCGGACGTGAAAGCAATATATCCACTTCAAAACTGAGAAACCAAGGCAGCCGTGCCAGTCTTCTGGCACATGCATGGAGCCCAAAATGAATCCCCAAAATCAAATACAAATGCAGAATTCCAACCTGAGTCATGCACAGAGGTTTTCTAAAAGTGGTTTAATTTTGGTACTCAGGCCAAGATGTTTATCACAAAGGATATTCTCTAGCCCCCAAATTCCAGTGAGATATATACACATACAGTACCAGAATATGAAATCCACCCCCAGATTTACTGGCGTAATCCACCTGCTGAAGTCTCAGTGTTGAGGGGAGCAGCTAACATTTAGAGATAAAAATCACTGCTTCAAGCTTGGCACAAATTGGAATTGGTTTCTCTGGGACAAATAACATTTTCAGTCACTTTAGTTTCACAGTCTGACATTTGTCTTGTAAGTAATTAGCAGAAAGCGAGGATGCCAGATTTCTGCTGGGATGGAGGTCGTTGGTCATTACCCAAAAGAAGGGAGTGGCAGGTCACTTCATCGTGCTGAGCCTCAGTTCCTCACCTTTGACTGCAGTGAGATGCTGCAGAGAGCGTTGCAAAGAGGTGCTTCTTTGGTATGATTCTTGCTTTAGGTGCAAGAGATCTTGGGTTCCAATGCCAGATGAGCCCAGTTAACCACTGGAACAATTTACCAAGGTGTGTGGTGCATTCTCCATCACTTTTTCAATCAAGATTGGATGTTTTTCTAAAAGATCTGCTCTGTGAATTATTTGGGGCTGTTTTCTGGCCTGTGCTATACAGGAGGTCAGTAGATGTTCACAGTGATCCCTTCTGGCCTCGGAATCTGTGACTTTTGCTTGTATGTGGCATCTTTTCTCTCACGGTTTGACTGCCTTGTCTATTTAGAATATAAACCCTTGAGGGCAAGGAATGTCTCTTGCTGTGTATGTACAGTGCTTTGCATGCTGGAGCACTGATGTTGGTTGGGATGTCTAGAAGATACTGTAAATAATTACAATAAGTACCTGCATTTCAGAATGGGATGTGGTTGCAAGGTGATGGGACATTTCAGGTAAATAATTCCTTACATCACAGTCTTTTGCAGTCAGAAAATCTGGTCCCCATGGACTACTGCAGATGGAGTATATCGGTCCTGAAATGTGATTGTCTCTGAGTGGAACACATTTAACAGTGCACACCTAATGGTGGTGTGCTGCTGTTTAGGACAGGAAGTGAACAATAACTTCTCTATCTGATATTACAGGAGAGGATTTGGGAGGCCACAATCATCACCTTTGCATGCTCTCCGTCTTGGCACATGTTCCTGCCGTGGCGGAGGCTCAGTCTGAAGGAGATTTGGATAGTTGTATCTGCTGTTCTTACGTGCTGCATAATGCCAGGATTTCAGCCTCCAGGGCTCTGTCGGACAGTTTTTACAAACACTTAATTCATTTGTTTAAATGAAATTCTAAGCGTGGAGAAAAACATGCATTTTTATTTGGCAGCCAGTATTTTACCCTGCTGGGCGGACGGCATTTTAATGCATTATTCACAACGGTAAAATCTTAGACCATAATTTGCTCTAATCACAGATTCTCAGTGTGAATTTGCATCTATTCTTAGGTTAAGTCTGAATGTTCAGCTGTCGTGTTCTCTAGAATGAGTGCAGTGCTCGTTCCTGCTGTAGTCCCGCTCGCTTGCTATCTCTTTGTGAGGCAATCCAAATTGTCCAAAGAGCAAATAAGCCTGCTGTCCAACAGGAAACCTCTGGCCAGCCTGCTGTACCTCCTTTCACTCTGGCATGTGGTCTGTGACCCACATTTCTTCTATGCATTCAGCAGAAAGGCACTGGCTACTGCTGTGAACGGTTCTTCTGCGGAATGGACATGCTAGGTGCGTGTGCACCACTGCACCGTTGCCAGAGACTTTTCCCTGAGTAGTATCTACTGGGCAGGCTCTAGTGCCCTCTGGAGCCGTGCGCTTATGCACTGGTATAAGGTGCACTGCTGGCCCCGTAGCATCTCAGTTCTTACCACTTCTGAGGGTTGCTGGGACACCCCTTCTTCCTTCGGCAGGGCTTCTTCCTAGTGGCTTTTGGACTTCTTCTACATTTGCAGTTATCATAGTGTAGTGTATAGTTAGTGTAAATAGTTCCTGTCGTAGAGGGACTTTGCCCCAGGAGGCTTCAAGTCTTGTGCCTCCTGGGGCAAGCCTATGCCTGTGAATGACCTGCACTCCAGCTGCTTTAAGTGCCTGGGCAAAACTCACAAGAAGCACAAGTGCAAGATTTGTCAGGACTTCAGACTGTGCACCAAAAAAGACAGGGATGTCAGGCTGATGGCTATCTGCATGCAAGCCGCTCTCAGACCTGTCTCAGAGCCAAACCCTCTGATTCAGCACTGAGTTTGTGGGCATTGGTGTGAAGCATTTCCTTGGAACCATTCTCTGTCTCCGAGGAAGAAGCATTAGAAGCAGCACATGGGGAGAGAGAACACTCACTAGTCTGGGTGAGAGACAAGCAGGGAGAAGGCAGGTTAGCGAGACCCATGCTGGGCTGCTCTTCCCAGACCTGCATCAGCAACATCAACTCCACCAAGGGCATTGAGCCTGGTGCAAGACCATCTGCTGACACCAGGAAGCCTGCACTGCTGTGCCAGCAGACATGCTACCATCGACCCTGGAGGCTTTTCAGGTGGCTAGGGACCTTCTCTCTCTTCTGGTCCCACCAACCCCCATGGGGCATCTATGAGCTCCAGAAGCAGCAGGGAACAGAGTGTGTTCGGCGCCTGACACCATCTAGGGGCAAGCCCCACCTCATCCCAGCGTCTCGATCTCCAGCACACCACTGGTTCCCGGAACCCCGGCACCGTATGCAGGTACCACTCCACCATGGTTGCTGAGAGAATATCCTTTGGCATTCAAGGGGAAACCTTATGTGCCGTCAAAAGCCCACCATCAATACCTAGCCTGTACTCCACAGAGCTTCAATGCTGGACCTCTGGCAGGCTCCTGGCCAGTGCTGTCACCCAGAGTGATTCCTATCTAAGTTCTGAAAGTGATCTGGCTGGATATTCAGTTTGTTCATTGCTGGCAAACTTTGTCACGACGCCAAAGCTTTTGGCAACCACGTCATCACTGGCCATGTAGCAGCATTCCTTGGTAAACATCCTTGTAATTTGTTGGACTTCCATCCTAATATGTCCATACCAAGAAAACTGACAAAACCAAACCAGTGCTGATGGAGGTGGTTACGAGGTTCTGCTACAAATATCCTCAGTGCTGTCCTTCCACTTGATATGGAGCAGCTGACAGACTATGAGAATCAAAAATCAGCCACTCTTCGGCCTTTCTCAGTGCCCATGTTTCATTGCCATGCAATAAAGAGAGTTGGCATAACTGTGTTTCTGTAGATCTGCAGTTTTGTAGCAAGCCTGATGTCACAGTGTCTTCACAGAGGCTGCTGAAGGACTGGAAACATGGCAGCCGCTGCTGCTATCTGACTATCCACATCTTTGGAGGCTCCTCCAGTGCAGAATAACACTCATGTAATGAAAGGGTTCTTGGATCCATTTCCACAGGGAACTTCTTGACCCACTGCAAATATAATTCACTCCTCCATTTGCCCACCCTTCCACTTTCAAGTGTGAAAGTTACACTGGCCTCCTGCCTGTTAGATTTCAAGCTACAGAGGTGCAAACCTGGCCAGGCCTCAAATGGGATCCTACTTTAATTCTCATCTGCCTACAGGCTTCCTCTTTTCCAGCTAACGTACCCAAGTCCTGCCATTCCTGGGCCTTAAAGACCAGTTCAGTCTCCTTTACATGTTTGGTCCTTGGTCTCTGCAGACACACCCCAAGGATGACAGGTGCAGTGATGGTTTGGTAAGGTGCCTGCTAGGTGTTGGGTTCACCAACAGTGTGACGTTGTTTGGGACCAGAACTGTGCACTCGCTTACCCAGACCTGCAGAAGTGCTTTATGTGGCTTGAAAGCTGGTCTCTTTCACCATCAGGGGTTGGTCCAATGAAAGACATCACCTCGCCCACCTTGTGTCCCTAATTAGCATAAGCATGTTAGCGAGCCCTGCAATTGTGCACAGCTCCGAATATATGGCCCTAAATAGCTCCTGAGCTGGGCCTGACTGGACCAGCACCCATCTCCCCTTCTTAATCCCCGGATCTAGCCAGCATGGTAAAGATTTCCTAGTAGCCATTGTACTCAGACTATAACTGCCTTTCATCTGGCTTGTATCCTACCTCCTTTTGACTGGGCCCAATGAAATCCCATTGCAGATCGTTGTTGGCCTTAGCCCCACCAGCAGGGAAAGGGTGGACCTGTGGTTTGGGCACTGGATTGGGGCACAAGAGTTCTGGGTTCTGTTCCTGACCCTGGTGCCAACTTCCTGGTGACCTAGGGAAATTCACTTAACTGCTCTGTGCCCCAGTGTCCCGATAGACAGAATGGGAAAAATGTTGCTGCTTTGGTCTGTCTTGCTTATTTAGATTGTAAGCTCTCTGGGGCAGAAACTGCCTTTGATTGTGTGTGCGGACAGCACCACTCAGGGCATCAAGGGAGTACAATAAGGATTGTCCAGCAGTTAGGGTGGCAGTGGATGTCGGAGACCTGCATTCAGGTCCGTCACAGACTTTGTGTATGACTTCTGGGCCTCAGTTCTCCATCTGTACAATGGGGGTCATTGCACTTCCCTACCTCAAGGGGGTGCTGTGGGGATAAAACCATTAACGTCCACTGTAGCCCCTAGCCTGACCTCTTGTATAACACAGGCCAGAGACCATCCTGAGATCACTCCTGTGCAAGGTGCACCACATCAGCACCTGAGATAGAAAATACACGTAATTCACAATAAGCAGTAAGGACTATGGCTCAGTGATGGCCCCACCAGCTATTTCTGAGGCAAATATATCATTAGAAATAATGTGTGTAATACGTGTTGAGAGAGCCAGGGTGGCAGTTGGTTCAAACAAGTTCTGCATGTTCATTACCAAGCTGATCTCTTGAGTAATCCCAGAGCTTTGTTAATGATATGTGTTGTGTACGCCATTAGTCAAAGCAGCCGTTCTGCTCTCTGCTTTAATGAGTAAAACCCTGCGGAGTTGAAGTTCTGAAATACAGCAGCTTATGCAGAAGGAAAGTTTTTTAATTTTGGAAAGTACCCGTAATTAATGCAGCCAAGTCACTGCTCCGGCCTCTTGGAGCGCCTTCCATTTGATACGGCACTTCTGCATGTGATTGCAGACAAGATCAACAGGGACTGCCTTGAAGTTTCAGCCCTTTCCTTCCCTCCTCTCTGCTCAGAAAGCCGCTAGTGCCCGATTGTTCCCCGGGGGCTCATTCAGCCAAACCTTGGAAGGCTCTGCTGTCTGTTGGCCAAGGCCCCGCTCATTACCTTCTGGACAAACAATATACAGCCCTTCCAGTGATCTGCCCCTCAGGGAGAGAGGCGCTAGACAAATGGTGACAATGGCGCCTGAGTTGCTGAAGCAGTGATGGAGAGAGATGATTGAAGAGGTGTGTGAGTCGGTCACTTCCTCACAGAGTCAGACTAGTGTCAGCGCGAGCTTTTTACTGCCTGCGCACCAGCATAACCAGGTGCTGTCTGAACACTACAGGTCAGGAGGCTGGGGGACATTAGCTGTGGAGAATTGTTTGAATATAGTATGAATTTTGCTTTGCCAGTTCATACCTGCCCCCAGCACCCTTAAAGTGCCACTGCTTGAGAATCCACTCAAACCAACTCCAAACTGTGCCGTAGATTGGGATGTAAAATTCTCAGTGGGCACAAGATGGATTAGTTACATATGTTAGCCAATCGGGGAACAGAACCGGTGCCACATGACAGGAATTCTGGATATCCACCTGGAACTGTTCACAGGTGGCCTGCAGAGGAAGACTCGCTGGCTGAAGAAATGTGCAGATTGTTTTGGATAATGGCTATTTCCAGGACTTCGGCAATTTGTTTACGAGCAATTGTCCAACAGCGAAGTAGGGGAAGTTCCTGGCATAAATGATTAGTTGTGTATTGTAGCTCTAACAAATATCAATCTAGATTAGACAGGATAGAATTGGGGTAAAACTTTAACCCCCAAGGGAGCTGCTGTCTCACATCATCATCAGGGTTTTGTTGTTTCTAATTAATGTTTATCGTGTGCATGTGACTAGAGATCAGCCAGGCTGGCCCCCACTGTCCTAGGCACTCCATAAGCACAGAGGACAGGCCCTGGCCCAAGGAGCTTACAGTGTAGAGAACAAAACCTAGGAGCTGGATGAGACAGACAAGGGAGCACAGTGGGGCTCATGGGGCAATAAAATAGGGTGTGAGCAATTCTTAGCCAGGCAGGGCAATGTTCACGGTTCACCCTCGTCTGCTGTGTGTCTACACATAACTTCAGCAGGGATGGAGTTAATGTTTAATGGGTAACCGACACTAGAGGCTGTCCTCATCTTCCAGCTGGGCTCAGAACACAGCTCATACAATGCACCTGGGTTTCCCTACTTGCATTATTGCCCAGCACTGCTGAGGTGACGGGCCGTGGGGCAATCCTGACAGCAAATGTCTTCCCCCTTCCCTCCATCTAGCACAGGGGTTCTCAGACTTTTGTACTGCTGACCCCTTTCACAAAGCAAGCCTCTGAGGGCGACCCCCCTTATATATTAACACCATTATAAATGCCAGAGGTGAAGCAGGGTTTGGGGTGGAGGCTGACAGCTTGCGACCCCCAAGTAATAACCTCGCAACCTCCTGAGGGGTCCTGATCCCCAGTTTGAGAACCCCTTATCTAGCAGCACACACTCCCAAATCACTGCAAATCCCAGGGTCTGAAGCCTGCTGTCTCTTGTTCTCCCAACCTGCCAGATTTGGACTGGATCTGTATAAAGCATCAGCTTCCCTAACTCCCATGCAGCACATTACAGCCTCTGAAGTGACAATCACTTGATATCAACATAATTAGGTAAATAATCTTGAATCAGCTGCTGGAAGATTGGTCCCCTGGTGCACAAAGGGATCAGACTGAGCTTGTGAGTTTTCCTACAGGGGTTTTGCATTTCCATTTGCCTGAGTTCCTGCAGAGGGATTGCACTTTTACCAACATTGTCTAAGCAGAGAGTTCTTGAAAGCTGCTGACATTTCACTTTGTAAATAAAAGAACGGAGCTTCTTCCCTTGTTTATCCGTATGTCGTGTCTCTAGCGAGTCTGCCTGTTCCCTTCCTTATCTCTGACAGCCGTAGTAATAACGTTTTCCATTTCCATGGCGCACTCCGCCCAAAGGATGTTTTGCAAAGTATAAATTAGATTCCACATCATCCCTGTCATAATGCAGCCACCTCTTGTGTGAAACACAGTCTCACTGCAACAATGGCTTAGGACAGGAAAAGGAGAATAGTGTATCCAATGAAAAAGAGGAGGACACTTTAGGTCGGTGGTGTGCAATTATCCCCCCAGGAATCTGGCTAGAACGGGGCTTGACTCATCTATTCTTAAAGTACCTTGATCTCACTGATAACTAGCAGTGGGGCAGGGCCTCAGTGTTAGGGCTCAGCTGAGCAGGAGGCCCTCCAGTAACACAGTGCTGGAGCCGCGGTTTATTACTGACTCAAAGGGATGAGACAGGTGGGGGCAATCTCTTCACCATATAATAAAGTTGCTGAAAAATGCATTTTGGAGGCAGTAAAACTAGTCACTGGCTCAGGTCGGATTCAGCAAGTGGCTTCAGCTTAAAAAACCTGAAAAAAGCAATTTGGAAATATTTCAGAAGGAAACATTTGGACTCTGTTTCCAAGGGGGATTTGGTTAGAAATGAGGCTAATTTTTAAAAACAAAAAGGGTGACAAACACCTGGAAAATGACCCAAAACTACACAGAAAAACCACCAGCAAAATCTGCATCTCACTTCCTAGCGAACCAAAACAAATCTGTTCTGATTTGAACCACAAGGAATTTTTCAGTTTGGCCCCCGCACTGAAAACACCTCTGTTCTCTCAGCACGAGACAGCGCCCCCTAGTGCCTCACCAGCACCATCTTCTCCAGCACCTGCCCTGGCCAGGCCCAGCACTGCTGGGTCTGGAGGTGGGTGCCTCTGGCATGGGTCCAGGAATAACACAAGCCTGCAGCTCAGGCTGGAAATGAAGCTTGATGATCTCTGGAGACCGTTCCTGGCCCAGCTCCACTGGGAATGGTGAGACGCTCACAGACTCCTGGGGTCGGAATTTGCTCTCGAGAGGGCAGGGCCTGACAGTTAATAGAGGGCTCCAGGCATGTTGCACCTAGAGACTCCTTTGTTCATTGTGTCTCCAGGGGGCGAGTCTGGAGGTTCCCAGACTCTGGTATCAGATGGCCAGGTTTATGGCCCCTGCCTACGTGACAGGCAGCCAGGCTCTGCCGCAGGGTCCATTCACTAGGTCAGGGCTTCTCAAACCTCATTGCACTGTGACCCCCTTCTTGCAAAAAATTGGGCTTCAGCTTCCGCCCTGGGCAGTGGGGCTCATACTTCTGCTTCAGCACCGGCCCCCAGCAAGTCTGACGCCAGCCCTGGCAACCCCATTAAAACAGGGTTGTGACCCATTTTGAGGTCCTGACCCCCAGTTTGAGAACCGCTGAACTAGGTGAACGCTGCCCCACTTCAGCACTGTACGTTGCCGAAGGCCATAGGGTCAGCAGGGCCTCTCTGACCTCAGACATTACACCATTCACTTGCCTGCATGTCCTGGGAGCCTTTTGCAACCTTCTTCCTGCTCCACTGCCTCCCACATGGATTCCTGTGGGTTTATCTCAAGGTCAGCCGGAGCCATGAAAATGCCTGGGCTTGTAACATGCCTCCCTCCCCTTGGGAAGCCTGTATGGCAGGACTGCAGCCGCCTGGCTCTGTGATAATTAATTCCTTTCCCAGCCCAGCTGTTCATTTCCATTTGTTCTGCCTCCTACTGCAGCCCTGGTAGGATGGGAGGGGTGCTAAGAAGGCAGCTGTTGGGAATCACCCAGGGTACACCCAGCCTGCAGTGCTTTCCAAGCTGGCTCTGCAGCTCACAGCAGCATCTGGCAGGCCAGCTGTGGCTCTCTGAGGCTGGCACCTGACGTACCAGCCACTCCAGATACACACCAGCACAGAGAGGTGCTGTGTCTGGGGTGCTGGGCCATAGTTCGGCTTTTCAGGCAGTAGCATGCGGACTTCCCCCTGGTGAGGACAGGTGGTATCTACCCTCTCCCAGCCTGGCTAAGCCAAGGATTGTAGATGAGCAAAGTAGGTGCAACGTTGGGGGAAAGAGCTGGAGGGTATGGCAGGGGGGCTCCCGCTGCTTGTCATGGATCCAAGAGGCTTTGCACATCAGGGGGTCACCTGGGAGCCCTGCCTGCTTTTGGAGACTCCAGCGGTGTCTGACCAAGAGCATCCCTCTTCTTTCAGTACCCCGGTACCTGCCTGTCTCACCGACCAAGGGCTCACGCAGGCATTTGTCAAGTAGGCCTAAGCTAGCGGGTGCTGGTCTTTTCTAGGCTAGACTGAGGGTGATGTGTGTGAGCCCACCCACCCCTACCGCTGCTGTAGCTACCTGCTCTGTGGATCATTCGCATTTTTCGCCAGTGCTGAGTCCACCAGAGAAGGAGCTCCCAGCTGCTGAGACAACTGGGGCTTGGCTTTCAGGATTTGCCAGCTCAGCCTTCAAAGCCGACCCTGCCCAGCAGCCACCCAGGGAGCGTCACACCATTGGCTGCTAAATATTGTAATTTATACAGTGATTCCATCTGAGCCTGGCCCCATCATGCCGGGGCCTGACCTCAGTTAATGATCTCTGACTCCATAGCAGCTGGGAGCAGGGCTAATTGACTGCCTCTCTCAGTCCTTCACAGGGCAGGAGGCGGGTGTGCGAGGGGAATGAATACAAATTACTCAATCCATGGAGGGCAATGGCTGGCACTGAGAGTACAGCATCTGCCACCTGAGGGCCTTGTGATCAGAGCATGCCAGGGCCCTGGGGCAGGTCTGTCACTCCCTGAGCCTGCAGGAGATACGATAGCCCTCACCGCTCCCAGGGGGCCGAGAGTACCTGGGAACTCCAGCCAGGCTACAGTACAGCTGCTCCCTTGCTTAGGTGGGTTTCTGGCACCTGTGCTCTGGAGCCTGGCTTCCACTATGTTCCTGCAAGTGATGCAAGGAGGTGTTTTTCTTGGTTTTCTAGAGCCCTGCCTGGGTTCCCATCCGTGAACTGGGAACAGCCAGGAAGCTCTCGCTACCAGCCCCCACGTTTGCACCCTGGAGGGATGTGGGCAGGGGATGCTCACTGGGGGCCTCTCAGCTCTGCTCCCCAATCCCAGTTTGTGGCTGCTGCCTGCAGATTCTGCTTGGTTAGCTGGGAGCTCTCTGAATAGGCTGAGCAAGCAGCTTCTGAAGCGCTCCCGGAGCCGAGTCCACCCGTTCTGTTTCAGGAGGGTGGTAAATGCGGCCTGGGGACAGGGCTTCCCAGATCAATAGACCCATAAACCAGTGCCACCACTGCAACGCACTGGCCCGTCTTGGAGCTGGGGCGATGGGGGGCTTACCCAGAAGATGGCTGGCCTGCAAGCTCCAAGGACAAGGGGATCCCCTTGGAACTGCCTCCTACCACCCTAGAACCAACCACTCTGCCAGGTGATGATGTGATATTTTATCAAACACGTCCTGCCACATAGGATGACCTGGGCAGCAGGAAACTCTCCTCTGCTCCCTGGGCTTCCTGCAGGTAACTGGATCTGTGAGATGTGTTTATTTAGGCCAGGGCCCGGAGCCGCTCTCTGCCTTCCCCTGGGGGTTGGCTCAGGGAACAGAAAGGAAGAGTTTTACCTGTGGAAAATGATCATTCACATAAAGGGAAACAACAATTAGGGGCAAATGGCTTTATTAGCTGTGGTGAGATCCCAGACTGTGGAATGCTCTCCAAAGAGAGAAAGCATTGGAGAATATCCATGGGGAACAGGCCTGCACCTGACCCCAAGGGGAGGAATGACTGTGACCTAACAGCACCCATGGAGTGAGCTGAATTGTCTGGATTCACTCGCCCACACACCTGCTCCATTGTGATGTACAGTAATTCAGGGCGCTGGCCTCTCAGCTGCGTTGCCTTAGGTCACACCGGGAACCAATGGACTGGGATTCACCTGGGTGGTTTGCACTGCTCAGCAGCATCACCTGGTCACTGGATCAGTTGTAGGTCATCTTGTGACCTAGCATGGCATCACAACGGCACCCCAGTGAGTCACAGCACAGTGTGCCTTTGCAATCAGGTGTCGTGTCATAGAACACTGGGAGAGGTCACCCCTCGGAGGGAGATGTGGCCTAGTGCCCTGGGACTAGCCAGCAGGAAGTTCTGGGTTCTAATGCTGGCTCTGGCCTGGGGAAAGGCCCTTGTGGCTGGATTCTTCAATGTTAGCCCTGTGCATTTGCACTTCCCTAACCTCTATGCCCCAATACTCAGTGAGCACAGGGAACTCATGCTGCCAGAGGGAACTGAGCTGCGCCTAGGGCGTGGTCAGCACCACAGCCTGTGATTCCCATCCTGGTGAAGCTGTTGGAAGGGTTTCTTCCAGGCATCCATACAAAACACCCTAAGGCTTAAGGGCTCATAATTCAAACCCCATGATTGGCCGGTTGGCACAACAAAATGGCACCGAGGTGGGAGTCTCCCACTAACCGATGGCTACGGCTACGTAGCTGCTGGCACTGAGGCAGGGTGTGAGGAGCAGCAGTGAAACAGGTGGAAGGAAGGTGTTCAGAAGTTGCCAAACTGGTTCCCCTCATCCAAGCTATGCAGGACAGAAAGCAGGATGCACTGTTGGGATTGAACCAATATGCACGTCCCCTAGGAAAGGGCTTCTGGAGTCCTCAGAGACCAGCATAAAGGGGAGGAGAAAATCTCATCCTTTTCAATTTGGAGATGAAGCTCTTGGTACAGTGAGTTGGCTGTGTCTGTGAACCAAACCAGGCATTTGTCAAGGGACTGCTCTGCTACCATGCTGGGGTGTGAACCCCACACCAACCTGGAAGGGGTTAATGAGGCTGAGAAGGGGCCAATTCACCAGCTAGGCCCCAGATGAGGGGAATTAGGTGGCCCAGTTAATCCCCTGAGTGATGACAGTGCCCAGCAGAGAAAGAACAGGTGGGGCAGGATAAAGCCAGGAAACTGGTAGCAGAAGGGAGCTGCAGTGAGGGCACCTGTTGCTGCTCTCTGGATATAAGAGAGGGAAGGAAGGAATCCTAGGGCAAAGGGTGTAGGAAAAGGCTCAGGAAGATGATGCAGACCTTGGCTGCACAGTAGAGGGTGGGCCTGGGTTCGCCTACCAGTCACCGGGGACATAGCACCCTCTGGACAGTAAATGGGAAGATTGCCAAAGACAATTTGTATGGAAAGATTGGTACCCTGGAAGGGAGAAAACACCTAGAGGCTGGGCCGGAGGGCCAAGCTTCGAAGGCAAGGCACCCAGAGTCTGAGAGAGTGAGAGACAGGCAGCAGGGAATGTAACAAGCAGCAGAAGGGGGCATCAGACCTGGAAAGAGCTAATCCCTGGAGCAACCAGGAGGAGGCGCCTTTGTGGTGAGTGTACCCCATGACAGCAGCCTTCTCTCTGTACAGGGCAGCCTTTAGGGGCCTGTCAGCTCCCCCAGCCGCACTGATCAGCCTCTAACAGCATGCACAAAATGCCTTCCCATGGCACATGAAAGCTCTGCGGTATTTTGGTACAACACAACTACCTCCCCCTAATGGCCCTTTCCGTCCAAACCTAGAGGAACCACACTGTGGTGATGGAGGGTCTCCCATCTTCAGGTTATCCCCATCCACAGCCTCCCAGCGAAAAGGACAATGGCACTAAATTGCATCCGCGGCTAAGGCAATAAGGACTTATGACTCGAGAACAAGCTGATGAAAAGCAGATCAGGCTTCGTACTAGGGGATTCAGGTGGCTAGAGCTTTGTAGCTGCTGTGCAATTACAGCCCAAACATTTCCTGGGTCTGCAATAGGATAAGGCCTGTTCTTAGCGATGGCTGGACCCTGCATCACTGGATACACCTGAATGGTGGTCTAAACCCCCTCCCAAGCCTGAAAACCAGGCTGGGCTTCTCCTGGTATTTCCCCTCTTCTGCTCCTGCTTGGGCAGGAGCGTGGAAGTGCTGGGGCATGGGCAACATGAAAAATGAGGAAACTTTGGCCAGATGGTTTATGAACCTCCACAAGGGCTTGGCTGGGGAACCAGGAAGGGCTCCTCACTGCCCCTAAATGGCTCCCCCCTCCCCACACATTACCAACTGAGTCTTTGCTGAGACAACTTGTGTTAGAGAGGGAGAACCTGCCTGTCACCAGCAGTTAAGGCCCTGTCCACCCCACAAATACCACCGTGGTTTTTAACCAGTTCTCAACTGACTTGTGCACAACAAACATGGCTGAGTTGTATACATGCAGCCACTTCAGTCCCAAGCTGTTTTTCTGAGTTCCCACCCAGCCCGATGCTGGAATCGGTTTGCACCAGGGCATTGTGGGAAGAGTCTGGGCAGCTATCCCATAGTACCTCAGCAGGAGATGCACAGGGAGCGGTGCCAGCAGCACGTGGGACAGTGCATTCTGGGATGTCCTGCAGGACAGGGAGCTGGGAGTGAGTGGCACTAGCCATGCCGGGCCCTGGGAACATGGCAAAGGAAGACTGGTGAAGCCTGTACCCGGACGGCAGCCCCCTGCCAGCCTCAGCCTTGGGCAGGGGTGAGCTGCAGAAGCATTAGCTAAACACTGAGCAGGTGAGGACAGCCAGCCTGATACAAACTCAGTTGGAAGCTGTTGTGCCCACCAATAGCTAGGCACTGTGGCAAGGTGAGTAACATTTATTAGTGGAGAGAATTAGCAATAAGGTCTCCCTGGGGCAATGTTGCCTTGCAGCCCAGTTCAGTGGACACCGGCTGTGGAAAGAAGCCACCTCCCCCTCCTGCCTTCTGGAGGCCTCCAAAGACAGAGCAGCAGGACTGCAGCTCTGGCCAGGGAGCGACGCTCTCTCTTCCCTTACTAAAGACAAGCCAACAGTGCGGCAGTGTTCCCAAGCACTAGTGCCAAACGCACCAGCTCACGACATCCCTGCTGCCGGGTTTGCATGGACTGCTGCCCCACACTGGGGGGTTGTCTTTTAAACAGCACACAAGAGTTTACGTGGTTTCTAAAGGGACCTTGGCTGATGGCACCTGATTCTGAATTAAGCATTCCCAAGTGCCGGGCAGTCGCTAACCGTTTAATGCGCCTCAGCCCACTGGTTCCACTTCTGTGCTGGCTCCCCAGGCTGCAAAGACATTTCTGACAACAGCAGCACCACAAACCAAGCACATCCCATAGGATCATCCTGAGTGGAATCCGCTGGTCGTGTCCATCCCAGCAAAGCAAATCCCCTCTCTGCAGGACCCAGGAGAAGTGAATGAGGGGCAAGTTGCTCTTTGTATTCTCTCAAGCTGTGTGGGACCATGAACAGTGGCACTCAACCATTGTCTAGCCCAGGACCACATGGGCAGCCTACCCAGAACTTGAGGGCTGCGGCCTTCCAGGAAAGCACATTGCAGTTCTCTTCCTGTTTAATGTGGAGGTGCAGCTCACAGAGATGACAGGTCACATGTGAAGCCCCATCTTGGTCGAGCATCCACCCCCTGGATCAAGATGGAGCATCCTGACCTGGACCTGTCACCTTGTAGTCTGGACCTCTCTGAGCCTGCATTAAAAATGGGGTTAGCCGCAAGCTGCCCTGGGGAACTCCATGGGCTGCAGGTCCCCTCTGGCTTAGCAGCACTTGGCAAAGCTGAAAAACAGCCAGTCCCACCTGGCTGTAGCCTAGATCCCTCCCCCTACAGGAGTAAACCAGATTAGCAAAGGGACTGGCCATTGGAAAGTCCTCTGTAGTGTGTGCCACTGGTGAATGACAGTAGCCAAAGGCGTGGTGAGCATGCTGGCCGTTACATGGGATTGCTGTGGTACTTGTCTTTCTCCAGGGACAGTACCCGAGCCAGCCCTGGTTCCTGAGCCTCCAGCGTGTGTTCCGCTCCCCCTGCCAAATGACAGTGGCAGTGTTGTGTTGGCAGGGGCACTGATGCAGGCTGCAGGGTGATGGCCCCAGATGAAAGCATTTTGCTTGTCTCAAGGGAAAGTGCAAATGCAAAACTGAGCAACTTGCAGGCGGCTGGGCTGGTAAATGTACTGGCCTGCCTCACACCGGCCAGATTTCTGCAGTACGGGCATCTCCTGGTAAAAGGGCTCGCTCTGCACAGACCTGTCCTCCTGCCTGTCTACCAGGCAGCCCTCACACAAGCAGTAGGCTTCCAGCACCCTCCGGGGGTACCGGCGCAGGTCTTCGTTGACCCTGTTGGAACAAAGCAGATTAATGAGGTCACTTAATAAAATCAAGCACTGGCCAATGCACTCCAGCTAGGGATGGACTGAGGTGTTCGGAAAGGGTTAATAACACTAATTCTCCCACACTTGCTGTGTAAGGTGCTGCACTAACATTCAGGAGCTGATTGGTGGTGGCTGGGCAGCGTTAGATTGAGCTCACTGGGAGGAAACTGAGGCACAGAGTGAGACAAATGCCACAGACAGAACTAGCTTAGTGCCTGCGGTGCACGGCAGTTCTATCCCCGCTGTGCTGCCGTTTTCAGAACTACCTGCGATAAGAAAATGCCCCTGTGAGCCTGAGCCAACTGCTGTTGGGTGGAGCCTCCACCAAGGGGGATGTGGCTGCTGGCAGGGCTCATATATGTTGGTTTGTTTCCTTCTCCATGGGACTGGAACGGAGAGTGCCCCAGGCATGTGTCAAAAGAGGGACACGTTCTAGAAGTGCCCAGGAGAGTAACAATTAACCCTGCAGAACCAGCCATCCTCCATCTCCAGGGCACGAGGAGGACGTAGTTTGACTCAGGAAATGCAGCTCCACACCTGAGAGAGATCGGGGGGGGGGGGGGTTCCAAGCTCTGGATCCCAGTGGCAGTGCCTGAACCCAGAGGTAACATTTGCTGAGATGCCCTTCACTCCTCTGCCTGCGGCTTACCTGTATGACCACGGGGAGGCGCTCCTGTCCTGGAGGCGGGACGAGGTCTGGCTGACATTCACAGGGCATGACTTCAGGTCCTGGTCAGGTAAAACGTCCTTCATTGGAGCCAATAAGCTAACTCCAGGAGCAAGATGGTGGCTGAGCATGGACTCCAGCTCTGCATCGGAGGGCTCACGGCAGGGAATGTGGGCACTGAACGTCTGACAAAAGGCAAAGCCCAGCAGAACTTGGGCAGCTGCTTCCACCTGCGGAACAAACACAGGGGAAAAGTGAGAAGAAGCTCGGAGAAGCTCCCAGGGATCTGGGGGGGCTGAGCAGATAGGAGGTATAGGAGGTGTCTATTGTACCACCTAAAGGAGCTTTCCATTGCTCGCTGTTCAAGAGCCTTGGAGGAGCTAGGCCGTCGTGCTGAGTGAGTTCAGTACCTAAGTAATGGTGGCTCTTGCTCCTAAGCCACTTAGGCACTTTTGAAAGTATTACCCCCACTGAGCTGCAGTGAAGAGGCATGGAGGGGTAGGAAGGAGTGGGTTGCCCTGGCCAGGTCTCTGCTAAGATGGGGCACGCTCTTCTGACCTGGCAGAGAGGGAAGTGGGCGTTCTTTGCCTCCACACTACCATCTGCAAATGTGGCCCATAGTCCTTCTCAGACCATTGTTAAACACATTTAACAGCCCGGGACCCCATGTAGAACCTGGAGGCGCTTCTCACAACCTTGAGCCACGCTGACCACTGGTCGGGTAGTCCTGTGCTGGGCTCAGTCCCTGTTGCTGACGTGGGGGTGGCTTTACGCAAGGTAGCTAACTCATGGTAGCTGGCGTGATATTTTTCACTTTTCGTGACCTTTCCTCATGGCATTTCATTTACCTAATGAAACCAGGCAGGTTTCACTTGGTGTCAGGTTTGGTTCCGGAAGCTCTGCCCGGCGCTGGCCGATCTGACCCGACTTGGCAAGTTACAGGCCTAGGCAGTGTCAGCTGGGAGAGGACCCTCGCAGAAAGACGACCTGACCACACCAAGGTACTGACCAAAATAAAATGTAATTGGGGGAGCAAGGGGTGAACCCGTTTTACTGAAACCTTAAACAAGTGTCAGGGGGGTGGTTAGGCAAAGATCCCCACATGGGCTGGGCACTGTGTGGTGACTATCAGCCGTACGAGAGCTTGTGCAACACCACCACCTAGATCAGCGCACCCTTTCCAGTGCAAATGTCACAAGTAGCAATAAAGGAAGGCAAATGCACAGATGAGCTGTGCTAGGGAGTGGGAGTTTCCTGAGCTAAATACAAATGTCTCAGCCTTTTGTGGCATGAGTGTGTCTTTAAGGCAGGGTAGGGGATGGGTAGAGTCTCCGGAGAGGCCCCTTTGCCTCAGCACAGAAGGGGGTTTCCTCCTTTAATGCAGGCCCAGAGAGCAGATCAGATAGTGCTCAGGGGGGAGTTGCTGCAGGGCATTTCCTTATTGCAGTGCAGTGGGCTGGTCCGGCTCTGAATGGAATTTGCATGTCCAAAGTGTGTTTCCTGGAGTGGGAACAGGATGCAGCTGGCTGGGCAGTTGCATCGATTTCTCTAACCCTGCCCTCTGGCTCCAGTCTTGCCCTCTGTTTAAGCCAGTGTGAGATTTGCATTGACGTCTATTGGAGCAGGGCTGGGGGCAGGAGGCAAATGGACACTCGGTTTGGCTAGTGCCCAGGTGATATTGAGGATGTAACTTGTAACGGTTCAAGGGCTGCAGTAGGGGCTGGCCCTGGGTGGGGGATGAAAGGGAGGGAGGGTCGGTGCATTCTCCCACATCTGGGCTAGCTGCAAGTTGCCCCTCTAATAAGAGGCAGTGTGGTCCAGCAGCGAGGGGACAAGATCTCAGGAGATGTGGGTTCTAGTCCTGGCTTTTACAGTGGCCTGCTGGGGGACCTTGGGCAAGTCCCTTCCATGCCCCAGGTCTTTGGGGGCTGTTGATCCTGCCCTCCTTTGAGAGCTCCAGGGCTCTGCAGAGCGAGGTATTATGAAGAGGGCATTAGCCCCAGTGCCTGCGCTGTTTGGGAAGCTGAGGGAGGAGCTGCGTCCCATCTTCCTTCCTCTCGGTGCAGGATCTCCACGGGGCTCTGTTCTCTTCTGGACAAGCTGCCCATTGATGCTAGCAGGAGTCACATGCTTGCAGAGAGCACAGGAGCCCGGTTGGTAATTCCCAACCTTCTCTGGCTGGGCTGGCCCTTGATGGCAAGTCATCAGATGCTGAAGCTGGCACGTGTCACTGCCCCAGAAAGACGTGGCTGTTTTCTCAGCGGCCTTTGCAGTGAGATTCGAGGCTGCAGAGCTGAGCTGGGCCCGTCAGTGCTTTCTGTGCCCACTTCACTGAGAAAGAAGTGTGCTAGGTCTTCCCTGGCTCTGCCTGCCTCTTAGCCAACTGGGTGGCAGCCCAGCCCTGTGCAGTTCTGCATCTGTTAGCAAGGGAGGTTTCCCACTCCATTCCCTGAGCCCAGAGGGTCACGTTGGCTGAATTCACTCTGCTACTTGCGTTCCAATCTCGCACACTTCATCAGCTGGGCTGCACATGCCTGCTGGTGAATTCCCCTGGGCTTTGCCCACTAGGGCCTCGTTTCGTTGCTCAAGAAGGCTGTGTAATGGGCTGGATTGCTCGCTCCATTTATGAATCGCAGTTGTGCAGCATTTGCTTAGTCATCTGTCTGTTTGCCCTGGGGCCTAGGGAGTAGTGGGCTCATGGCTCAGGCCTAGATTTTGGCTTGTAACCATAACCACCTCTGCACCAAGCCCTACGCCACGCTGGGGGAAGGGATGCACTGCTAGCACTTCTGCCTTTCAGACTTACGCACAGTGATGACTCCCCACCAAAGGGCAGCTGGCTCCAGGAGAGCAATTAGCTTGTACTCATTTACAACTGCAGGACACAGAAAACAAAGCTGCCACAGTTGCACAGCTCCATCCACCCAGAGAAACAGCCCTAGTGTTTGGTAGCTACCTTAACTGTTTTTTCATAAGCCCCCGTCCATAACTACACAAGCAACCAGCAAGGTAGTGCAGCCCCAGCTCCATGCAGTGACTTCTGCTTTGGGGTGGGTGACTTACTAAGTCACTAGGCTGCATTGTTTCACCAGCTGATTGCTAATGATCTCATTTTCCAGCTGAGGCGACCAGTATCCAGCAGCTGTGTGGGAGGGGATCCCTCTGGAGACACAGTTCCTAGGAGCCAGCGTTTTAGGCTGACGTTTCAAAGCAGCCTAAGGGAGTCAGGCACCCAAATCCTGTTGAACGTCAATGGGAGTTGGGTGACCGAGTCCCATACAGCCCCTCTGAAAATCTCAAATTTAAAGAATGATTCTGTTTGCAGTTGCTAGGTTGTTCTATGTCCACTTGCCTCCACACATTTTACCCAGTGGGCTAGTTCACACCCACTCCATTTACTCTGTTCTCTGCTTCCCACCTTGCACTCACCCTGTGCGCTCTTTCACGTATGCTGTGTCCCACTTTCAGTACATACTAATCCTGTGAACTGCCTGTTCGCACTCAGATGTAGGCAGATGAGCAACTGAGAGTGGTATGTACTGGTCTAAAAGTTGCAAACAAAACCACACATCTCTACTTGTCATCCTGTCGTGTTTGAGCTCCGCTAGCATTAGAATTAACAGAGTGCTAGTTCACAACCCAGACCCCCCCAGGAACCCCAGCAATCTTCTCTCCCTTAGCCCAGGGGGAAAGGGACTGGTCACAGAACTGGGATGAAATGGACACATGACAGATGTTCAGGACACAAAGTCAATATCTGGAATGAATGTGAGATCTTCCATGCTGAGAGATCACAAAAGGCATCGCAAATCTGTACAGGGCTCCCTTTGCTGCCTCGTCTTTGGGGTGAAATGCAGCAGAATCGCTCATTGCCCTTCATTTCACCAGCAGGTGGGTCAGGGCACTACAGCAATGGCCAAATGACACCATCATTGAGGAAAGAAAGTGAAGAAGAATGAGAAATCCCAGGGGAAAGGCCAAGGGTGGCTTAGGTCAGAACATAACTATCCCCAATCGGCACTAAACGCCCTACCAGGGCGTAAGTCTCCACCTAGCGCCAGCCTCTGCTCCCCTCCCGCACACTGAGTAGCGCCGTATCTCAGCACAGTCAGTGGGCTGCTCCTGCGCGAAGTCCTGCTCCTCATGACTAAGGGGGTCAGAGCCTGGCTTTTAGGAACTGCCTGATGAGCCTTCCTAGGCTTTACACCTACTACCTGACACAGACACTCACTCCATGGGCCCTGACTTCTGCTGATAGCGATTCCCCAAAGAGAAAACTCTGGCCTGCAAATGCAGGGGAGTTTCCCTCTTTCTGATCTTCCCTAGGGGCAGCTTCACTCTCCAGTGCACACTTTTAAGGCTGGATGATTAATAGTAAAACAGCGCCAGAGCCCCTGGCACGGGAGAGAACGGAGGGCCCAGGACTGAGTGGAGGAGAATATGGGAGTTATGGGGACACACACAGAGCCCCTGCTGTGGGGGAGAGAACTGGGGACCTTGGGATGGGTGGAACAGGAAAGGGGAGGTGAGAGGAAAGGGGGGAACGAGGGAAAAGTCAGAGCCTCTGACACTGGGGGGAGAGGAATAGGGGATTCTGGAATGGGGGAAGGGGGCCACACACAGCCTCAGCAGAGGGGAGGGGGCAAACATGGAAATGTAGGAAGGGGAGACACTCTTATTCCTAAACATTTACCCTGTCCCTTTGGAGCTGAGTTTTAGGAGGTGGGGGAACATCAGTGTAATTTACAAAAATCTCTGATGCTACAGGGGACCCCAGCTACTCACCTTTAGCTGCATGGTTGTTTCCACCGTAGTCTATTTCACACGGGAGTGGGGAAGGTTTCTTATGTCCCTCTGAGAGAAAAGTGGCTGGTAAACAACAGACCAGGAGCACTAGGCCTTTGCGAAGGTGACCCTGCCGGGCTGGCCTGGAATGGGAGGTTCAGAAGACGACGAGGCTGGGAAAAAAGTCTCTTGCGTCCTTCCCCTCAGGAACCCTGCCCTCAAACAGGTTCTCACTGCACAGGGAAGCATCAGACAGACACGCCTCCCTCTCCCAGATACCTGGCACTGCAACCTGGAAGCAGCCATTTGTCAGTGACTCACTGATGGGGAATGTGTGCGGATGTCATGGGGCAAAGGGTTAGGCCCAGTCTAAGCAGTTGTTGTCCTGGTATAACCATGTAGGTTAGATGCATGTTTTATGTATTTATTTATTTTTTACCAAAGCAGTTATACCACTACAGTCCCCTATACCACTATAGCCCCCAGTGGGGATGTGGTTATACTGGTACGAAGGTGCCTTATACTGGTATAGTTATTTCTAAAGTGGCCACTCATGAGTTCCTGGAATCGCAGACAGTCCAGCACTTCTGGGAACAGCATGGGCCTGCCTCCGCCCATGTGACTCAGCCCCCGATAACATGATCTCACTCGCATGCAGTGTGAGGTCACGCTGGTGGGGGTGAAGCGGTGCACTCTTCCAAAGGGTGCCACCTGTCTGATACCGGAGAAAACCAAGGCTGGTTTTGTCCCAGAACAGGACTGGAAACAAACCAGCCAAAAAGAGGACCATCCGGTGTAAAACCAGACAAGTGACTTCCCTGGCAATTCTCTGTCCAATCTGGATGTACCTGGGAGAACTGAGGGTACATCTACCCTACAAATAAAATCCGCAGCAGCACATCTCAAAGCCTGGGTCAGCTGACTCGGGCTTGGGGTAGGGTTGCTAGGTGTCCAGTTTTCGACCAGAAAGCCCAGTCAAAAAGGGACGCTGGCAGCTCTGGTCAGCCCTGGTGACCAGGCCATTAAAAGTCTGGTTGGCCGCCCACAGCAGGGCTGGCAGGCTCCCTACCTGAGGGGGGGACTCTGTGCGCTGCTCCCACCCCAAGCACCAGCTCCATGTCTCCCATTGGCCAGGAACCGTGGCCAATGGGAGCTGCAGGGGCAGTGCCTGGCTGCCCCTGTACATAGGAGCTGAGGGACATATTGCAGCTTCTAGGAAGTCCACCGAGGGAAGTCCCACTCGGAGCCCGTTCCCCACACCCCCTCCCACAGCCCAATCCCCTGCCTCAGCACTGAGCCCTCTCCAGTACCCAAACTCCCTCCCAGAGCCCACACCCTGAAGTCCCTCCTGCATCTCAACCCTCTGCCCCAGCCCTGAACCCCCTCCTGCACCCAAACTCCCTCCTGGAGCCTGCACCCTGCACACCTCCACCCCCACAACCTCCTGCCTCAGCCTGGGGCCCCCTCTCACACTCTGAACCCCTCACCCCCAGCTGGGAACCCCCTCCTGCACTCCAAACTCCTCATTCATGGCCTCACCCCAGAGCCTGCACCCCAACCTCCTGCCCCAGCCCAGAGCCCTGAACCCCTCATTTCTGGCCCCACTCTGGAGCCCAGACCCCCAGCTGGAGTCCTCACCCCCTCCTGCACCCCCAACCACCTGCCCCAGCCCAGTGAAAATAAGTGGGTGAGTGAGGGTGGGTGACAGCGAGTGATAGAGTGTGGGATGGAGTGAGTGGAGGCCGGGGCCTCGGAGAAGGAGCAAGACAGGGGCGGGCCTCAGGACAGGGGCCGAGCAAGGATGTTTGGTTTTGTGTGATTGGAAAGTTGGCAACCCTACTTACGGGGCTCGCACTAAAATACAAGTATAGACATTCCTGCTCGGCCTGGAGTGCCGGCTCTGAGGCCCTAGGGTGGCCACCTGTCCCTGATTTCAAGGAACGTCCCTTGGTCCTTTGAAGCATTACACTGAAGTTGATGATAATTGCACTGAATACTTGAGGGCAGTAGAAATGTGCACTTGACAGAAAAATATGTGCTATGCTCAAGGAAGTGTTTCCCTCAAAGCAAAGTATCGTCCCTTATTTTTCATTTGGGTTTCCTTCGTTTCCATCCCTTCCTCACCCTTGCCAGGTCTCAGATCCCAGACTCCAGCCTGAGTGGGAGCATCTACACCGCTGTTTTTAGCCCCATAGCATGAGCCTGAGTCAGCTGACCCTGGCTCTGAGATTCACTGCTGTGGGGTGTGTTTTGCAATGTAGACTTATCCTGCAACTCACTGGTGGTGTTGGACCTGTATAACTAGACAAGCATCACTCTGGTGTGTAGTCAAGCACTTCATTTGTAAAATGCAGATAGGTCAGGGGCAAGTATGCTTTACAGAGGGGTGCGCTGGCACCTTGCCCAAAACCTGAGGGCTGCAGCTTGCTTGTTTGCATGACATAGATAGAGCAGATTGTAACTTCACTGGTCTTCAACACCGAGGCGTGAACTGTGGAAAGGGTAGATTCCAGCCTGCAATGCTCCTGCTCAGCAGCCTCCCGCCCTGCAATCTATACACACCCAGGCATAATGAAGGCAAGCCTAGCTGCGGGACACACGGAAAGCTGTGCTTGGCCACCACTGCTATAGCTCAGGAATCCATATCCTTGAAAGAAGGACTGAAGAGGGAGGAAACATAGGCTTGTCATTCAAGCGGTTGGCAAGGAATCGGGATATCTGCATTCAATTCCCAGTTCTAATCAAAACATCCTGTGTGACCGTTGGCAAGTCACTGGCCTTCTCTGTGCCTCAGTTGCCTTGTGGGGAGAATAATGCTTCCTTGTGCCTAGTCTTTGTCTATAGAGACCATAACATTTTGGGGCAAGGGCTGTTTCACATTATGAGGCCCTGATCTCACTGGAAGCTCTGGGTCAGTGGTTCTCAGCCAGTGGGCTGCTTGTGGCCCAATCAGCACACAGCTGCAGCTCATGTGACATCCTCAGGGCCAAACAGGCGGTATTGTGTAGATGCAGCCCACATGACACACAGAGAGCTGCATATGTGGCCCACAGTGATAAACAGGTTGAGAACCACAGCTCTAGGTGCTTCTGTAACAGAGATAAGTAATACTGTTAACTCTTTACCCCACTCGGCTTTCTTCGGCCTCCAGAAACACACTTTCCACTTAGTCAGCCCTGCTCAGCCTGTTCAGTCTGGAGGTTTTCACAGCATGTGAATGTGTCCTCTCAGCACATGCCCCAGGCTGGGATGGAAATAGTTTGTGCTGGATCCGTGAAATGAAAATCAGTCAAGCGGAACACCCAGGGAGTCGGCCCAATGCCGATTAGAAACGAAAGGCAATGCAGAAGGAAAAGAGCGCCAAACCCGTCATGAGAGAGGTGCTTCCTTTGCGCACCTGTCAAAGCAAAGTGTCAGTGTGATGATTTCTTGGCAAGACGGAGTCACTGGGCCAGAGTCTTCTTCGCCTCGCACCTTTTACACCTGTGCAGAAGGGGGGTCAATCCTTGTCATTCTGCTTCAGTCGCATTTTACAGGGCATCGGAACACCTGTCTCAGACTAATTGTATTCCTTCCACTCTTCCTTCCCACAGAGCAGCAGCACTGTCCGTAGTTAGCAGGAGCGGCACCAGGGTTTTTGGCATCCTAGGCGCAGGGCCGGCTCGCCGGTCCCACGGCTCCAGTGGACCTGCCACAGGCATGCCTACGGATGCTCCACTGGAGCCACGGGACCAGCAGACCGTCCGCAGGAACGCCTGCGGGAGGTCCACCGGGGCCGCAGGACCAGCGGACCGTCCACAGGCACACCTGCAGGAGGTCCACCGGAGCAGTCTGCCACCCTCCCAAATCCTGGCACCCTAGGCAAGCGCCTAGGTCGCCTAAATGGAAGCGCCGGCCCTGGTAGTTAGCACACCTTTGGGTCGAGCATTGTGAATGGAATGGGGAGTGTGAAATCCAGTCCTGAGTCTGAGTCACTGGACTGCAATGAGTTTTTGAGGTGATCGGTATATTTGTGTGGCAGACCCTGAAATGTATCCACAGTTGGCTCTGCCCATTCCTAGATCCCAAAGCCAGAAGGGACCAGTGTGACCCTCTAGTTGGACCTCCTGCGTAACACAGGCCAGAGAACAGCCCCACGATAATTTCCAGAGCAGAGCTTTTAGAAAAACATTCAATCTTGATTTTAAAATTGCCAGTGCAGGAGAATCCACCACAATCCTTGTTCCAGTGCTTACCTAGTCTCATCATTAAAAA
Source organism: Chelonoidis abingdonii (assembly GCF_003597395.2). Lineage (NCBI taxonomy): Eukaryota > Metazoa > Chordata > Testudines > Testudinidae > Chelonoidis > Chelonoidis abingdonii. The sequence continues at coordinate 28,791,247 of NC_133782.1, read as the reverse complement.
CATATGCCTTATTTCCAAGATGTCTCTCCTGCGCGTGCTGCGTTGTGACATCTCCCTATGTTAGGATGGAGTCTAACAAACTCAGTCTGTAAACCTCCAGAGCTTGGGATTACAAACCAACAGCCTGTTGTGTATGAAAGGGTTGTAATGTACTGGACTTGGCCCTTAGCAAAACTGCCCTTATATCAGCTACTTAGGATCAGAGCGGAAAGGAGAAAACAAAATGTTTAGTGTGCGACAGTGATCGGCCGCCAAGGGCAGCAGCGTTCTTGGGCTGCTGAAGCAAGGAACCAAATTGTCATATTTCCCAAGCTTGGTTTTGGTTTCAGGGAACTTTATTCCTAGTGCAGTTTTCAAGCACAAAACCGGACATTTAGAGACAGAATTTTCAAAAGACCTCAGCCCATTTAGTGCATGTTGGATACTGAGACCTTTTGAAAATTGGGCTCTAACAGAGAACGGCTGAGAGGGCACTGTGGACAGTGGAGATTCCATTTCACACAGGGTTTGTAGATTTTGAACTATGTCTTCATTCCAAATCAGAAAACCAAAAATTTTGAAATTCTTCATGAAGGGAAATTGGGAGGGGGAGGGGAAGGGGGGGACAAAGGAGGGGGAAATTGTTTCATTTTGACAAAATCTAAATGTTTTGTTTCATCTTTATTTTGTCTTTTTTTAAATGTTGCATTATATCACAATATATAATTAGATATAAACAACATGGTTAACAAGACAAAATGAAAAGTCATTTCAAACCAAAAAAAGTGGAAACATTTTGTTCTGAAAATGTCTAAATGGGACATTTTGATGTTGTCAGAACTTTTAAGAAAATGTCCTAATCGAAATTCCAGAAAAATCAACCCAATTTCAAGAAGCTTTCTGATGAATGTGGGTCTGTCAAACTTTGTCCACCATGGTTTAGTGTTGATCACTTGGAAATCTGGTTCCGAGTTCTCTGGGAAACCTGGCTCTCAAGGACAACATTTTCAAACCATGGGGCTTAAGCTATGCCCTTAAATGATACCTGTGAGCAGGTCACCCAATGGACCTGTTCCTATAATGCCTTGTGCCCAGGCTGGAGGTGTGTGTGTGTGTGTTGGGACCTGGGAAGGTAGAGCAGGTGATAAGTAGATGTGAGTGTGTGTACATTGTGTATAAGAAGCACTGCTTTGCCCTCTAGTGTATGGATTCAGAACTGCCCAGATCTATAAGCTCTCTGGGGCAGGAGTTCTCAACCTTTCCAGACTACTTTACCCCTTTCAGGAGTCTGATTTGTCTTGCCTATCCACAAGTTTCACCACTTAAAAATGACTTGCTTACAAAATCAGACCTAAAGATACAGAAGTGTCCCAGCACACTGTTACTGAAACATTGCTCACTTCCTCATTTTTACCATGTAATTATGGAATAAATCAACTGGAATATAAATATTGTGTTGTACTTACATTTCAGTGTATAGGTCATAGAACAGTATAAGCAAGTCATTGTATGAAATTTTAGTTTGTGCCGATTTTGCTAGTGCTTTTTATGTAGCCTGTTAAACGAGGCAAATATTGAGATGAGTTGATGTACCCTCTGGAAGACCTCTGCGTACCCCCAGGGGTACGTGTCCCTCCGGTTGAGAACATGAAGACACAGAATGTTTCTGTTCCGTGGTCCCAGCTGGGCAGCTGTGGAGGCTGATGCTAAGTGTCCATTTTGAGATGCAAGCAAAAACATGCTGTATTTGAATCAGCTGCTTAGCTTGCAAATCAAGAATCTTTTACTGCTCAGCCACCTCTGCCAATGGCGCCCCTGGGCTGTCCTGTCTCGCCATGCAGAACTGAGTGTTAGTCCGTGTGGAGGGGATGGGAGTGTATTCTTTCCTTTGTGAATTCACCCTGGTGGGTTCAAAATGCAATGGCAGCAGCTGATTTTGCCGAGCTTTCTTGGACGAGCGAAGGGCTGTAGTTAGGATGATATGCCCGTCAGCTGCCAAGGTTACCGCACCTCTGACTTCTGGGCCTCCTCGAGGGCCTCCCCTGGGGTCTCAGGCCTCTGGCTGCCACCTTCCTTGTGGCAGGGTCCCATGACTCGTGCTTTAGACTGGGGATTTAGGCTGCCGTTCACTGTGGTCCTTTCTGCAGATCTGACTTTTGTTCGGCACCTGGTCTTTCAGTGACAGGGTTCAGCAGGGGCCAGCCAGCCTTCAGACAGCAGAGCACTGTTTACTCAGAACAAAGGCATTACAGAGAAAACAGATCCTGAAAACACTGCACAGTTCATAAGTATGCCCAGCTTCCCCGTCATTACCTATCCTCCACCTTGAGAGCCTGGCAGGTTTCCGAGCACTTCAGGGCCTGTTCATCTGGTCACAGTCACATGTCAGTCAGTTTTTGTGGGCATGACCTCCCTCCCTCCCCGCCAAGCTGGTGATTTTATACCAGTGATGGACAACCTGCAGCCCATGGGCCACACGCAGCTGCTATCACGTGGGCTGGTGTAAACCTGGCTTTATTTTTCACACCAGTACAAAACCCAAAGTTTAAAACCAAAGTTATTTCCAACTTGTGAATAAAGTGTGCACAGAGGACTGCAACGGGAGTGTCCAGAGCCCACACTGCTACTGAGGGTATTCTTGTGAATCATGTGCCACATGAAGTAGAAGTCAAATATCTGCTTCTTCATGTGGTAAGAATAGATCTTGATCTACAACTCCATCTGAAGTGACCATGTGAGCAACTGAGGCCATCCTCGAATCTTTTTCTGACTTGAGCCAAGTAAATTATCTGCCATATGGAACTACGAATCTGACAAAAAATGTTACCAGAGGTGCTTTATTCTTGGAGTTTCCAATTAACATACTTCTCTGTGTTGGGACGGATGCTTTGGCATCATGGATTTTGACTTCATTGCTTTGTGAGTATTGCCTTTGTGCATGTTCAAAAGCTTTAATTGCATGTCTGGCATATCGATCAGATATCTACTCTTCCACAGCTCTCTGAACTCTGTAGAGGCTGCCATACTATTCTGAAGCCCGTTCAGCAAGTTCTGCAAAGGTAGTTGTATCTTCTTGCCCGACTATTTGTATAACAGCCATGCAATCCACTGTCCCAGCTGTTGGCATGTTGGATGCTGGCAGCTGATGCACTGACTGTTTTTCTAATTAAGGCAATATCTCACTCTTTGCAGTTTTATTCAAGGTACCATCAGAACATGCTAGAGCACATGGAACTATGGGAAGCTCATGTGTGAAAACTTCCTTCAGATCAACCTCTCTTGTTCATGCAGCCACTACAAAACAGCTGAACAACTCCCTGTCTGCATTGACAGTCACTGTCTTATCTCTACTGACTTTTGATTTGATCTTCTTGCTTAGACATGCAAATGTCTTGATGTTGCGCTTGGGATCAAAGAATCCAAGTGTTTTAATTTAATGTCTTCCACAGATTGTTTCATTGCTTTGATTCCTGCTTCATTTGCAGTAACAGGCTTGGTGGCAATCTCTGCAGGTGCAACACCACCAGTTTCAATATTGGTGACTGCTACCAAGTCAGCATTCAAATCAAAGGAGTCGGTGATGGTGAGAACAACGTTATTTACATCACCTACCTCATGCTGCTTGCGACGTGGTGCAGCCTCCTTGTTTATGCCATGTGAGTTTACCAGATCACACATGCCCTTCATGGAAGTTGTGATAGCTGAGTGCTTCTGAGCAGTGAAGAACCATCTAGCCAAGATTCCTGGTTTCAAAGTGAAACCCACTATGTCCCCTTTTCCTTTACTATCACCATTCATCGTCTGATCATGTGCCACATCTGTCCAGACTTGGCTGAATAGTTCTGGACCAAGCCACAGGGTGATTTCCTTTGCACAAGCTGCTCATGAATAAGGTTAAGATTTTGTCACAGTTGTTTTTAGTAAAAGTCAGGGACAGGTCACAGGCTGTGACCTGTCCCTGACTTTTACTAAAAATAACTGTGACAAAACGGGGCTGATGGGGGATGAATGCCTGAGCCCTGCTATGGGAGGGGACGGGAGGTCCCGCGGAATGTGTGCAATACATCCCATACATTCTTGAAGGCATCACTGAGCTGGGAAAGTGTCACTGTTAGACTTGTGGTCCCATTGTTTGATAATCACATTTTAACATTCCTGGAGGTTGCCTTAGGAGAAAACTACATCACAGTCAATTTCTTTGTCGTGTACCCATTTACAAAATGCCTGGCACCGCAGTCTGGACAGAGCCTCTGTTAAAAGCTTGTGGGCCTTCACTCCATGATTGTATGATTCGCTTTTAAGTTGCTTGGTTGCAGTTACCTGAGATTCCGTGAGACTCTCTTCCAGACCACTCTAGTCATACTTCTTTCTACTTTCAGCCACAAATGTCTCTGCTATGTGGACACTGTCCATTCTCAAGACAATTTTCAGAAGTTCCTCTGGGCCCCTCCACTGAATCTCATTAGCCTTGCAATATATAGCCCCATCAAATGTCCAGACACTTTAATCTTGGTCAAGTGTCTTAGACATCTTGCTGGCATTCTTCAATACAGTGAAAACTGTGCTCCATTCAGCCTGTGATGCTGGCAGCACTGGACAGTAACTAGTTGGTGTTACTGTTGGTATGGTAGGTGAAATCATTGCATTAAAAGCCATTCCTCCTGCTATGTGCTAAACATTCGCCTTTTTAAACTCCACCTCAATGGCTTGATTGGGCAGCATCTTAGCATTAGCCATTGCAGATCCAGGTTGGTGGCTTGTGGGCAAGCCTTAACATCAGATACCAGTTGCAGGTTTGCAGGGTGTGTGGAGGAAGGGTTATAGGGTGCGTGTGTGCATGCATGTTGGGTATATTTGTGTCCAGGTATGTGTGTGGCATGAGCAGCGGGGGGGGGGAGGGGGGGATCTGGCCGCCCTGTGCAAGCATACAGGTTGCATTTGTGTCTCAGACATATGTGCACGTGTTCATGGGGGCACTGGAATTGTGTGGCTAGGTGCAGGTATCTGAGGGCAGGGGGAGTGAGGAGGGCTCAGCTGCATAAAGGGGATTATTGGAAGGTTTATGGGCTGTGCCTCTCCATCAGGGCTGGCATTGGGTGAGAAATGCATTTGTCTCTCTTTGGCACTGTCACTGGGTTCAAGTTCAGCTGTCCCTTCGACTCCCAGTTCAGCCAGGCGTTTACCTGGGCTTTTTGTCATCAGTGCATGGAGCTGCTGAATTTGTGTAAGTCATGGGCTGGGGTTCTCTGCTGCAAAGGGGGCAAAATTAGGCCAGCACTGAAAGCTTCTGAGAATTTCTCCCAGCTACCCTGCCAATGACATTATCATATGGCCCAGCAGTGCGGGTGTCTCCAGGCCACAGCTGGTTTGAATCCCAGTTCTCATTCCACATTTCTTCTGCTGTTCTAATGGGGTCCGTTTGGAGGCCGTTATTGTTTTTACTTTATATTTATGCTGTTCCTCAGAATATTACTAGCCAGATTAGGCAGTTTGTGAGGAGTTGTGCACGTTACAGAGCATGGCATTCAGAGCAGGTACATTAAAATTTGATTAAAAGATTTGTCAGTGATGTCTGGACAGCAAGGAGAGGAAACAGAATTAGAGGTCAGTTCTGACTTTCAAATCAATCACTGGGGTTTAACCTGAGCAGAAATTCCTGGCAGGGGTTGATTTACAGGGGCATAATACCCCTCAGTTATGTATCAGCTGGGCCACTAGGACGATTTTTTAAAATTAAGTGTCCAAACTGCTCATTCAGAAGCTTGAGGCCTGGCCATAGCTCCTGTCATAAACAGATAAGAAAAGTTAATAGCACAGAAGTACTTTATATCTCTTTTAACTGTAAAGGGTTAACAAGTTCAGTAAGCCTGGCTGTCACCTGACCAGAGAACCAATCAGGAGACAGGATACTTTCAAATCTTGAGGGAGGGAAGTTTCTGTGTGTG
>NC_133782.1:28732853-28784506 GCF_003597395.2 Chelonoidis abingdonii | reverse complement strand
CTGGCTGGTGGCAGCGCTACAGGTTCTAAGCTGGTAATCAAGCTTAGAGGAATTCATGCTGGTACCCCATCTTTTGGACACTAAGGTTCAGAATGGGGAATTGTACCATGACAGCTCCCTTTAATTCAATCTGTTTTGGGAAATGCTCTGGGGCTTGGGGGCTCCTGTAACTCAGGTGCCGGGAGCCGTGCAGGGGCCAGCTGCTACACTTGGCTCCAGCAGACAGTCCAGTGTTAGAATGGACAGCTCATGGCAAGTCTGCCCTATGCAAAGGGTGGAGCCTGGAGACCATGGTGCACTTCCCCAGATGTTGCCATACCTGCCTCCCTTTGCCACCTTGGGCTCTCAGCAGGTCAGTGCCTTGCCCTCAGGTACCACAAGAGGATGGAACAATTTGTATAGTAGGGGGTGCCGAGAGCCATTGAACCAAACTGTAAACCCTGTGTATGATGGACACCACTTCAAGCTGATGACAGAGCAAACTTCAGAAAAGTTTAGAGAGAGACGGTGACAATCTCTGGAGGGGAAATCACTGAGTATTTAGATTCAGGCAGTGAATGGGAAAGAATTTGGGCTGGGAAAGAATTCCCATTTGCTGCCTGAATCTAAATGGGAAAGAATTCCCCAACTTCCCTCCTAAAAAGCACCCAGAGGGCACTCCAGCACACCGACAGCCCAGCCCCCTTGCCCACACCGCACCGAGCGGGAATCGTGACATATACCATCTCTACATGCGGGACAGGTTGGCTCAGCGCTAAGGCCTCAACGGAGAGAGTTTGCTGCACTTTAGGTTTCCATAGAAACCAGTGGGGAGTTCATACCTCTTATGCGTCCCACCAATGGCTGTGGAGCGTGGATCAGCTCAGAAAGCTGTGAGAAGAGGCACCAGCGGGCTGGGCATTTGTTATCATGGATTTCATACTGCAGCAACTGAGACTGGCAGGGCTGCTGTCCATCCCAGGTACCCCTTGAGAGGGTGGAACCAGGGCCTTCTCTTCCTACAGCTCTGGAATGCCCTCCCCCTTCTTAAGGCCAGATAGCCAGGAGCACTCAGCATGCTAGGAGCTGAGCTCTTCTGAAAATGGGGCCCTGATCATGGGTGCCGACCCCCATATTAACCAGGCCATGGCAGTAGCATCACAGTGCTGGGATGGTTATTGGATGCTCCAGGTCGGGTGCGGGAGGGTGGGATGCCCAAGAGGTGGCGCTTGTGTGCATCTTGTCTCAGCTCCCCCTAGATATTCTGTACTCCCCTTATGATAAACTGTCTCCTACGCTAATCTCCTAAAATACAGCATAGTTTGAGGACTTGGTTGATTTCAAGTTCCAAAGATGCCGATGCCCTGATTCTGAGATAAGGAAACATATGGACATGAAGTCTAGCATAGAGCATGGGGAAGGTGAGTGGCCAGGGGAAGGAGCTGTTCCCCTCAGCAGCTATCTCTGGGCTGGCAGGATGCTGCAGCCCTAGGGACACTGGCAGGATACACCTGTTCATCTGGTGTGGCTGGGTTCTTTTTCTGCAGCTTCAGTATCGTCCAGGCTTCATCCCCTATTGGCTCCATCAGTGTATGTTCCAGAATCCAGCACTGGCTGTGCTGCTCTGGAGGGATCTCCTTGGGCCTATGGTTCTTGGCACTAAACCTGAGCCCTGGTTTCCTAGTGGGGATGCAGTTTCTGGGCATTTCTCGCCATAAGTGCATTGTTGTTCTGGAATTCCTCTTCGCTCTGAGTCGCTTCACTCCGCAGAGGAAGCATTGCCATTTCCTAGAGTATTGCGTAGGGACTAGCACCCCCTATCTGAGATCAGGCTTCCCTCGTGCTGGGTGCTGCACAAACACAGAGGGAGAGAGAGCCTGTGCCCCAGAGAGCGCACAAGCTCCGTGAACACACACACAGCATAAGGAACGAAGCTGGCGCAGAGCAGTGGAGTGACTCAGCCAAGGTGGCAGAGCACATCAGTGGCATAAAGGGGTTTAGAACCCAGGAGTCCTGGCTAATCCCTTAGCCACCTGACCTCTGCACCTCCTGTAAAGAGCAGAGCTTTTGATCTCTATTGACCACACTGACATTAAACCCACTCACCTGAGACCCACCAGGAGGCACTGAAGTCCCAGCTACACTCAATGCACTGAGTCTGTAATTCGTTTCCAGAGACGGAGGCCGAGCCACAACCCGTGGAGCTGAATTTCACAAAGGCCAGGGATGTTTGGATCCTGGGGTTTTGGCTCAGGCTTCTTTCTGGTGATGGAGACGCTCGCTGAATTACGCCTCCCCCCATTCTCCTGCCAGCCAGGAACGGTCAGAGCAGACGGACACGGGGGAACGCATGGCCTTGTGGCAGGACTGGAGCCGGTGGTAGGTGGAAGTGGGGAGTCCAGCATGAACTCAAAAACACCAGCGAGAGGGGAGCAGGGCCTAAGGTTTCAGGAACAGAGAAAACCAAAGTTAATGGTTTTTAAAGTGCTGAGGGGCCTGGGACCTGAAGCCTCCCCTCCCTCTGTGTCTGGTCCTTGGCTAGTTCATCGCCACAGCTCTTGAGATATGTCTCCTCACAATGCCCCATTGGAGGTCGGGAAGTGCTGTCCCCATTTCACAGCTAAGGCACAAGGTGGGTTCAATGATTTGTCTATGGAGCATGGCTGTAGCAAAGCAAGGCTTGAAGCTGGCACTCGAGAAGCCCCAGCCTTAACCACAAAGCCATCCTGTCTGCCTGGGCTATTCTCTGTCCCCAGCATGCGCAGGGGCCTCACATTGCCCCACTGGTGTGCCTTATCCTTCCCCAGAAGAGGTCATTGCATGGCCCATGGTCTGCTGAGGCTGCCAACAAGGGGAGCCGCTAGTGCCAGTCAGGGGGGTGGGAACAATTTGTACAAAGGGGGCGCTGAGAGCCATTGAACCAAACTGTAAACCATGGATATGATGGAAACCACTTCAAGCCAGGGGCTGCAGTAGTGCCCCTAGTTCCAGGACCTGTGGTGCCAGTTGCATGAGAGCATAGGCGGCAGGTTATATACATTTGCGGTGCCCGAGCACCAGGAATATTCAGGGCCGGGTGCCCTGCCCCAGCAATATTTGGAGCTGGGTCTCTCCCCCGGCCCTGCCTGGATCGGGCCCCAGCCTCCACCTGCCACCCCTCCCCCCTTGTGTCCCCCCCCTGCCATGTCCCTGCCTGAAAGAAAGCAGTGCAACGCCTCTCCCATGCCTGCTTGTGCTGCCGGTGTAGCACATTCCTAGGCGGAGCGGCTCCCGGCAGAACTGCTGTCTGCNTCCGCTGCGTCCCTGCCTGCTTCTTGGAACGGCTCCCGGCAGAACTGCTGTCTGCGGCTCCCGGCAAAACTGCTATCTGCTGCAGGCTGCCCTTACCCTGCCCTTCTGCCCTAGCCCTGAGCCCTTCCAATGCTCCAAGCCTCTCATCCCCAGCCACAGCCCTCATCCTCCCTGCACCCTAATCCTCTGCCCCAGCCCTGAGCCGCCCCCCGCAGCATGAACCCCTCATCCTCAGCCCCAGCCTCATCCCTTCACACCATGATCCTCTGCCCCAACCCTGAACACCCCGCAGCATGAACCTCTCATCCTCAGCCCCAACCCTCATCCCTCTGCACCCTGATCCTCTGCCCCAGCTCTGAGCCCCCCTGCAGCATGAACCCCTCAAACCCAGCCGCAGCCCTCATCGCTCCACACCCTAATCCTCTGCCCCAGCCCTGAGCCCCCCGCGCATCATGAACCCCTCATCCTCAGCCCCAACCCTCATTCCCCTGCTCCCTGATCCTGTGCCCTAGCTCTGAGCCCCCCTCTGCAGCATGAACCCCTCAGCCCCAGCCCCATCGCCCTCACCCAACAGCCCAACCCTCTTCCCTAGCCCTGAGCCCCCTCACATCTTGAAACCTTCATCTGCAGCCCCACAACCTTCACCCCTGCACTCCTTCCTATCCCCAAACTCCCTCCCAGAGCATGCACCACCTACCCTTCCTACATCCCCACCCCTAGCCCAGAGCCTGCACCCAAACTCCGTCCCAAAGCCTGCACCCCTCACTCCCTCCTGCACACCCACCCCCTTCCCCAGCCTGAAGCCTGCACCCAGCACCCAAACTCACTCCCAAAGCCTGCACCTCTCACCCCTTCCAACACCCCCACCCCCAGCCCAGAGCCTGCACCCAAACTCCATCCCAAAGCCTGTACCCCTTACCCCCTCCTGCACACCCACCCCCTGCCCCAGCCCGGAGCCTGCACCCAGCACCCAAACTCCATCCCAAAGCCTGCACCCCTCACCCCCTCCTGCACACCCACCTCCTGCCCCAGCCCAGAGCCTGCACCCAGCACCCAAACTCCATCCCAAAGCCTGCACCCCTCCTGCACCCTAATCCCCAACCCAGGACCTGCACCCCAGACCTCCCTCCCGAAACCCTGCCCAGAGCCTTAGGCAAGTGGAGATGGCGTTGGGGGGCAGGTTCTGGGCACCACCAAAATTTCTACAAACTTGCCACCCATGAGTGAGAGTGATCTAGTCTTGAAGCAAATGAACTCAGCAAGGCACTGCGCCAGGGTTAATGTAGGCAGATGAATCCAAGTGTCTGGCTGTCCCAAATAACACAGGGATGTTGGACCGCGGGGACCGGTCTGGGGCCAGCTCTCTCTCTCCCAGCCCCCTTCTTACGGGAACAGGTCCCGGGCCTGTGATACCCCTGAGCCACTTGTCGACTGAGGGTCACTCCTGGGAGTGAGGGCTGCAGGATGCTGATTGCGTCTGTCTGGTCTAGGGCTGCTCAGTGCTGCCATCTGTGGAGTAAAGTCAGTACTGCCCTTTGCCAGGTACAGCCTTCGGCCGTGGCGTGCCAGCCGGCCTTCTCCCTACCTGTTCACCAGCTGGGCAAAACTAGGGCACCCCCTACCGTTCCCTGAGACAGCTGGGAGTGACGGGGGGACCTGGTGAGTAGATGGCCCTGTGTCTGCCAAAAAGCCCTGCTGCTGTTGGAAGGCTGAGGGCCGGCCGCTGCAGCGCACCATCACGAGCTGAGCTCTGAGCTTTGGCTGCTCCTGCTGTTGCTGATCATGGGGTGCCTCACGCCCAGTATCCCATACATGGCACCACATTGGGGCCGCAGTACAAAAACCCAGCTCCACTCCTGGGTCACTATTTCCCAGAGCTGCCTCCATTATGGGGGCCCCATTGTGTCATGGGGCTGATGAACCCCAGGGGACAAGCTGACCAGGTGTGATCTGTTGTGCTTTTCACTAGCGTGGCTTGGTGATTTCCATGTGACTGACAAAGCCTGTCCCATCCACCAGCCCCACAGGGAGGGTGAGCTCCAAGGCAGCTGAGCTCTGAGCCATCAGACTGCATCTTCTTACAGGCTGGGTCAAGCCCATCAATCCACTGGTACAGCTTTTGCCCTCAGAAGAGGCTGGTCTTCAGAGCACTGCATTCTGGGTCCTGCCTTTCTTGGGACCTCCTGTCATAAATTGCCCTTGGTGAGATCACAGGATGGGTGAAGGCACTTTGAAAGAGGAGCAGGCCATCCAGTTGCCTCAGAGGGATGCCATCTTATTTGTGAAGAGCCTCCCCACCACAGGTCCCTTCCCTCTGCTCCACTGGCCTCATCAGGGCAAAGACCCAGAAGCCTGTGAAATCAGATCCTGAGAGCAGCGTGTTGCACTGTCCCAAGAGACAGGGTTGCAGTCCCTGTTCCCAGACAGTGGGATCAGGGAGAAAACAGGTGTGGATTGCAAACTCCCTGTGTTCAGGAAGATCTGGATCAGGGGGTTTGAGCTGGCCTGGAGATAAGGTCCAGATCCAGACCCAGCTCCGGACAGAAACCAGCTGTTCAGTTGGGGGCGTTAAGCTGTGGCTTGGGGCCAGGCCCACCTGCATTTGAACATGGTCACAGCTGGAACCTGGCTAAGCTCAGGAGGAGCTAGCATGAGCTGCGGCTCCACATCACCGAGGCAAAGGCCTGCTCCTCTGCTCGTCAGTCCTTGCCCTCTGCTGAGCTAATCACCACGGGTGCCACGCGGGAGCCGGGTTTGGATGCACACACGCCAGTTCACTAGAGCTTAGCCTCGGCCCCCGTTCACAGAGACCCCTAAGCAGCAATCAGCTCCCACCAGCCCAGCTCAGATATGCAGCACTGACTATCTCACTGCGAGTTCCCAGAGCCTGCCAGCCCCAGGGAATTTCCTCCCTGATTACTCATGCCAAGTGCCTTGCACACAGCTCCTGTGCTGGCATTTTGCCCTCATGGTGCTCAGGCTGGCTGTCACTCCTGGGCTGGAGGATCTTCCGCTGTCATTCAGGGGGCACAGCCGCAGGATTCTGACAGTGCAGCAGTGCCCGCTCGTGCCAAAGATGCCCTGCAGCCCTGGCTCACGTGACTTCCCTGACACTGACACCCTGTCTGCAAGCTGTGTCATGCCTGGAGCAGTGACAGATGCTTGGCAGGACTATTTTCCCTTGCTGTGCCCTCTCTTCTCGCTGTGCAGTCAGTCATAAGGACATGCTATTGATATACCCCTGGCTGAGCTCGCAGGCACCCTTGCGTGGGGCACGGGCAGGCCAGAGAGCGGAGAGACCCTGCCATGGGTGGTTGCGAGGGTGGCCACACCACCAGCTAGGAGGTATGGAAGTGATTTCTCCAGCCTGATACGCACACGCCACTATCAGCAAAGGGGAATTATGTTGCTGTCGGTGTTCTAGCACGATCCTGCTCCCACTGAAATCAAGGGGCCATTGGCAGCAACGGCAGAAGGCTCTGGCCCTGCTTTTCACTCCCACTGACGTCGACAGGAGCTCAGCATGTCTCAGGATTGGGTTCAAACGCAGGCCATGTCATTAGAATGAAACACAGAGGACAGCCCCTGGAGTCACACACAGACCCTGCCAGCCAGCGTGCCCTGCATGCAGACATGACCAGACCTTCCTGGGCTGTGCTCCGAGAGCCTCATTCCAGCCCTGTTCTAAGGGGATTGAGTGCTGCTGACCGAGCCAGCTGGCCTTGCCCGCCTAGGGAGAAGTTGTACCAATGAGGGCTGTGCCACTGACCTCATGGGGGCAGGATTTCATTCTGAAGGGCTCAGTCTGCACTACACGCTGCGGGGAACATTTCCCACCCCTGCCACTAACCCTAGCAGGAACACTGGTGTAGATCAGCGGCTGGCATTGGAACTGTTGTGTCAGCTAACCCTGCTCAGGCCTAGACAATGTAGCACAGCAATCAGTGGCCTGTTTCCACTAGCCACTTCCATTTTGACTGTCACTGACATGGCCACAGCAGCAGCAGCAAGAGTGGGACATTCTAAGAAGCAGGGCCTGTGCCGTAGCACCATCGACATCAACTGGAGCAGCATCAGCTTTCCCCAGCTGCAGAACGGGCCCATTCCGTTCAGTGGTGTCACACAGGCCTGACTCCTGTACACAGCTCTGGCGCTGGACTTGACTTGGGAGAGTACGGCACTGAGAGCCATATAGAGGGACCGTAGTGTAAATGAGAACAAGGCACTGGCGCCTCAGGCCCTGTGCCTGACTGACTCCCGGCAGTATGGTTTGAAGGAACATGCTGAAAGTGGAGCACTCAAATTTTCCTATTAGCAGAAATGTTTCAAATTCAGACATTACAGCTGTTCCCTGCCTCCAGGTCATTGGCACTTTGTCATGCAGATGGGTTTGCTACAGAGATTTCACACATGGAAACGTGGCTTTTGAATCAGTCTGCAAAAAGAAACGCACGCTGTCTTCTCCTGCAGCTGTCTCTGGGGTGGAACACAGCAGCACGCAGTACAATTAGACAAGGCCACAGGGTCTATCTGAAACCACAGGGAGATTTTAAGGAAGCAGGATATAATTATCCAAATTTAAAGTGTGACTAGCACTGTGAGGCTGAGATCTCAGCTCTCCTGCAAAGTGCTGTTTGAGCTTTAGTTATCACAAACCATGAGGTTCTGGTCCTCTGGAAAGACACATCCTCCTGCCCACCAGGTCTGCATTGTTGCATTGGCTCGGTAGTAATAAGCTGTAGGATTTGCACAGCTTCTGTTTCAAACGCTATGATTTGCAGATGTCAGAGCATTCTAATAGTATGATCAAACAAGGCAGGCAACTGGTTTAACAGAGCCATTGATTTTCCTGTCTGCCAGATAACTGTGATTCAATAGCCATTATTGTCTTCCGAGAACTGGTTGGGAGCTGGGTTCATTGCAAACAAAGGAGTTAACAAGCTGTAAAACAATCAATAAATCATAGCTGAAGACATCAGGAAAAGAGACCGCTTGTGAGTCAGTGGGAGAATCATTCTCTTTAGCAACTGCATGTCTGTCCCTGCCAATGGTTACGGTCTTTTGGTGGGTTTGTCTGGAATGCTGAACACCCCCAAAGCCAGAATCAGAACTACCGGCACTGATCTAGTTGGCGAGAGCAAACCGGACACATGCCAACTTTTGCCAAAAAAGCTGGGCTAGCTGGGACAGGCTTTAAAAAAGGGATTGTCCAGGCCAAAATGGGACTTATGGTCACCCTAAGTTCTGATGATGTTCTCAGAATCATGGCCTGGATTTCAGCCTTGACCTTGGGCTTTGTGCTGCTGAGACAATACAGGAAAATTCAATGCCACTGATCCATTGCTTGTTACAAGTGGGGATTTTTCAAGAGCTCTTCATTCTACTGCACTGTTATCAAGCCTGGCTGTAGAATGGCTGTGTGAATGAGTAGCAGCGGGGGAGTGCTAGAAGACACTGGCCTAGTTAGACAGAGCAGCTCTTAGACAACAGGATGTAGGACGCGGCTGAAATATTGAATACTGGGCCCGCAGGCTGTTCCCTGAGAGGAGACAATGCGTCACCTAGGCCCATTCTCAATGGGATTTAAACCCACGTCCTAGGGAAACAACGCCTTGTTTGATGATTTGCTGTCTCAGTTTGCCCTTTGGGCCAGGAGGCTGAGGGCTTAGGGGCTGCCTCTGAGCCAGTGTTGCCAACGCTCATGAATCTTGTGATAATTATTGTTTTCCTTAAAGCCCCAGCTCCTGGAGTCAGGGGGAAATGTGATGATTTCAGCCTTTATTCTTAAAGAAAAAGTAAGTTTCTAGTCCTTGTGGCTGGGAAGAAAGCTTCAAAATGTGACCCCAGCACACCCTAAAGGCTCCCAAAGCAGAAGGCAACTAGAAAGTACCTATTGTGTTTACATGATCTCATGATATGAAAGCCAATCTCGTGATTTTTGGTGCCCCGACTCATGATTTTTGAACATTCGGGGTAGGCAATACTGCGGAGCTCAATCCCTGCTGGCAGCACAGCGCAGTGGGAAGCAGGGGCCTGCACCTTCGGGGGTGCCAGCTTAGGCACTTTTAAACCACGGGCCCTCCAGCTCCCTAGTGCCCTTCTGTAAAGGAGGGAGGCCTAACCCCAGCAGCCTGGCTCAGCAGGGCTGGATTTGCCTCCAGCGGTGCTGTGTGGCCAGTGTGGCAGTTGGCCCTTTACAGCTGGAGCCAGGATACCTGGAGCCAGGACAGCTGGAGCCAGCACTGCAACAACCAACCTGCCCTAACGCACTCACACCCACTAGGCAGCACAGCAGCACTTAGTATTTAACCCTCTGAGTGCTGACAGCAGCTATAGCAATCAAGGGCTGCACCATTGTCCCCTTTTCTGTCACTTCACAGTAGCTTGTGCATTTCCTTGGCACTGTTGGAAGGCATTCTTGGCATCAGGCTTGTCACCAGCTAAGGAGTCATTGCTCTGCCTGGGTCAGCGAAGTTAACTCTCTCGTGCTGGAGAGCAGGCACCATGACTCCCCAGGAACTGGTTCTTTAAGACATTAGTGGTATAAAGTTGGTTGAAGGGACTGGAAAGCAGGGCTGGATGGCAAGCAGAATCCAGCATCCTCTTTCTGCTCTTTTCATGGTTTTCAGGGGGTGGGGCTATCTCCTAGCCAGGGCCATCTCCACTGTCCTTAATGCTCATCTGATACCCCTAGAGCATGCCAACTCCTATTTCTAATGCCCAATGCTATAATCAGTCAGTGCCCTAGCAATGTCCTGCCCCAGACCTCTGTGTTCATTACCCACCCAATGTCCTACACACACACGCCAAATCCTCAGCTAAAAAGGCAATAGAACGCTTCAAATTTATGCTCAGTAGAACACATTCCTTTGCATGTGCTGCCAAAGGTACTAGACCAATGAGCAGGACTTCGGAGTACATTGAGACGGTTCCATTTGGTAAAACACATTCCTTCTGCGGCTGTTATTGAAATGAGGTACTTATAACAATGCCTCATAAGAGACAGCCAAAAATCGACCCGCCCCCCAGTAAATGCACCAGCAGCAGGCGGCAGTGTGGAACTGTTTATTAACATACAAGAGACTTGGCATACACAGCTACAGGGCAAGTCTAAATATTTAATACAGTTATAATCTTGTATATACAGAAAGAGAATTATAATTAACTAAACAGCCATGTGTAATAATTGGTAAGGCTGTTATTCTGGTGACTTTTGCTTTTCTTTTTATAACTATGCTCTTCCATTTTGCTTTAATGTTTTAAAACCCCAGATTCGCAATATAGACTAGCAAAGACACTAACCCCAGGACACCACCTCGTAGCTCAGAGTCGCCACGCAGGGTCCTGGGAGGGCATTTCATTTTGATTTTAGAATGCAAGGAATTTTGAAGGACAAAATTTACTTCAAAATGTTAAGTTGGGAATCACCCCATTTCAGTCAGTTGTGTGTGTGGGGGGGGCACCAGCAGCATGGGGAGGGGGGGAATGCTGCAGTGCTTTCATAGGCAGTGGAAGGTGCTGGATATGCATGGGGGGTTACATTTTACATGCTATTGAGTTGTTGTATCCCTACCAGTTTGCTAGCAGACTCAGGGCAGGATCATTCTGCCAGAGGCATGCCACAGAGGGCTTCATGTCCTCTCAGCTCCACAGAAGGGTCCACGCCCCTCAGCTCTGATCGTTTACCCACCCTTCAGAAACAGATCTCCCAGAAATACCACTCTGAAAGTCAGCTTGGCTCCCCCAGGACTAGCTGCTATTCTGCTTCCCTTACAGGCTTCAAACTCCAAGCCTGGCCCAAGGGAAGACGAGGAGACTCAAGATCTGCCTTTTGTGGCGCTGAGAGCAGTATTTTGCCTTTCAGGCTCAATCCTGCTTGTGCTGAGCTCCCTCAACTCCCCTTGACATCCCAGAGAACCAAGGATGCTCAGGAGGTCACAGGCTCAGTACAAGCAGTGCCTGGAGAGAGGAAGAGACTCCGGCAGCATGTAGCTCAGAACTGCTCCAGTTGGCGGAGCGCTATTGCTCTCAGACTATGCTAAACAGGAGTGGGAAAGCTAGAATAGGCCTGGGAAGCATGAATGAGGGGCAATGAGTAACACACATCAGCTCCCATATTATTAAACATGGCAGAGAGGGGTACTAGGGCTGTTGGCAGGATTTTTGCTAGTATCCACTGCAGGCAAAGTCCCGTGGGTGTAGAATGCTGGGTAGGTAGTGTTTGGCACCCATGTTCTGCACCTGTGGATGACTGCAATGACATATGAAATGCCTTTACCCTCAGGCAGAAGAGTGTTCTGAGCTGGTTCCTAGGGAGATTTTCCATTCACACCAAGGGACTGGCCAGAAGGTTCATCAAATAACTCTACAGCTGGTAGGCTTCTCGCTATGGTAATGTCTAGTTAAATCGCTCCGACCTGACATCATGCAGTGGGGTGAGCGTAGGTGGCTGGGTTTCGTCTTCAGACATTTACAGGACCATGAGAATGGACGTGCCGGAAAATACTTCCAAGCTAGCAGTGGTGATAGGAGACAGATTGCCAGCCTGGGAGGCTGACGTCCTCCACGCAGCCCCATGTGTAGTTATAATACGGCTGGGGCAGTGCAAGCTGCCAAACACATCACCTTGCCCATGGCCTTGGATTTCAACCCAGTGGCATCCCTGCTAGAAGTGAGGGGGAGCTCAGGCACCAAGGCCCATTCGGTTGTTGGCTGCTCTGTGGGGACAGCCAGCAGGGAGGCTGATCCAGTGCCCATTATGCTGTGGGGGTACCTTCACACAGGGGTTGTTTTGGGGCCATGGACACATGTCTCGATAGGAATTGCAGTGAGGCCATCTGACTCCACGCTACAGAATCAGGCCAGTGCCAGAGGTTAGGGCAATTGATCTAAGGCTAAGATGAGTCCATTGCCAGCCACAGCCTTAAAGAGGCCATGCTGGGGCCAGGCGGGCTGAAATTAGAGCTCATGGATGTGGCTGGCAGGCATGGGTGCACGCTCTGCCCACCCTCTGTTCTCCCTGACTACTGTATTGCTATGCATGGGCAGGGAGAGTGGAGCAAATGGCTTGTCTACAGGTGTTGTGGGACCTTTGCAGAGATTTAGATCCAGCCGTTCCGCTCTGATCCCCAGAGGATGTGTGTAGGTCCTGGCTCCACTGACCCCGCTCAGAGCACAGAGGATCCCCCCATTTCCCCACACTGCCATCCCCCAAGGGGTCCATAGTGCAGGGGCTGGACACAGCTCAATCCAGAGTCCCTCAATGCCTTGCCCTGAATTCAACACCAGGTGAGTGCCAGAGGACAATAAATGTCCCTTGTCCTCCATTCTCTGTTCCCCCCAATGCAGATCAGGCTTGGCACTGCTGTCTCTGCAGTGCTCCCAGCCCCACGAGTCAGGCCAACGTGAGTTCTGCCCCCTGCATGTCATCACATGACACTGGGCTTCAGGCTAGCCCAATATCAAGTATCTTGGTAGCTGCTGCTTTATCCACTCACATGGGTGTGGTCGCGCTCCCCTCCCCATCATTCTTCGAAGATGGTACATTCAGGGGCGGAATGCCTTAGCTGGAAAGGCTGATTGGCTGGCAGCAATGTGACATCACTGTGGAAAGTCACATTGTGAGGGGAGAGGGATAAAATACTCCCAGGAGGGACAGCCTGGTGCAGCCAGAGGAGGGAGCAGACAGGACTGTACAAGCGACAAAGAGGGGAGGCTGCAGACACAATGGGGAGGGAGAGCCAGAGATCTGAGAGTGAGGATTCCTCATCCGTCCCTGCACCGGCTGCTTTTCGGAGCGGGCAGCAGAGGATCAATTATTGTTCACAATCCACCAGGAGGCTGGGAAAGCAAACAGGGAAAGAGCATGAGCCACAGAGTGCTAAAGGGGGCACTCGTAAATTGTTAAGTGCACAGGGGAAAGACAGAGAGAGCTGGGTTCTACACCAGAGACTTCCGCATGGCCCTGGGCAGGAGATTGACTCTGTGTGGGCCTCAGTTCCCCTTCTGTAGAATGGGTATAAGACCCAAGGGTTGCAGGGATTGATTCACTAAGTGCTTTGAGAGCCTCAGGTGCTCAGTGTGGGGTAAGGTGGCTGTGGGGCAAGTGGGAGTCCCTCTGCTCACTCATCTCAGGACGAACTGCCCCCAGACTCGCAGCCATGGGAATCTCATACCCCTCCCTGCCCTGGCACAGCACCAAGGCCACAGTCCGCCCTGAGTTTTCATGCTGGCTAAATGGCACAGAGGTCATGGCGAGTTTCGCCTGTGCAAGGGTGTGAGGATCTAGTCCAGCAGGATCTCCAACCCCCTGGGTTGTTCTCCCACCCCACTAAACAAGGCAGAAATACTGGGACTAAATGTACTTAACACCTTGATCTTAACAGTCCAGCCCCAGCCCTGAGCCCTGCCCAGCACAGGGGCCTCTTCAGTTCATTTTGCCTGGCTGTGTCAGCTTGATACATGGGCAGGGACCCTTTTAGCCAAGAAGAGGAGATGTGCAGAAGGCAACCTCTCCCTCCACAGCAGTGCTGGGTGCTCCCAGCTGAGCCAGGTAGCTGAGCCCCACTAGGAGAGGACACCTGCTGCCATCCTCTCCCCTGGGTCAGTTCTGGCAATGGCCTTGTTGGAACGTTAGCTTCATGTTTTGCTGCTGACTCTTGCTAGGACAGCTCCTAATCACCGCTCAACTGTGCCTTCCCCATGGGTCAGCAGGACGCACTGTGACAGCTAGCACAAGGAGCAATGATATCGCACTCCAAATCCCAGCCCTTCATAGGGCAAACGGTTGGGAGCTGGGGGCTGCATCAGCAGGACTGGAGCAAGGAGGAGGAACATGACAGCTGGGTAGAGAATATAGTCCAGATTATCCACACCCTGAGCTCAGATTCCGGTGGGCTCTGGGGCGATGGTGGACCTAGGCTGGTTTTTGTTTTACCTGCCCCTGCTTAAGGCTAGCTGAGGTTCTCCCTCAGTGCCCATGCAATCAGGGAGACTACATTTCCAGAAGGCCTGAGGCCTGGGCTCCCTGCTAAATCTGCTTTAAGGTGCCTTACAATGAAATTTAGGCACAAATCTGAGCGCTTGTCCCTCTGCCGACCTGCCTCGTGCTCCTCACACAGAACTGGGGCAGGAAAATGTGATCACAATTTCTGTCCACATATGGGAATGAGGCCTGAGCTACCCATTAGGGCCACATCTTGGAATATAGGGCAGGGCTGGGAGTTCAATGCAGCAATTAAAGACAAGAGCCAGGTTGCTTTCAAAAGGGTTTCGCACCCGCTTTGAGATTTGTAACCCAGGAAAGGCTGATAGGGACATCGGAAAGTTGACCAAAAATACACCAGAGATGAAGGCAAACAGCATTGCAGCATGTAGCATGCTTATCGCCTCTTGTAATAGTAACAGCTATTAATAAATCATACACATCACTGCGGTAGCTGTTTACACATTCATAGCTCTTTACAAGCCTTGACTAATTCATTAATTCTGCTTGTCTTTCTCTCTCTCTCGCCTGCTTCCTTACTGTTTACAGAATAAATGTTGCAAGAGCTGGGGTGTTAGCCTCAGTGTTCTGGCCAAATTCATATTTTGAACAGTTACATTCTGTCTCCCTAAATTCCTTCTCCATCTAAGTTTACATCCTCACGTCCTGTTCTTAACTGTTGCTACTGTTGGGTGGTGTTGCTCTGTGCTGTTAAACAGCTACTGTGTTCTGCCGCAGGGCCGTGGTGGGTGAATGGATTCCTACAGTACTAGATGGGCGTATGCAATATATAATGACATCAGTGGGCATTATTCCTGAGTAAAGGTGGCAGGATGGAATCCATAGTTTGCAATTCCCGTTAGCGGTTCATCTCAATACGTTTGGATGGAAGAGTACCCCACCTGGGAAGAGCATAGTGGTCACGAGCTCTGGAGACTCCAGCAAGTCAATGATGGCCCACTGGAACATCTTGCTGCAGCTGGACTGCAGATGACTGCAAAGCAATATGGAGAGTTAGGACAATGTCAAAGCTGGTATGACTATGTCAGAGCCAGCCTGCACATTGCTATACAGAGGTGGGGCAGAGCTGCTGTGTGGGTGTGCAGGAGAGGAAGACTGTGTACGGACACTTGCCACCCTGTGCACGCACTGCTCTGTGGAAGTCCTTGCATTCCCCAGAGCAGAACGCCTTCTGTCTCTAATGTGCTGATAGCTCACCCATCCACACGTGATGGCGGTTAGCACATCATAATGCAAATGCCCCCTTGGGGTCATATGACCCTGCTGCCCTGTGCAGATAGAGTAGGTGTAAATAACTAGACAGGTCAAATCAGGGAGGCAGTAGCCACTGGCAGGTGCAGGAAGAAGTGAAGAAGGGTGAGCATTCTGAATAGAAATCCCGCCTTATCTCTTTCACAAGAATTGCACTTGGATGCAGCCTTCCTCAGCCCGGATACCTTCAGCAATGAATTGCAATTAGCCTCAAACCTTCTCCACGAAGTCACGTCCTGCCAGAACTCATAGAGAATGAAGCAGGCCTCGCTCGTCAGCTTGCGGGAAGACACGCTGCAGGGACAGTAATGAATGCTCTCAGTACGGCAGCTTCTGGGATAAATGGGGCCATGCTGGGCAGCCAGCCTGGCTCCTGAGCCTTGGTGATTTATCTGCAGTGACTCACTGATGGGTTTTTTGTCTTGTACAGAAAAATAATATTCTTGTGAGCATCTTAAAGAGCAGCAGTAGCATATAAATAAATACACAACTCTGCTGCAGCCTCATTAAAGGCAATCGGCATGGATAGCGCTGCATTCTGCAGGGGCCGCTACGTTCAGAGCCCTTTCCACCCAAGCCATGTGGAGTACTGGGCAAGCAATAGACTGATGTGCACAGATGTGCAAAGAACCAGCACCTTTCAGCCTTCCATTGAGCAGTGCTCGCCCAGCATGCTGGGGCATCACAGCTAGAGCAGGGCAGGAACTGGGTTTCCCAGCCTACAGACATTTTCAGGATACTTGGACAAAAAGTCAAAATCTTGAAAATTGTCACAAATTGAAAATCGGGGAAAAAAGGTCAGTTTGGGTTCATGGACATGTTTTAATGATTTCAAAAGGTTTTGTTTCACTTTTGACCTTTTTGTTTAAAAAAATGTTTTTTTACTGTAATTAGCTTAAAATTTGAAAGGAAAAGTGTTTAGAACGGGAAACCTGGAATTTTTCATTTGGAAAATGTCAAAAAGGGACATTTCAGATCTTTATAAACCTTTTTTTTTTTCAAAAATGTTTTGCATCAAGAGCTGAGCACATTGGTGCAGGGAACTGGAACGGAAGGATTAACAACACTTAGGCTATGTAGAGCATTTTACATGTTCAAAGCACTGTACGGACACATTAACTCATTCATGCTCACAGTTATTGGTCCCATTTTACAGAGGAAGAAAGTGAGGCAGAAAGCTGGAGGGAGGTGTTAAAGGTCACACCGTAAGAGAGTAGCAGAGCCAAGGTGAGACCCCAGGCCCCACTGTTTGCTCACCCCCTGTTCATACCTCTAACCTACACAAGCTTCCAGAGCCGTAAGTGCCTGACACATTCACACTATGGGGGAGGGAGGGAAGAGAGAGCCCATACACATTGTGAAATGCCTAAAGGAGAATTTCCCATTCAACTGTAATGTAATTCTTTGGACTAAGAGAGGAACATAGACCCAATCCCTCTAACTCACACCCTGTGGAGCAAAGGTAACAAATACTGCAATCAAAAGACCAAACTAAACAGCAGAATCCAAGAGAGTGCCGTTAACTCCGAGCTGTGCTGGAGCGCATCACAGCTGCTGTGTTCGCAGAGTTACTCACTCACTGGGCCCTCAGAAGGCACTTGGTGAAAGGCATCAGAGAAACTTTACTTCTAGGCTAATCTAACTTGAGCGGCTCACCATTTTTCACGCAGCCGGCCTTCCTGCAGAAAAACATGGTTTCATTGAAACCAATCTTTTTCATAGGGAAATGACAATTCTGAGGAGAAATTACAACGTTCTTCCACAGCAAATCCCATATGTTTCATTTAAATCAAAAATCTGAAGTGACATTTTAAATTGACATAAAATGAAAATTTTCTATTTCCAACCGGTTCGAATCTTCCTGCAGGAAAACCGACATCTGTCAGCTAAGCCACATTTTGAGACTTGCCACAGACACCCCGGGGAGCCTGGGGCAGAATCAGACACCGCCCCCAGCTCTGGGGCATTTCTGCCTTGTTTTTAGAATTTAGCCCTTTTGGACTGCTGGGGTGAGGGATGTGCCTTTGGTTCAGACAGAGGTCTTCAGTCTCAGGGGCTCTCAGCCAGACACTTTTCATCAGCACTATGGTGGACACAGTACTGAAATGTGATTGATGTACCTTCCTCCCGTTATCTCTCATCTCATGCTATGCCATTGCAACATATCACGGTCGCTTACAGCCACACGCCACAGCTGTGATCAAAGTTAGGACTTTCAGCACCAAAACCACAGGCCTCCTTAGCTAGGAGTAAGTAGTTGGCTGTAAAAGTTGCTGGGAGCACCCTCTAGAGCGAGACATGCTAAGAGTACGTTTACAATGCAATCGGAGGTGTGACTGCAGCTCGTGTGGGCATTCCTGTGCCAGCTTTAATCTAGCTAGTGCAGCTAAAAATAGCAGTGCAGACAGCAACGTGGACTCTGGCACAGGCTGCACAGAGCCCGGGGGGATATACTCACATTGCTAGCCCATGCTAGGATCTGGCTATCACTTCTTCCCTATTGTTCAGAGTCATGCTAGCTAGACTAAAGCTATCACAGGTAGGCAGTCACATCTCTGGCCAGGTCTACACGACGCGCGAAAATCGATTTTAGATACGCAATTTCAGCTACGAGAATAGCGTAGCTGAAATCGATTATCTAAAATCGATCTACTCACCCGTCTTCACCGCGCGGGATCGATGGTTTTGGTGGAGTTCCGTTGGTTTTGGTGGAGTTCCGGAATCGATGTAAGCGCGCTCAGGGATCGATATATCGCGTCTAGATGAGACACGATATATCGATCCCCGAGCAATCAATTGTAACGTGCCGATATGGCACGTCGTATAGACGTGGCCTCTGACTCAGGAGCGGCAGAAGCACCCTGGCAGTGGGGGGGCTACAGGTTCCTGAACTGAGGCCCGGCCCCCATGCCACGTCTTTCCCCGAGGCCCCGCCCCAATCTGCTTGTCTCTGCCCCCACTTTTAAAATAGGAGGGCCATAGCTCCCTAGCCTCCTCATTATGAAGCCCCTGCTCTGACTGCCATGTAGGCAAATCCTCAGCCAAAATGTTATACCAGAATAACAACACTCCATCCTTCCACAGCTCCTGCCAGCTGAGGCTCTCAAAGATATTTGCAAATACTAGCAATCAGACTTCCCTGTGAGAGAGTGATTACTGTGATTATTTTACAGACAAGGACACTGAGAGGCAACCAGGTTAACTAACTTGCCTATGCAGCAAGTCGGTGACAGCGGAGAATCAGATTCAGGTCTCCCGAATCTCAGCTCCCTGCTGTGACCACCAGGCCACACTACCCATCATGCCCATAGCTCTCCAGTCATACCTCTGTGGCATGGTCAATGAATTCATCACCTAGATACTGTGCTCCATAAAAGACACTTCTTTCAGCTCTGGCATGAAGGGCCAGATTTTCAAAATTATTGAGGTGTCTAAATGGGATTTTCAAAGGTGCTTAAGCAGTTTTGATGCCTAGACCCACGTCTGCAAAGGTATTTAGGTGCCTAACTTCTATTGACTTCAATGGGAATGCAATACCTCCCTTCCTTAGATGTTTTGTTAATCCCACCGGTGGGGATCAGCATCTTTAGGTACCTAAATCCCTTTGAAAATCTGGCCCCAATTCCCCAATGGGAGCAGCTGTGGGGGGCACCTCCTTCCTTGCTTGGCAAAAGGGAAGAATGTACCCAATTTCTTCTTTCTTGGGAAAAAATAGAATTACTATATTGGGAGGAGGGGACTAAGTATCAAGACGCCTGGGTCTTTTTCAGCTCTGCCACTGACTGACTTGTAGGGTAAGATTTTGGTCAAGTTACTTAGCTTCTCCATTTCCAGTCTGTAAGAGGGATAATAATAATTCACAGCAATAACAGGAATCCTTCCCTATCTGACACAGGTATCTAGTGTTGTAGCATTTCCCTACTTCTCAGCAGTGTTGCGAGGATGGATGAGTTAACGTCTGCATGGCGTCTCTGCAGTGCTGTACAGGTGCTAACTGTCATTATTTAGAGCACTTCCTTCATGTGTTGTGCGATTCCTGAATGCTTGGAATTTCAGGTGTAAGGTGTGAAGCATTGTGATCAACGACATTACGGACACCGATATTTCCTCCAGACAAATGTCTGACTCCACAGCTGCTCAGGAGACTTACTGTAAGCAGTGGCTCTGACCAGCTGTGACCTCTGTGTAGGATTGAAGGGCCTGGTGGAATCCCTCTAAGCCACTCTCTGTCACCGACAGCTGTCTCTGAGCCACCAGGATGTGCTGCAGGGAGAGAAAGCACAGTCAGGACTCCAGGCCAAACCTGCAAGACCTTGCTCGAGGCAAAGGTGCCGACTGGTTGGGAGGGTCAGTACTCTTGCTCCAGGAGCTCGCTGGGGCTGCCCTTTGTACTACAGACTCGCTGCCCCCTCTGCTTCCCCATGCCCATCACACTGCATGGTGGCTTATTAGGCCAGAGCCTCTCAGGGGGAGAGATAGTTCAGTGGTTTGAGCATTGGCCTGCTAAACCCAGCATTGTGAGTTCAGCCCTTGAGGGGGTCATTTAGGGATCTGGGGCAAAAGTCTGTCTGGGGATTGGTCCTGCTTTGAGCAGGGGGTTGGACTAGATGACCTTCTGAGGTCCCTGATATTCTATGATTCTACAAGTGGCGTGTGCTGAGCACATCCAAGAGGTGCCACCTCCTCTGTTAACTGAACAGTAATGAACTGCTTCCAAGGTTGCAGCTGCAGAACTGCAACAGGCCACCCTGGGACTGAGGAGGTGTAACATGTACCCTGCCTGATTGACAGGGAGCAGGACAACTACTGCCTCTCTCAGTTTCCACAAGGCTAGGCATGGTGAATGCGTGCCCTTTCTTCACACGCAGACCCATGGATGGAAACACACTCTCCTCAGAGGAACCATTTAGTGGATGGAACTTATGCCCTAATCTGCCCACCATTCTGGTTCCCTTTCCTGCCGATCTGGGGCACAAGAGCACGAAACAATGACTCCAGCTTCAGAACAAAGCCAGGGGCTCTCCCTAGTGAGTTCAACCAGGAATGTACACGTCTGTCTGCGCTCAGGCAGGTGTGCACATCTGTGTGTCAGTGCAGGGACAGGAGGCCTGTACTCATCTGCACCCGCACATACGTGGAGGTGAGTGTGAGACAGAGAGAATCTCTTTGTGTCTCTGTGCTACCAATCAGTGGAAAGCAGCAGGCCTAGAACTTACAGCATTTCTCCCTTTGCAAACAACTTCTTTTAGAGGCTCCAGCCTTGGGCTCTGCATTTGTAGAAAAGAAAAACCATTACTAATACGAGAATTCGATTACAGGGGAAAACAAGGGTGGGGTCAGGGCTGGCCTTGGCTCCAGGCAGCTGGGGCAGCGGCCCAAGGCAGCCTGTCAGAGGGTGCTGTGCGCAGGGTTTGCCTGAGTCCCACCTGACCCACTGAGAGCCAGCTAGACTGATGGAGGAGGCAGGCAGGCAGGCCAGCAGCAGTGTCTGTAGAGGGTGGAAGGGCCTGAGCTGCAGGAGGGCAGTTGCACGATCAGCCAGGTGACTCCTCTGGAGCAGGGGTGCCCCTCCATGGGGCCTTCAAGAGAATCCCCACTGGATATTAACCCACTGGTCAAACCAACTTGGGACTTGACAGAGCAGCGATCTGCTCCGGAGAGGTTGGGGACTTGAAGAACAAGGCGGGTGGCACCTCAGCAGAGCTCAGGGAAGGTCGAGCGGTGAGTAGGAGGGGGGCCGGTGGGTCAGGACTGAGCTGTCCCAGACCTGAAAGAACAAGGGGTGCTCAGGTCAGGAGTGGGCCCATTAGCGGAGCTGAGAGGGGGCCCAGAACCAGAACAGCAGCGAGTCCTGCAGGCCAGGACTGAGGCGAGTCAGAGGTGATGCTGCACTGGCTGAGATGCAGGGGTCCAGGCCCACACTCGGAGGGGGGGCTGCGGGGTGGGGTTGAGCTGCATTACCATATGCGGAACAAGTCTCCCCTCTGCCCACTCACCTTGCATTCCAGTTTGTCAATGAGCTGCTGTAGCCTGTTAATCTGAGCCGCCCACTGGCTGTCAGCTTCGACACAAACCCCTAGATGGAATATTGACAGGGAGATGCCGTTGTTAGCCAGGTTCACATAGGGATGGCTCAGTTCACCCACAGCTAGGCTGTCTGCCCCAGCTCTTTATATTGACTAGGTCCTCTGGCAGCAGGCACAATAGATTGAGAAAGTGGTGAACCTTTCTTGCTGCCTTTTAGCACTTAGGGGACAGATTTATTTGGCATTTATTGGCTCTGGAAGGCAGACAGTATTTTACTCTCTTTCTGTCTAAATAATACACTCTTCCTTGAGACTGCAGGCAATGTCTACAATGTCTGGATTTCACTGCCAGCAGAATGGGAGCCCTCTGGATTTCTTGTGATTTATATGACTGCAATGAGCTGATCCTGGTCCCACTGATGTTAATGCCAAAGTAGCAGCTGGGGTTCAGCTAAACATCCAGAGGTGCAGGTACTGATCTGAACTATCTCCAGGGACTGCTGGATGGGTGAGGATGGGAGGGGAGCAGGAAGGCTGTGGGGTGGTATGGATTGGGTGTGGCAGGCAGGGCTTAGAATCATATGGATAAACTTCTGAACATTTGGATCTAAACCAGACTCAAACTCTTGATCTTCACTCCGAAGGAGACAAAGGGTACGTCTACACTACAGGATTATTCCGATTTTACATAAACTGGTTTTGTAAAACAGATTGTATAAAGTCGAATGCACGTGGCCACACAAAGCACAATAATTCAGTGGTGTGCGTCCATGTATCGAGGCTAGCTTTGATTTCTGGAGCGTTGCACTGTGGGTAGCTATCCCGTAGCTATCCCATAGTTCCCGCAGTTTCCCTCACCCATTGGAATTCTGGGTTGAGATCCCAGTGCATGATGGTGCAAAAACAGTGTCGCAAGTGATTCTGGGTAAATGTCGTCACTCATCTTCCTCCGTGAAAGCACGACAGACAATCATTTCGCTGTTCCTTTTTCACTGCGTTGCCCTGAGCAGATGCCATAGCATGGCAACCATTGAGCCCGTTTTGCCTTTTGTCACTGTCACCGTATGTGTACTGGATGCCGCTGACAGAGGCAGTATTGCAGCACTACACAGCAGCATTCATTTGCCTTTGCAAGGTAGCAGAGATAGTTACTATCCTTGTTGTATCATCTGCCATGCTATTGTAAATTGGCAATGAGATGATGGTTATCAGTCATTCTGTACCATCTGCTGTTGTCATGGATACTCCTGGCTGGCCTTTGCTGAGGTCAGCTGGGGTATCTAAAAACAGAGTCAGTCCTGCCTAGAATATGGGGTAAGTGTACTAGAGAACCAGTGTATCAGAGAACCAGAGAGCACAGTTGCCCTGTGTCAGATCCCACAGAAATGATGAGCTGCATGTCATTCTAGAGGGTGTCCCTGCAACAACCCCACCCGTTGCTTCCTTCCTCCCCCAGCCCTTCTAGGCTACCATTGCAGGGTCCCCCCATTTGTGTGATGAAGTAATAAAGAATACAGGAATAAGAAACACTGACTTTTTAGTGAGATAAAATGAGGGGGAGGCATCCTCCAGCTGCTATGATAGTCCAGGCAGGACATTAAATGGTGGTGGGGGAGAGGAGCGCAGCATCCTGCTGCTATGATAGTCCAGGCAGTACAGAATCTTTTCTTTAGACATGAAGGGGAGAGGGCTGGTGGAACTCAGCCCCCACTTGCTATGATGAGGACAGTTACCAGCTGTTCTGTACCATCTACCAGGAATGACCGGGAGTCATTCCTATTTTTACCCAGGCACCCCTGGCCAATCTCACCTGAGGCCAGCCAGGAGCACTTACGGGCTGATGATGACAATGGACAGCAATCATAATGTACCATCTGCCACCGGGGAGGGGAGGGGAGAGGATGCTGCTGTTCATTGCCTCAGCACCGTGTCTACCACCAGCATTCAGTAGACATACGGTGACATTGAAAAAAGTCAAGAAACTATTTTTTCCCCTTTTCTTTCAAGGGGAAGTGGGGTAGGGGAAGTAAATTGATGAGATATACCCTGAACCACCCTGGACAATGTATTTGACCCTACAGGCATTGGGAGCTCAGCCAAGACTACAAATGCTTTTCGGAGACTGCGGGGACTGTGGGATAGCCAGAGTCCTCAGTCCCCCCGCCCTTCCTCCATGAGCGTCCATTTGATTCTTTGGCTTTCCGTTACGCATATCACGCAGCACTATGCTGTGGTCTCTATCATAGCCTGGAGATTTTTTTCAAATGCTTTGGCATTTCGTCTTCTGTAATGGAGCTCTGATAGAACAGATTTATCTCCCCATACAGTGATCAGATCCAGTATTTCCCATACAGCCCATGGTGAAGCTCTTTTTGGATTTGGGACTGCATCGCCATCCGTGCTGATCAGCACTCCACACTGGGCAAACAGGAAATGAAATTCAAAAGTTCGCGGGGCTTTTCCTGTCTACCTGGCCAGTGCATCTGAGTTCAAATTGCTGTCCAGAGCGGTCACAATGGTGCACTGTGGGATACTGCCCGGAGGCCAATACCGTCGATTTGCGGCCACACTAACCCTAATCTGATATGGTAATACCGATTTCAGCGCTACTCCTCTTGTCGAGGAGGAGTACAGAAACTGGTTTAAAGAGCCCTTTATATCGATATAAAGGGCCTCGTTGCATGGACAGGTGCAGTGTTAAATTGGTTTAACGCTGCTAAAATCAGTATAAACGCGTAGTGTAGACCAGGCCTGAGAAGCTCTAAGTAAGTACAGATAGGATGGTCCCCGGAACATCAGCACTGGCATCCTTCCTGGCAGCGGGACTGCATACAGAACAATAGCCTGATCTGACTTTCTCCAGAACGTTGGTTCACATATTTCCCCATCCATCGAGCTATGCCAAATCACAGAAAGACACATGAGGCTTCCTTGAACTCGGGCATTATAACTCATATCCCGTCAGGAAAGCAGACTCAGAGCCGGTGTTCACACCCTCCCATGTTTTATTGCAACCCACACCGCTACCCTCCAAAGGCAGCAAGGTCCCAAGAGACAGGTGGCACAGTGGCAACGGCTTCTCCCTCTTCCACTTGGCCCTGCCAATACCTGTAGTAAGCATCCCGGAGTAGGGATCTGTTGGAGACACGCAGACGGTCTTCTGAGCTCTGCGACCACATCTCCTGCCAGATCTTGGGCCAATGAAGACTTCAGATTTCTTCAAGTCTTTCCTAAAAACAAAAAGGATGTACTCAGCGGAGCCCGCTGGCTACATCCTTTCCTGTGTCTGCCACCCCCCGGCTTCACCGTGGGAATGGGGTGAGCAGGCACCACACAGAGGCAGGGAACCAGTGAGACAATCATGTTTTCACTAATAAGATCTATTGGAGGCTGAATCCTGAATGTTAGATGACACCAGAAGGAAGAAACCAAGACCTTCTGGCTGAGCAGAAAGAGCTCACATTCTAACGCAGGCATATGTGCTGCCCCAATGCTCAGACATGGCAGATTGGCACAGTCGCACCCACTTCTGGGTCTGCACATGAATACTCAAATGGCAACAGAAAAACAGCTCAGTCACCCAGGAGCGTCTCAGACCTGAGCCAGAGCAGTGCTGACTGAGCGCTCAAGCCCCAGTCACATCTTACTAGGTGCTTCTTCAAACAAACTCCCATTCAAGTCAGCCAGTGGCTGGACTGGAGCAGGTGGACTGAGCAGCACCCCTACCAGGGACTGGCTGGCCCAGAGCAGGAGGACTGGGCAGCGCAGCGCCTGTGCTGGGGACCAGTTGAACTGAAGCTGTTGGGGCAGGCAGTGCCTTGGTTGTTTTTTCAGTGATCTGCACAGTTCTCAGGATACAGTGACACTGCACATTCCTTACAGCGGCATGCAGAGGGCAGACACTGCCTGCCCCCTTCACCCAGGAATAAATAGCAATGCAGATGGCGAGACGCTGCTTAGGTGAGTAGAGCACAGACATGCTAGGGCCTTTGGCTATGTACTTTACATGGCTTTCTGCATGCCCAAGCAGTGCCTCTCCCATGACACTGCCATGTTAGCAACGTAGCATCCTGCTGCTTCCCCTTGTCAGAGCCCTTCCCAGACACAGTGAAAGACTCCGGCAGTGGGGAAAGGCTCTGGCAGCAACTTGGGGTGGGAAGAGGCTCTGGCAGGGGGGAAAGGCTCTGGCAGCTCCCTGTGCTGGGCAAAGCAGGAAGTTGGCAATAGGGAAAGCAGTTCCCTGCTGCTGGAACCTTTCCCCACTGCCTCCCCTGGCCAGAGCCTTTCCCGGCCACATGCAGCCATGCAGTGCAGTGTGGACTCAGCTGCCCTTCACTGCAGTGTGTAGCTACACATACACTACTTGCCACCGCCAGTGACATGTAGTGTAGACACAGCCTCAGAGGAAGACCCAAAGGATCATGTCAGAAGAACAGGTGTTCAATCCAGAGAGCACAGTAAGAGTGTGTCCAAGTGCCTCCAGCCTCTGGCCCTTGCTGGAGCGGTGTTTCCTCAGCTCTCTAGTAATGGGCCTGTTTGCTGGTAACTAAGGGGGCAAAGTGGGTCATGGGGCTCAGGAACGAAGCCAACGAGGAGCAGAACATGCAGCATCACGTGGGAATGAGAGTTCCCCTAACTCTGCAGGTCAGCTGTGTTAATACGCAGGCAAAGGGAGTTGTGTTTTGTAGCATTAACACCCTGCTGCAAGAGGGGCTCTCTCGGGAGGCCATTAGCCCAAGCCACGTTGGGAACCAAGCACAAAAGGGTGGCCCCAAATACACAGCTCACCATGGGCCACGCTCCCAACCTCCCATCGGTGCCGCTAGAGGCTGCCCCACGCCAGCCACCCTGGCATTACCTCTCCCACCCGGCCTGCTCTTCGATCGTGTCTGAGGCGCACTCCAGCGACGCCTGCAGGGTCTGCAGCTGGGTCTTTGTCTCCCGTAGCAGGAAGCGGGTCACAAACTGCTCCATCTTGGAGGCACTCTCATACTCCTGTGGAGAAGGAGAGAGAGGGAACCTCACACCTGCCGCCGGATCATGGGTGCTCCAGGAGAACTCTCGCCTGGGCTGCAGCCACCTCCCCTGCAATGTCCCAGGCCCATCTCCCTCTCACCCAGCACCTCACTGGGACTTGGCACAATAATGGCACTGCTGTCCAAAGAGCTCCAGGCACTGGACAACCATTCAGAGCCCCTCCCAAGCCCCCAGGCAGAGAGGTTAATGCATTCCCACTTATCAGGTGGGAAACTGAGGCATGAGTGGAGTGAGTTCATGCTTGGGGCAGGTGAATAAACATAGAAATGTGGCAGACTTTAATACTGGGTTGGTTTTGCTTTCCTGTAGAGACCTTAGAGCCTTGAGATAAGTGCTGGGAACATCAAAATCTGTAAATGCCTTGTCCAAGGTCACTGAGAAAGTCAGTGGCAGAGCCTAGGACAAGAGCCTAGGAATCTCAGCTCTCAATCCTCTGCTCTAACTACTTGTTTGCACAGCTTCTTGTGCCCAGCAGAGCTGGATACAGGCAAGGCAGCTGGTAGCTCTTCACCTCCCCATTGAACTGTGGTGTATTAAAAGCTAGAGATGATCGAGGGCCGTGGGGTGGAAGTGGGCAATTTAAAACAGAAATCAGATTAAAGGGAAACCACAGCTGGCTTCTTCTCGTCAGGCACAGTCGGCTCCAAATTGAAAGGAAGCTAATGGCATTTTCACAGGTCAAACTCTTCAGGAATTCTCATTCCCAGGCTCTCAACAGCGCTGGATATTGAATGCACTGCTGCGGAAAAGGGAACCATTCGGCAACAATCAGCAGCTCTCTAGTGCAGTGCAAAACTCAGTTACTAGCTGCAGAAGGGATCCCTGGGACAAACAGCACAGCACAGAGAGCATCGACAGGCCTCCCCACTGGCAGCTTCACGGAGGCCAAGGAGTCGGACTCAATGGGCCAGAGAACCCAAACACCTTCCTCGAGCCCAGAGGCAGGTGGGACAGCACGGCAGAGCATGCCCTGTTGCTATCCTGGTGTGCTTGTTGTGGGACCAACAAAAGGACAGTTCTCAACTGGGGGTACACAAAGGTCTTTTGGGGGTGCATCAACTCATCTCAATATTTGCCTAGTTTTATAGCAGGCTACATAAAAAGCTCTAGCAAAGTCAGTGCAAACTCAAATTCATAGACACTGATTTGTTTATACTGCTCTGTACACTATACATTGAAATGGAAGCACAATATTAATATGCCAATTGATTATTGGAGCCATCATTCAGTACTAGTGAGCTGGGACACTTTTGTACTTTTATGTCCGATTTTGTAAGTTTTAAAGTGAGGTGAAACTTGTGGGTACTCAAGACAATTGAGACCCTTGAAAGGGGCACAGAAGTCTAGAAAGGTTGAGAACCACTGGACCAGAGTCCCCAGGGCAGCCCATCCAGCACCTCTCCCCATCGCCAAATCCACACCCACCTCCCACAAAGAGAATCATTTGAAATTGTCATTGCATTGGCAGGGACTGGACCCGCAGCTTCTTTCCTCTCAGATTAAACTCAATACACAAATGCAACTAGCGAGTAGGTCAAATTTATCATTGGTTTAACTCCACGGACTTCCAAGGAATGGCAGCAGGCAAGAATATGGCCCTCTGTGTGCTGGACCACGCACAATATGAGAACCATTGAGCTCAGCCAGCAGCTGGGAGACCGGAGGAGTCTCTGCCTTCAAGGATATATAGCACTTCTGGCTTGAACTAACTCAGCCTGGGCTCTGTGAACCAAATTCAGACATTCATCAGCCCCGTTGGTGACTTGGTGAGAGATCTCAGACCCAGGACAAGGCTTTGCCTCATAAGAGCTAAAGTTTCCAGTTGCAGTTCAAAGTGACACAAGTAAAAGTTTGAGAATAGGCTTTTTCTATAAAATCCATATAAATATCCCACTGTTACCATGCTATCTGGTTATCTGCCTGTGGAAGGAGGTGAGAGATGTCCTATATCCATAAGCCATTTCTTATGTTCTGGGCATCCTGATGGCCAATGTAGGAGAGAATTCAAGGAATATTTTTTAAACACAGATAAAATCTTTTTAGTCCTAAAACTGGAAACAAAATATACTCAGCATTTACAGTGAAAATCAGAAACTGATAAATATCCGATAAGTATAACACAACAGAAATTCTCCTGATCGGTGTCCTGATTCAGGGATCCAACCCTATTCAGCAAAACACCCTGGCACACGCTTAACTTTAGGTATTTGCTTAAACCATGTCAAATCCAACGGAAATTGCACATATTCTTAAGTGCTTTGCTGAACTGAGGCCAAAGACCGAGTATTGTAGAGCAGGAGTGATCATGTTCCTTTGATAGCCTGGTGTTATTCAGATTGTAAGCAGAGGTGAGCCACAAAATATATGGGGCATGCAGCTAACGCTTCTTGTTGTGGAGAATAAAGCTGACGAGAAAGGCATGGGCACTTTAATAATATTATATGCTTCTCTAGCACTTTTCCCAGGCATCTCAAAGTATTATGCCTCGCACCAGCCCATCTCCTGGGCAAATATTTACTATGCCCACTTAACAGTGTCATAGTATCACAGTCCATCTTAAACAAGAGATGATTATTAACCAAAACTTCTACAACTAGAGTCACAGACCAACAAGCTTTCACCCAGCTTGAGTTCCAGCTTTCTTTCTCTTGTTTACCATCCTGTCTGGAATACTATACAGCACACAGAGACATCCAGCAGCTGAATTATATGCTGCAAATAAACATACTATTATAAGCAGAGGGAGGATCTGAGATACTGAAAGTGACTTGCTGAAGGTCACACAGCAAATCAGTGGCCAGGCTGGGAAGAAATCCCAGGGATTCTGATGCCTAGTCACCCACTCTAGCTGCTAGACACCACTTCTTCTACAGACACTGAGCTAAGGCCATCACCTCCTGCAGGACACTGATATGACAAAAGAGCTTACTTCACCACAGAAAGGTGAAATAAACATAACAGTTTCCCATGAAAGAACCCAGAGAATTGGGTGCAGACAGTGAAGGGCAATATGACTGGAGCACTGGGAAGAATGGAGATAACCAGTGGAATTTAGAAAATGCTCCCTCAGGAAAATCACATGGCAGTACAAACGGGAAGAGCTGGTACTGGGATTTAGCTTCCGTTCAGGTGACATTCCTGTGACGCTTCCCGCAGATGCCCCATGTTATGAGTCATCTTGCTACCACCTGCCCTTAGTGTAAGGAAGCCTTGTTTCTGCCTGCCACGGGTCAGCTCCCAACTCCACCTGCCATGGGCAACACAAACCAACCCCTTGAAGCCCTGCAGGCCCTGTTGTCAGTCTGCAAGTCAGTGACTGGCCACTCCAGCCTTGGAGCCCTCCGAGCTTCTCCCTGCAGTGCCCAGCCCTATGGCCACCGGACACCTGCAGCATTCACAGGTTAGCTGCTTCCAAAGAAACAGCCCACCCCAGCCCACCAGCTCCACCTCAGAACCACACACCCGCTCTAGTCTATGCCTCAGTCGTGCCTGACCCTGCTGCAGGGGCACAAGAGGGAGAAGGGACGGGAGGAAGGGCCATCCATCCGCACACAGCAACATGGCGGCAGCATACACAGAGTGTAGAAGGTGAGCACATAGTACAGGATGGGGCCACGCCAGCTCCAGACTCTCGAGGAGGCACTGATTTACATGCACCCCCATGCACAGCAGGGTATGGCTGGGACACACAACAGTCCTCACCAAGACTTCCTTGTGAGGGAAATGGATCCAGCGCCATCACAAGAACACACTGGGGCAGGCTGGTGGGTTTTACTGGCCTGGGGAGCAGCTGTGGGCCTGGGGCTACTCCTGTTCATCCCATTCATTCATCACTTTATCAATCCTGTTGGCATCTTCTTCCCTGCTGCCCCTGCACCAGGCGGGCACGATGGCAGAGTTCTGATGGTTGCCACAGAAGGGGGTTAGGGCCCCCTTTCTGAACTAAAGGGATGCATTGGGATGAATTTCACAGCGTACGAAGAGGAGACGACTCAGCTCTTTGGAGACCACAAGCATGAATTCGTCTTCCACATTTGTTTAGAAGGCAGCATGCTGGGGTAGGGCTAAAGTAAAGGTCAGAGGTCATTGAGGGAATCAAGACAGGGAGTGAGGGGACTCTGAAGAGTGGGCTAGGTAGCCACACAGCCATTTTCCACACTGTCCCACCATTTCTGTGGAGGTCAAGTTTGTTGGTGCTATTACACTGGGAGTAAATTGATGCAACCAAGGGCAGAATCCAGCCCCTGAAACTCAGGTGATGCTTAGCTGAGAGATGAAGCTGGAGATTTCACAAGAGGAAGGTTTTTGAGGCTTCTGGTGCAGGGAAGCAATTCCACTGGCTACCTGCAGCCCTTGCTAACAACCCAGGAGCACTAAAAGGAAGCTCTCCACACATTCCCCTTCCCGTATATCACAGGTTTCAAGATCTCTGTGATCTTTTACATCCATGCCCGGCACTCTCCCTTTACTGTTCATTTCTGGCTGACAGCCATCTGTTCCACAGGCCAGAGGAGGAAAGCTGTGGGGTATCTCAGCCTTGTAGCTCAAGTTTTCACTAGAAGGGCAAATTGAGAGTTGGGATGAAGAAGATATTCTCTTCACAGCACAGAATTGGAATAATAAATGCCCTCAGGCATTTTACCCCTTCCTTTTTAGCATCAGGCTCTAACCATTGTTAGAGACAGGACATCAGTCTACGTGGGACCATGGGTCTGGTCTGGTCTTGACAATTCCTAAGGTCCTAGACAGGTGGCACATACACCTCCAGATTGTCAGCCAGGAAGAGGTCACTCTCATTCTGCAGGTCATGGCCAACTCACATTCATCAGCTGACTTCATCACCTACTGCAGCTGGGGAAGAACGCAGAGTCCACATCAGAATTATCTGCGGGATACCCTGGGCACTCACTGTGACATCATGCTGAAGACTCTGTGAATCTGTTCTACAGATAGGGAGGCAAAGCCCCTAAGGCTTAAAGAAGAGAATCAGAATTAGCCCTTGCAAGCTGCAGAGCAAAAGGAGATAATCAACACAGCTCCATGGTCCAAAAGCTGTGGAGGCCGTCTTCTGTTGGA
This sequence comes from Chelonoidis abingdonii, assembly GCF_003597395.2. NCBI lineage: Eukaryota > Metazoa > Chordata > Testudines > Testudinidae > Chelonoidis > Chelonoidis abingdonii. The sequence goes on along the minus strand of NC_133782.1, from coordinate 28,752,841 downwards.
TCAGCCCTCTCCTATTCAGCAGAACTCCTCCATATTCAGGCAGTTATGAGCTGAATTTCCTTCAAACTATTATAGAAAAAAAATCAACAGTTCCCAGCCATGAAAGGCAACTTTCCCAGGTCCTTTCCATACTAAGACTGGCTGCACCACTCATTGCGTGTCACTGCCCATTCACTGGTGCAAGGGAACTTGGGCACTTGCAGATGAACCTGGAGTGAGGAGCAGTGCAAACACCATTCTGGACAGATCATGAACTGAATGGGATGTGGTAGTGGCAGACACCGATATCCAACAAAAGCATTAAGGCAGAGATTAGGGCCCAGACCCAGAAAGGTATATAGGCTCCAGGCTTACATTGAAATCAATGGAAGTTAGGAGCCTAAACACCTTTGCTGTGGATCTGGGCACAGAAGCCTGAAGTGCTACCAAAAGAGTCTGAAGTACTGGTAGTGATGCATGTGCCAAAGGCTGGGAACCCCAGGGATAAATATGCTCACAACGAAATTCTGCAGGTAGCTGCTGAATGTGCATATGTGTCATGAGCCTTGAGAGTCAGTCTGGCTGCTGGGCAGAACAAGGGTTGCCACCAGCATTTCCGGAAGCAGACATTCATCAGTGACTGCTAATTAAGGACCAAGATACTGCCAATTCAACAAGAACAAGTGCAGAGTCCTGCACTTGGGATGGAAGAATCCCATGCACTGCTACAGGATGGGGACTGACTGGCTAATTGGCAGTTCTACAGAAACGGACCTGGGTATTACAGCGGACGAGAAGATGTATATGAGTCAACAGTGTGTCCTTATTGCCAAGAAGGCTAATGGCATATTGGGCTGCATTAGTAGGAGCATTGCCAGCAGATCAAGGGAAGTGATTATTCCCTCTGTTCGTTCATGGTGAGGCCACATTGGGTATTGTGTCAGTTTGGGTCCCCACTACAGAAAGGATGTGGACAATTGGAGAGAGTCCAGTGGAGGCAACAAAAATTATTAGCGGCTGGGACATGAATAAGAGGAGAGGCTGAGGAACTGGGCTTATTAGTCTACAGAAGAGGAGGATGGGGGGCGGGGTTTGTATGCAGCCTTCGATTACTGAAGGGAGGTTCCAAGAGGATGGAACTCGGCTATTCCAGTGGTGCAGATGACAGAACCAAGGAGCAATGGTCTCAGTTGCAGTGGGAGAGTTGTTTAGGTTGGATATTAGGGAAAACTATTTCACTCGGAGGTGGTGAACAGCTGAGAATGGTACGTAGGGAAGTGGTGGAATCTCCATCCTGAGAGGTTTTTAAGGCCTGGCTTGACAAAGCCCAGGCTGGGATGATTTAATTGGGGTTGGTCCTGCTTTGACCAGGGGGTTGGATTAGATGACCTCCTGAGGTCTCTTCCAACCCTAATCTTCTATGAGTCTATGAATGAGCAGAATCCTACATTAACACCAGCTACAGCAGTTTCCTGCCTGTTCGATTTCTCCTTATAAATATGCTAATAATCTATTTCTTTCACATGCCCCTTCTTTCAAAATGCCATGTGCCTGAGATGTAATAAACATGCTTTGTTCTGCGCCCTGTAACACTGTCCTCCAGAGGTGCCAATGCAGCAGAGTCAGGCTGCTGCCAGTGGCTCTGCATCCCCAAAGTGGCATTGGCAATTTGATGATCTCCTTGCCTAGTTAATGACCGTGCGGCAACACAGAGAGGGCTGGGAAGCCAGAGGACACAGGACCTGTGGTGCTTGCAAACTCAGCTCCTGATCCCCAGTCAGTGTGGACACCTTCCCTTTGAAAGGAAATGCTTATGCACGTTTGGTGATGATGGGTGTAGAACCTGGAGGTTGACCTAGAAGAGAGACAAACGGAAGGGAGATCAGAGGACAGCAGCTAAAATGTTTTGTCTGGAAGAACTGTCACATAAGGAATGCTTAAGGCATGCGTCACTATTTAGCCAGTATTCAGTGCTTTGCAATCATTAATTAACCCTTGCAACATGCCTTGACCCAGATGACATTGCATCAAAAGATTAGAGATGTTAGGAGATTTGCTCAGACCCATAATGTGAGTGGCAGAGGAGAGAATCACTGCCCTGTCCAGAACCTAATCCATTGCATCTGACTGCTGAGTGCAGACAGAAGAATGACCTACAAATATCTGGACAGTCTATTAATGGTTCCTGAGGAGGCAAGAGAATTTCTGGAGATGGTGCAAGGGGACAGAACTAGAAGTAAAGGGAAGCATTTGAGACAAGGAACGTTTAGGCTAAATATCAGGGAAGAGTTCCTAATGGTAACATCTCTCAGCCTCCCAACCAGGTGGCGAATCAACCTCACATGGGGCATTTGCAACTGTGGACTATGTGCTCTTAAATATACTGGAGGCAACAATCTTGAGTCAACCAAGGAGATGGATTACGTGTGTCATAGCAAGTCTTCTCTGTCTTCTGGTTGCATAGCTAAAACTGGTCCAGGTTACTCCAAGATTCTTTTTCATCCTTAGATCCATTTAAAAGAACAGTGCCTCGATTTCCCTCCTTCTCAGGTACTTTTTCCTTCTCGAGTTGTTTAGCTGCCTTTGTTTCCCTTAAAAAGCAGATGATGACTCTGGGAATGCCACAGAAAATATTATTCAGAAATAGAAGTTTACATGCTGGCCTGCCGTTCTGCTTTCACCATTTGGGAGTATCCGGTGACCTGGGGGCAGTTTTGCACTCTCAGGGTGTGTGGACAGAGCTGCTGTCAATCAGAGGTCTAACTAACTACCTGGCATATGGACACAACTGAGGTAGATGGCTACATAACATCAGACTGGTGGGGCTTTTGCATGGACGCAGCATTTCCCACCTGAAGCTATAAGCCTTTTTGCATCATCACATTGTTTTCTCAGCTGAAAGATCAAAACCAAAGATCAGGGCTCAAGTAAGAAGTGACAGGTTACCATTTGCCTGCAGCCAGAGCAGCTGGTGCTGTGATCCTATCAGCTAAGCAGCACTGGGACATGGCCTATACTTGGATGGGAGACCTGCAAGGGATATTGGGTACTGCAAGTAGTGATGCTGGTAGTTCACTAGGAGTGTTATGCCTTCTGAGTACATTCTGAATGTGGCACTAGGGGGCTGCTAGGGATGCTAAAGGGTTTCCCGATCACTGGTAGTTACTAAAGATCCCGTGTCAATTTTTGCAAGAGCAGGGGTGTTAAACCAGCATCCTGGCCACTCTGCCTTCCTAAAATTCAACTCATGTGCTTCACTGGATCCGGGACTTGTCTCTACTTTCTATCCCAAAGCGCTGGGCAGTGTGGCACATTGTGTTCTGCTGCATTACACATAGGTGATCCCATCTCTAAAATAAATGGCCAGATCCACATCACTTATGCCCTCTAAACAATACTTTAGTCTGAACTGCCTTTTAATGAGACCACTCAGCAAAACTACACAATATGAGTGACTCGTACTGGGTCAGCTCATTATCAGGCAAGGCTGAGGGAAGGAACGAGCTGCATGTGGCACAAACTGATTTGCGGGTCTCCTCAGCATCATTTGGATCCACCCAGTGCAATCTGCTCCCAGCGCTCCATGCCTTGAGAAGTTCACACACAGACACACACAGAGCCTGGCCTCTTTCTCTCAATGCCGAGGAAGGGCATCCAGGGGATAGGCAGCAGGACAATGGGACCCAATGGGCCAGGCAGCCTCAGAGACGCCTCATCCATTGTAAAGTCACATCTTTGCTCACGGTTGACATCATAGAAGCTCCTTGACTTCTGACACAACTGGCTCAGTAGGGGCAGTACCAGCTGGCTCAGAAGGAATCACAAGATGGGCAATTACAACTCCAGAAAGAAGGTGAAAAAAGTAAAGCAAGAAAAGAAGGAGAAGTGCCCAGATCTGGAGAAGGAAAAGGAGAAAGGGCAACTGGTTATCTATCTGAAAAAGAACAAGTCCACTGTAAGTGCCAGCCAGTGACTCGCCCGAGCTACAAGGTCAGCCACACTAATGCTCTCCGACAGCTTCACACCCCACCTGGCCACACCCTTCATCCCACCAACATGCACAGTCGCTGCCCACATAACTGCCACAGACAGACACACACCAGGCTCCACTCTCCCACCACTATCACAGCATTCCATCTCTCCTGTAGAGTGACCAGGAAGTAGCTGACTGCTGTGTGGACTTGTGTCATAACAAAGTTTCAAAACTATAATAACTGGCCCTGGGCTAAGGCCCTTCTCTAGGGCCCTGAGATGACTTTCTTTTTGGGGGACGGGTGCATTACACTGGTGGGTCAGATAGGGGGTTGTACATTTTGATACTGTTCACCGCATTGTATAGTGCCCAGGAATGCTGGTGACAAGAACCATCATGAGTTCCTAATTGACAATGTATTTGTATTAATCCTTCTTGAATGATCAGAATTCGAGCACCTAGGCCAGCCACTGTCTCTCGCTCTCGGGGAAACAGGAAACCAAAACCCTGGGCAAGGGGACTGGGGAACAGTCCCCTAAAACACATCCATAACCCAGGGAAAGTCCCCAAGGACCATCACCCACTTCGCCTAGTAAGAAGCCTTGGAATTTCCCATCAGCCAGCTAGCAAACACCCTGCCCCTGGGGTGACTGTGAAGGGACCGGTGACACTATGAAGGCACTTTCTAGGAAGTAGCTCCAGTGTAGCTTCACTCTGTGGAACCGTTAGCAGCGTTACTGACCACGTCTGCTCTCCAGGAGCACCTGGCCGAGGCTGGGGAGCTGAAACGGGAGGTCCCGAAGCACCAGGGGAGCAGCCCACGCCAATGTGACAGAATGCGTTGTTTGTTTCATTTATTCTACAGATCAAAGCGGTGCTGATTCCTCCTCTTGGGAAGCTGTCCCACAGCCCAAAGACCCTCTCTCTGATCACCCTCTCTCCTGGTAGCAAAGTTAACATCTTTGGCAGATTGGAGCCAGGCAGCAAAAGGGGAGAGGTTCCCCGGCCACCACAGCCGTTCCCCTCATCAGCACGATTGGGAGCCGGCGATGGGGACATCCAGAAGATGAGGAGGATCCTGACCCTGTGTTTTTTGGTGGAGTCTGACAAGGCCGAGGAAGGGGATTCCCTGGGCTCCAAAAACAGGGTGATGTTCTGGTACACCGTACACCCATGCGCTGTAAGTGGATGGCCCAGGCTGTGAGCAGCCCAAGGAGCATAGCTGTCTCCAGCAACACTATAGCGCACTCTGGAACCAAGGATCCCGTGGAAGGGGGAAAATAAACCAAGCCGAGCATCTCAAATGACTGGCTGTGTTTAGTATGTGTTCTGGGGCATGGGAGGAAGGCAAGAAATATTAGAACTTTACACTAAGGGACTGGCATCAATGACCCCAACTGCAGTCCTTGACTGGAGAGAAGGCCTCCAGGAGACAGTGCAGGAGGTGGAGGATGGGGTGGGAGGTGAAAAAGAAATTGGCTTTGCAAAGTGAGTGCTGCCGAGTTAGCCCTGGAGACAGCTCCCTTAATAGCCTTTTGAGGGTTCCGAGGGGTGAGTTGACCAATGAGAAGGATGGTGAATGAAAAGGCAAAATGCTTGGCAAGAAATCCCCATTGTATAAAGAGGGGACAGGAGCCTCCACTCTATCTGCTGAGAACTAAGAAGGTGTGGGTTCCTGGCTTTCCTGGTGGAGTGGGAAGTGCAGGGCCAACTGCTTCCACAAGCAAACCTCCGGAATACGGACATACAGGGACGTCCATTCTGCATTGAGAGATGCTGTAGATCATTGTTAACCAGAGAAACTGGGGCTAAGAAAATGCTGGCACCTGGTCAACACAGTGGACTGGAAATCAGTCAGAGATCAGGAGTTACAGTAGTGTATATAACAAGATGGGAGGCTTAGTGTTCCTATAACGTCCCTCTGTTGTGACTGCCATTTAACACTGGCTTTTATTAGAAACTCATGCTGGAAAGTGCTTTCCTGTCTGCTAACAAATTACCCTTTGCTATCTCTCCTTGTCAATCTCGCTGCTAGTCACACTCTGGAGTGGAGTTATATAATTGTGCAGTGCAGTCACACTGCGTGAACCAGGAGACAGCCCCAGCAGAAAGAGCTTTTGCAGAGTAAAAGAAATTTGGATGTTGCCACCCTCTTTCTCCCCAGGCTCTGGATCAGCGATCTTTAACTTCAGGAAGGAGAGACCCACAAAGCAGGTTTTCGGTGACTAAGAAAGCCACTTCCCAGAAGCTGGTAGAATCACAAAAGAATAGAAATGTAGGGCTGGAAGGGGCCTCAAGAAGTAATCAAGTTCAGCCCCCTGTGCTGAGGCAGGACCAAGTAAATCTAGACCATCTCTGTCAGGTGTTTGTCCAACCTGCTCTTCAAAACCTCCAGTGATGGGGATTCCACAACCTCCCTTGGAAGCCTGTTCCAGAGCTTAACTGCCCTTAAAATTAGGAACCTTTTCCTAATATCTAACCTAATTCTCCCTTGCTGCAGATTAAGCTCGTCACTTGTCCTACCTTGTGTGAACATGGAGAACAATTGATCACAGTCCTCTTTATAACAGCCCTTAACATATTTGAAGACTGTTATCAGGTCCCCCTCAGTCTTCGTTTCTCAAGACTAAACATACGCAGGTTTTTTAAACTTTCCTTATTGGTCAGGTTTTCTAAACTTTTCATCATTTTGTTGCTCTCCTCTGGACTCTCTCCAGTTTGTCCACATCTTTCCTGAAGTGAAGTGCTCAGAATTGGACATAGAACTCCAGTTAAGGCCTCATCAGTGCCAAGCAGAGCAGGGCAATTACATGTGACTTGCCTAAGACACTCTTGTTAATACACCCCAGAATGATTTTTGCCTTTTTGCAGCTGCATCACATTGTTGACTCATATTCAATTTGTGATCTGCTATAACCCGCAGATCTTTGTCAGCGGTACTACTGCCTAGCCAGTTATTTCCCATTTTGTAGTTATGCATTTGATTTTTTTTATTCCTAATTGTAGAACTTTGCACTTCTCTTTAGTGAATTTCATCTTTTTGAATTCAAGTATCAGAGGGGCAGCCGTGTTAGTCTGGATCTGTAAAAGCAGCAGAGAATCCTGTGGCACCTTATAGACTAACAGACGTTTTGGAGCATGAGCTTTCGTGGGTGAATACCCACTTCTTAATAGCTGGGGAATCTGAACTCCAGAATTTCTAGGCCCAGTCAACAGGGCTGAGCAATTTGAGGTTTGAGATCAACACGCATGACCATTTCTTGAACAAGGCCAAGCTGTCATGGGAGCTCTCAGCAATGAGGCCACTGCGCTGTCAACCCATTTCATCTGGGGCAGCGTAGGGTGGAAAAGAAAAAGGAGAGACAAAGTGAGAAGACGATGGCATGGAGGAGAGCTGCATAGAACATTGGGTTTAACAATATGATCGTGTTTAGATAGATAAACGCCCAAAATGGTCTTTGGCAGTCGTCCGGCAAGGGCTGGGCAGAGAAATGTCACTACTAATTTCAATAGAGGATTTCATTAATTTGAAATTTTTGTTTTGCTTTCCAATGGAAAATGCAAATCAAAACTCAAAGTGCTTCACAAAGATGAAATGGAGCTTCTGCTGTAGGCAGTCCACCTGGTGGGCTGCCGCAGGACCTGGATCCCTGACGCCAAGGCAATCCTGTTCCTGCATGGCTGTCCAGAGCCCCGGACCTGGGAGTCCTACAGCTGTCCAGGCTTGAAGCGCCCTGCACTGCCTGGTGGGTGGCTGAGGACTGGGCTGGTAAGCTGACAGGAGAGTAGGCAATTTCTGACGGATCTCCCAGTTTCCCGGAGGAATTATCAAAAATCAAAACCATTTCCTCCAAGATGTTTTGATCTCAACAATCTGCAAAATCCAATGAAAAAACATTAGTTGGACTTTTTCAACCAGCTCCTACTCCAACATCACCATGACCCCTCTGCCGTGCCCAATATCTGGATGTTTCTGCACTATTATAACATGGCCCAGTGTGGGGGGAGAGCGTTTTTTAGGAGTTCAACTAGCAGGAAGTGACACTCGTATCAGGTTTGTGCATGACAGCCCATTTCTCAAGGGTTGCACTATAAGGTGGGAGAAATCTTCGTCCAAACTCAATAAGCTGCCTCACATTTCCTTAAACATTCTTGAGAAGCGAATTTCAACACCGATACCAAAGCTGGTGGATGTGATGAAACTGGGACTGTCTTATAGTTTGCTCTGAATACTGTGTTGGTGCCTCAGTAATCCCCTAGCAGTTCTTAAGTATCTAGGATGGTGGGATAAGGGTGGTGAATTGGCTGCAAGAGCAAAGGGCCAGTGCACCTGAAAGTGCCTGGCATTTCCGGTCCTAGCAACTGATGGCTGGGCCTCCGTGCAAAGCGTTGCCAACTCTGAAGGTGTTGGAAGACAAAGGGATAGGTGACCTCTCGCCTGGGAAAGGAGCTGAGGCAGAGAGGAGTGGGCTTGGAGGGGTTGTTATCTGGAGCTTGCTGGGACAGGAGTGAAGTGAGACCTAGGGGTCTGGGCTCGCTGACCCGCAGAATGGACCCGCGGCCGAGGGGTCTGTTCGCTGTATCTACAGCTTGTTTTAGGACGCTTTCCTGTCATCGAATAAACCTCTGTTTTGCTGCATAAGAGTCCGATTCTGACTGCAAAGTGGGGGTTGCAGAAACCTGTTGGCTTCACCAGACCCGCCTGGGTGGGCTCGCTGGGGAAGCACACGGAGGCGGCAGAGGATGCTGAATGCTCTCCAAGGAGAGACAGAGGTGAGAGACGGGTGAGGCTTTTTGCCTGACACAGTTCTGCTCCTAAGGGGAGAGGAGGCTCCCGCAAAGTCCGACTGGCTTAGTGGGGAGCGTTCCAGAGCAGCGCCCGGGACTCCGTGACAGGGGGATATTTTTTATTTGAAACAAAATCCATTTGGTCTTTCTGAGGTGCGTGTAAGGTGCTAAGGGTGGGAAAAGGCTCTGTAACCATTTGTGTAGGGCTAAGACACAGTGATAAAAGGCTGACATTGGATACCTCTACGGATCCACCACCCCCACGGAGAATGCGCGAGTATAGCCAGGTTGCAAGCTTTTGGATTTGGAAATAACAGTAGAAAATGTCACCCTGTGATCACACACAAGAATGTCATTTTTTAAGCACATTAAAGATTGCCATTCCAATATGCATGCAGGTATCATGATGAGGGGGAGAAATGCAGTTTTCAGGGAGAAATCAGCACAAGGGTAGTACATTAACGCTGATATTTCTAGCCCTAGGTAGCACAAGCAATACAGTGCAGTCTCTTTGGCTCGTGCTCAAACTGTGGTATTCATAGGCATTGCATGCTGGTGCACATTCTGCTTAGGTACCCCGCACAACGGCTAGATGGTTAATCAGCCACCACGACACTCAGCTACATGGAGCTGCCATTGCATTGCATAAACAGATAGCTAAGGTTAATGTTACTTTTTATCTGTAAAGGGTTTAACAAGGGAACTCACACACCTAGAACCAGAGAGACCAATCAGGAACCGGATTTTTCAAAGCTCAGGGAGGGAATTTTGGGGTGGTGTGTCTTTGTGCTGTGCTCTCTGTGTCTGTGCTCATCTCGGCTATGAGAGTATTTCTACTCTACCAGGCTTTTCTAATCTTGCTGTTTCCAAAGTGTAAGTACAAGGTAGAAGACATTAGGTTTTTATATTGTTTTTGTTTTAATGTGGTGTAGTTTTACGCCTGTGGATGTTTAAAATTGTATTCTTTTTGAAATCAGGCTGTTTATTATCAATTGTTTCTTTTATAAGCAATTATGACGCCTGTAATAATTGTTAATTTTGATACAGAAGCATTTTTAATTTTGTCTTCTATTTCTTTGTGTATATAAACTTCTTATCTTTGTTAAGAACCATGGTTGGATTTTCTTTCTAGAGTGAGGGTCTATGGGATAGAATCCCTGTGGCCAGGATTCACGGGTCTCTCTCAGGGGAAAGACTAGGCAGGGGGAAAAAGGAGGGGGAGTAATGCCCCCTCTGTTCTTAGCAGCAGTAGATGCCAGGGAGGTTGAAGTGTTCTCCTACAGGTTTTTGTATATTGCAATTCCTAATATCTGATTTGTGTCCATTTAGCCTTTTCCGTAGAGACTGTCCAGTTTGGTCGATGTACATAGCAGAGGGGCATTGCTGGCATATGATGCAGACTAACATGGCTACCCCTCTGATACTAGACACCATGCAAGGCACTGCATTTAGCCGTATGGAATGGAAACAGATCCAGACTAACACGGCTACCCCTCTGATATCTAGCATCTAAATATTCTTTAACCTGATCGTTCTCTATTTTGGCTTATGTTTTGTTCCTGCAGAAGTGTTTGCTCTGTGCAGATAACTCTCCGTGGATGGAGTCCTGCACTCCTTACTCGAAGCATGGCTCTGTCAGATACTGTGCTCTGCTGCGGTAGTGCTAAGCACCAACTCCTACTGAAGTCAACAGGCGCTGAGGGTGTGCAGCACTTTGCAGGATTTGTCTCCAAATTAATATGCAGACAAAGCTCAGGTAAAGACAGAGAAGAGAACACCAGATTTGGCCCCATCTGCCCTCTCCATTTCCCCATCTCTAGGTGATGGACTCTGAACAGAATTCTAAATGGATACCATCGATACCGTTCAGCTAATGGTCTTATCCAACTGGGATTGAGCTGTGTGTGGTGCTTAGCAAGAGATCTAGAACATAGCAAAAAAGAAACAAGCCCTGGAGGCAAGAATAGGGGTGTGAAACGGTTTGCTGGGCAAATCTTGCTTCCCTACAATTCCTGTAGTTTCCTGTCTGTCCTCAACTGTTGTGTAGTTGCTATACATTGTTAAACAGCTCCTACATTCCACCACAGAGGTGGCGGCATTTCAGTGAGTGCGCCCAATCCTTGAGGGGGCCATATAGGGAACTGGGGTAAAAATCTGTCTGGGGATTGGGCCTGCTTTGAGCAGGGGGTTGGACTAGATGACCTTCTGAGGCCCCTTCCAATCCTAATCTTCTATGATTCTATGATTCCATGAAATGCTTCCTGTCAATAAATAATGTGAATAGCCTCTCTCATCCCAAAGGATTTTCCAGAGTTTTACAAGCTGTCAGTGTAGCAATCACTTCACCCCTCCCTTTGGATGGAACACAACGGCTGTTTAAGAGCACACAGCAACACGACAGAATTTAGGACAGTGGGCTGGGACCTTGCCAGGGTCTCAGCAGTGTCATTCCTACCTGTGGGAAGGGCTGCATTGGTCTGATGCCCAGGGCCAGCTCCAGGCACCAGCCCAGCAAGCTTGTGCTTGGGGAGGCAGATTCTACAGGGCGGCTTCTGCCCAAACCTAGAGTGGCACAGCAGGTGTTTTTATTTTTGGTTCCCCAATCCGGCCGCCCTGTAGGGGGTGGAGGAGGGGAGTGCCCTGCAGGAAACTCGACAGGGCAGCCCGCGTCCTTCCCTCCCAGCTGACCGGAGTGGCGCGGAGCCCTTCCGGCAGGCGGTGCGGGGGTCTGGGCCATGGGGTGAGTGCCCCGCTGAAGTGCTGGCTGCCCACCTTCTCTCTCTCTCCTCCTACTCCCTTCCCCTCGCCCCCATTAGACCGGGCGCGCACTCTGCAGTACAGGGAGTCCCCCAGCACCCTGGCTCTGGCTGTCCTGTAGGGTTTTTTTGTTTTGTTTTTTTCCCTGCTTTGCCGGCTGCACCGTTCCTGTCCCCCCCCCGCCCCCCGCTTGGCCTCTCCAACCACACAGTTTGGGGGGGGTTGTTTTTCCCCCCCTGCTATGCTGCTCCGGCCGCACCATGTATTATTGATTTTTTCCCCCTGCTTTGCCAGTCTGGCTGTGCCACAGGTTTATTTATTTATTTCCCCCCCTGCTTTGCCATTCCAGCTGCCGCTCCCCCCCTCTTTTTTTTTTTTGCTTGGGGCGGCAAAAAAGCCAGAGCCGGCCCTGCTGATGCCCCTGAGGAGTCAGGGCTTTGGTATTACAATGCATTCTACTGGCATCATCAGTTCCAGTGTGTGCGCACACGCACACGCACACGCACACGCATGCACACGCACACACACACACGTGGGCCTATGAGGTCATGGGAGCTAACAATCCTTTCCTAGGAACAGAAGCCACATGGGGGAGGGGAAGATTCCGGAACTCCCAGGACAGCGTCCCGCCACTGGAACCCCTCCTTCCTCACCAGCAGTTCCGGGCCACACCCGGGAACCCTAATGTCTATCCTAGGACAGCTCCAAGAGGATCCAGGGGTCAGAGGGAAGGACAGATGAACACATGGAAATCATCAGGTGAGGGCGTCATACCATACATGATTCCACCCCAGCAGGGAGGGTATCAGAATCTGGGTTTGTGTGGGGCTGCAATCAGGAAGCAGTTCCAACACATCTCCCCCAGAGGAAATGATGCTCTTTTAGAGAGGGGTGCCCTAAATGCAACATAAAGTCCCTTTTGGAGCCCTAGAACGCACCCAATGGCCACCCTCACCCTGTGACAAAACTGAGCTGCAGGGTTTTATAGCTGGGGAATCTGAACTCCAGGAAGTTCCTAGGCCCAGTCAACAGGGCTGAGCACATTTGGGTTGGAATTCAACAACGCATGAACATTTCTTTGACAAGTGCCAAGCTGTCATGGGGAGCTCTCAGCAATGAGGCCACTGCTGCTGTCAACCCATTCATCTGGGGGCAGCGTAGGGTGGAGAAAGAAAACAGGAGAGACAAGTGAGAAGACGATGGCATGGAGGAGACTGCAGAACATTGGGTTTAACTATATGATCGTGTTAGATAAGATAACCCCAAATGGTGCCTGGCAAGGTCGTCCGGCAAGGGCTGGGCAGAGAAATGTCACTCTATTTCAATAGAGGATTTCATTAATTTGAAATTTTGTTTTGTTCCAATGGAAAATGCAAATCAAAAACTTCAAAGTGCTTCACAAAGAGGAATGGAGCTTCTGCTGTAGGGCAGTCCACCTGGTGGGCTGCCCAGGACCCTGGATCCCTGACGCCAAGGCAATCTGTCTGCATGGCTGTCCCAGAGCCCCGGACCCTGGGAGCCTACAGCTTCCAGGCTTTGAGCCCCCTGCCACCTGCCTGGTGGGCTGCTGAGGAGCTGGGCTGGTAAGCTGACAGGAGAGTAGGCAAGTTTCTGACGGATCCTGCCCAGTTTCCGGAGGAATTTCATCAAAATCAAACCATTTCCTCAAAATGTTTTGATCTCAACAATCTGCAAAATCCAATGAAAAACATGTAGTTGGACTTTTTCCAACCAGCTCTACTCCCCACATCACCAGAACCCCCTCTGCCGTGCCCATATCCTGGATTGTTCTGCACTATTTAACATGGCCCAGTGTGGGGGGAGAAGCGTTTTTAGGAGAGTTTCCCAACAGCAGGAAGTGACCTCGTATCAGTTTGTGCCATGGACAGCCCATTTCTCAAAGGGTTGCACTATAAGGTGGAGAAAATCCTTCCGTTCCAAACCTCAATCAGCTGCTCACAATTTTCCTTAAACATTTCCTTTGAGAGCGAAATTTCACACCATACCTCAAAGCTGGGGTGGATGTGATGAACTGGGACTGTTCTTAATGTTTGCTCTGAATACTGTGTTGGTGCCTCAGTATCCCCTAGGCAGTTCTTAAGTATCTAGGTGGTGGGATAAGGGTGTGTGATTGCTGCAGAGCAAAGGCCAGCTGCACTAAATGCCTGGCACTCTGTTCCAGCAACTGATGGCCTGGCCCCTCCTCTGCAAAGGTGCAACTGAAGTGTTGGAAAAGAGGATCAGGTGACCTCCTGCCTGGGAAAGGAGCTCAGAGAGGAGGGGCTGGAGGGGGTGGTTAGTCTGGAGCTTCTGGGGACGAGTGAAGTGCAAGACCTAGGGGTCTGGCTCGCTGACCCCAGAATGGACCGCGCCGAGGGGTCTTTCGCTGTATCTACAAGCCTCTTTTAGACCCTGTTCCTGTCATCGAATAAACCTCTGTTTTGCTGGCTAGAGTCACGTCTGACTGCAAAGTGGGGGTGCAGAACCTGTGGCTCCCAGGACCCCGCCTGGGTGGGCTCGCTGTGGGAAGCACACGGAGGGCAGAGGATGCTGAATGCTCCAAGGAGAGACCCAAGAGGTGAAGACGGGTGAGCTTCTTTCCTGAACAGCTTCGCTCCAAGGGAGAGGAGGCTCCCCAGTCCTGACTGGCTTAGTGGGGACGTTCCAGGCAATCGCCGGGGACTCCGTGACAGGGGGACTTATTTAATTTGAACAAAATCCATTTGGTCCTTTCTGAGGTGCGTGTAAGGGTGCTAAGGGTGGGAAGGCTCTGTAACCATTCTGCTAAGAAAGTGATAAAGGCCTGAACTTGATACCTCTAACGGATCCACAGCCCCCACGGAGGAATGCGCGAGTTTGCCAGTTTGCACAGTTTTGATTTGGAAATAACAGTAGAAAATGTCACACCGAGCCACACAGAATGTCATTTTTAGCACCAAGATTGCCCCTCCCAATATGCATGCAGTATCAATTGATGAGGGGGAAATGCAGTTTTCAAGGGAGAAATCAGCACAAGGTAAACCTGATTTTCTAGCCCTAGGTAGCCAAGCATCAGTGCTCTCTGCCTCCCGTGCTCAACTGTGCGTATTCATGGCTGTCATGCGTGGTGCACATTCTGCTTGGTACCCGCACAAGGCTAGATGGTTATCAAGCCACCACTGAACACACACTGGGAGCTGCCATTTGCATGTCATAAACAGATAGCTAAGGGTTAATTTCTTTTATCTGTAAAGGGTTAACAAAGGGAACCACACACCTGACCAGAGGACCAATCAGGAAACCGGATTTTTCAAATGCTCAGGGGGGAATTTTGGGGTGTGTCTCTTGTCTGTGGCTCTCTGTCTGCTGCTCTCTCGGCTATGAATGTATCTATCTCCAGGCTTTTCTAATCTTCTGTTTCCAAGTGTAAGTAAAAAGGTAAAAGACAATAGGTTTTATATTGTTTTTGTATTTACATTGTGTAGTTGCTTGGGATGTTTAAATTGTATTTCTTTGAATAAGGCTGTTTATTCATATCTTGCTCTTAAGCAATTGACCCTGTATATTGTTATTTTGATACAGAGAGCATTTTTATTGTCTTTTCTTTCTTTTGTATAAAGTCTTTTCTTTTTAAAACCTGTTGGAATTTTCTTTTCTAAGTGAGGGTCTAGGTGGATAGAAATCCTGTGCCAGGATTACGGCTCTCTCAGGAAGACTGGGAGGGAAGGAGGGGGAGGGTAAATTGCCCTCTCTGTTTTAGCAGCAGAGATCCTGGGCACCTTTATAGACTAACAGAGGTTTTGGAGCTGAGCTTTCGTGGGTGAATACCCACTTCATCAGACGCAGGTAGTGGAATTTCCAAGGGGCAGGTTATTATATGCTAGCAAGCAAGCTAGAGATAACGAGGTTTTCAGTCAGGGAGGTGAGGCCCTGTTTCAGCAGTAGAGTGTGAAAACCAAGGGAGGAGAACTGGTTCTGTAATTGGCAAGCCATCTCACAGTCTTTGTTTAGTCCAGAGCTGATGGTGTCAAATTTGCAACATGAATGAAGCTCAGCAGTTTCTCGTTGCGTCTGTCCTGAAGTTTTTTTTGCTGCAGGATAGCCACCTTAAGGCTGCTATAGTGTGCGCAGGAGGTTGAAGTGCTCTCCACAGGTTTTTGTATATTGCCCATTCCTGATATCTGATTTGTGTCCATTATCCTTTTCCGTAGTGACTGTCCCAGTTTGGCCACCGATGTACATAGCAGAGGGGCATTGCTGGCAATATGATGGCCTATATTACATTGGTGGACGTGCAGGTGAATGAACCAGTGATGGTATGGCTGATCTGGTTAGGTCCTATGATGGTTTTACTGGTGTAGATATGGGCAGAGTTGGCATCGAGGTTTGTTGCATTGGATTGGTTCCTGAGCTAAGTTACTATGGTACGGTGTGCAGTTGCTGGTAGAATACGTTTCAGGTTGGCAGGTTGTCTGTGGGCAAGGATTGGCCTGCCACCCAAGACCCTGGAAAGTGTGTGATCATTGTCCAGGATGGGTTGTAGATCCTGATGATGCGGGGTTTAGCTGGGGGCTGTATGTGATGGCCAGTGGAGTCCTGTTTTCTTTCTTGGGTTTGTCTTGCAGTAGGAGTTCTCTGGTACACGTCTGGCTCTGTTGATCTGTTTCCTAATTTCCTCGTGCGGGTATTGTAGTTTAGAAATGCTTGGTGGAGATTTTGTAGGTGTTGGTCTCTGTCTGAGGGTTAGAGCAGATGCGGGTTTGTACCTCAGTGTCTGGCTGTAGACAATCGGATCGTGATGGCCCGCGATGGAAGCTGAGGCATGAAGAGGCGTAGGGTCGTCGTAGGTTTCGATATAGAGTGTGTTAATGTGACCATCGCTTATTTGCACACGTGGTGTCTAGAAAGTGGACCTCCCGTGTAGATTGGTCCAGGCTGAGTGGATTGAGGTGGTGGAAGTTGTTGAAATATCGGGTGGAATTTTTCAGAGTCTCCTTCCCATTGGTCCAGATGATGAACGCATTGCATCAATGTAGCGTACGGTTAGAGATGAGGCGTCGAGTGGACGAGAGCTGAGGAAGCGTTGTTCCAGGTCACCATAAAAAATATGGCTGTGGGCTCTTGCGGTACCATAGCAGTGCCACTGATCTGGAGTATTATTGTCATCAAAACTTGAAATAGTTGATGTGTGAGTATAAAGGCACAGAGCTCCAGCAGCCAATTGTGCTGTGGCATCATCAGAATACATGTTCCTAACAGCTGTATTCCATCTGTGTGTGGATGTTTGTGTAGAAGTCCTCTAATCATGGTGAGCCTAGGATGGTTTTCTGGAGGACAGCATGTGTTGTAGTTTCCTCAGGAAATCAGTGGTGTCACGGAGATAGCTGGGAGTGCCTGGTGGCATAGGGTCTGCAGCAGAGCAGCTCCCACTATCAACAGTCCTTCAGTAGAGTGCCAACCCCGAGATGATGGGGCGTCCAGATTTCCGGCGTTTTGGATCTTGTGGTAGTAGATAAATACCTGGTGCGGGCTCTAAGGGTATGCGATTTTTTCGGTGTTAGTGTAGCCGGACTGCCTGGTTAGTGGTCAGTTTCTTAGCTGGTATTCCCAGTGGGATCTGAGGGAAGTGGCCTGTAGAATTTGTGACGGTCTGAGAGTTGTCTGGCGGCTCCTTCTGGTTAGTCAGACCTGTTCATGATGACAACAGCACCTCCTTTATCAGCCTCTTTGATTATATTCAGGGTGCGTTTGTTTCACGCGTGGATGGCATTGCGTTCTGCTGACTTAGGTCTATAAGCACAGTGCGGTCGTGTTTTGTCCCACGATTCTGCCCCTGTGCCCTCTCTGTTTTGTAATTCAAGGAGTCCTTCAAGTACAGTAATCTTCCAGGGATTAACCCCACGGAGGGGAAGCCCCCTCGGGAGGAAGTAAGAGAAGAACAAGGTCGAGACGGGAGTGATTTCCCTTTGTTGTAAGACTCAGGGCATCTGAGTCTTGGGGTCCCCCAGGGAAGGTTTGGGGAGACCAGAGGGCACCAGAGACTGAAAATCTGGCTGGTGGCAGCGTTATCAGATCCAAGCTGCTAATTAAGCTTGGAGGTTTCATACTAGCATCTTATTTTCTGAACTCTAAGGTTCAGATCTGAGTAGGAAAGCTATGATATGCATGTGGCAGTGCTGAGACAGAAATGCCCTACGACCAGTCTGGGGTAGGAAAACCAGCCCCAGGCCATAGATAGTGCACTACAGCTGAGATTTAAAGTTAATGTGGTTGGGGATCTGAATCCCCTAGGCAGTTCTGAAAAAATCTCAGCCTAAGAGCACCCGACCAGCAGTTTGGATTGCTATTCTTCCAGATCATTCCTTTGGACTCTAGGAGCACTGTCCCATTGTGACGGGAGGCTGTTTCAATGCAACGTGCTGCTGAGCTGAAGTAGAAGCATGATTGTGTTTACGTAAGAAGGCACGATGAAACGGCCAGAAGTGTCCAACCAGACCAACTCCAGAAGGAGGCAACTCCATGGCACATCCAAGTCACTGCTGCTGAGCACTCCCTGGCTTGTGGGCATATCCTGACTCTTGATCATTGCATTTCTCAGCTGTAATCCTGCATTAACAATGAGTTTGTATTTAACTGGTAATCGATTAGAACTACATTATAGATAATCCATTTGTTTTGTTGCAGGATGAGGCAAGTTTTCCAATTCCCTTCTTCCCTCTAATCCCTGACTGCGTGTCTCCTACATCCCAACGTCAGAGGTGGATAAAGCTCAGACCATTTGGTGGTGCAGATAACACTATGGGAAAGGTCGCGGTTATCATCGACAATGGTAGTTGCTTCACTCGGGCCGGCTTTGCTGGAGAGAACAAGCCAAGGTCTGTGTTGAAGACCACATCCATGCCTCCCACCTGCCCAGCTGTGATGCGGGAGACCCCATGCCATCTCACCGCCACTGGCTGTGGGACAGGTGGTGCCAGGGCATCCAAAACCCACCCCCTCAGGCACGGCATCATCACTGACTGGGAAGCCATGGAAAATCTGTGGAGCCACCTTTTCTTCTGTGAACTGAGACTGTCCCCTGAGGAGTGCCCACTGCTCATGACAGACTCACCCTCCTGCCCCACAACCAATAGGGAGAAGGTGGCCGAGATGTTTTTCGAGGACTTTGGTGTTCCAGCCTTGTATGTGGCTAACACGGGGCTCCTCTCCCTCTGCTCCTGTGGCAGGGTCACTGGCCTGGCTGTGGAGACCGGGGCTGGGGTGTCCCATGTCACTTCCATCTGTGCTGGGCAGATCTGGAGGGAGGCCACCTATCGCCTGGACGTGGCTGGGTTTTTCCTTTCCAAGCACATGCATACCCTGCTGTTGAAGAGCTCCAATGACCCACAGCTGCTATGTACCTTGCAGAAGACGACAGTCACCCAGATGAAGAAGCAGTGCTGCTACGTGTCCATGGACTATGAAGGAGACCTCCAAGACAAAGCTCACCAGTTCCCAATGGGTTTTAAGACCCCTGATGGGCACTGGATAACTCTGGATAAGGAGCGGTTCTGCTGCCCAGAGCCACTCTTCCAACCAAAACTACTAGACCAAAACTCTCCCGGCATCCACCTTTTAGCTTTCCAAAGCCTCCAGAAGGTGCCAGATGAGTGCAAGGGAGACATTATTGGTAATACTGTGTTATCAGGGGGCTCATCAATGTTTCCTGGCTTCCCTGAGAGGATGTGCTCAGAGCTGGATGCTTTGTTATATGGCAAAGGCTACCGGATTAAAATTCTGGCTGCCCCAAAGAGGAGCATGGCAGTCTGGGCTGGAGGGTCCATGGCAGCCTCGCTTAGATCCTTCCGGCATATGTGGATGAGAAAGGGCGAGTACCAGGAGTGCGGGGCAGCATATGTCCACAAAAAGTTCAATTAGTTTCTAATAAATAACCACTGTTTTGGCCCAAAATTGTATAATTCTGTCTATAAAATTAAAGCCAAGGCAGGAATGCAAAGGTCTCTGTAACAAAGAAAAATAATGCATCTGGCATCCCAGTTTCCTGTCCTCTCTCCAGGGGGCAGAGTTAAGGGTTTCATTATATGAGTGCATATTAGTGCATTGTTTGAGAAATACCACCTTACTCCTGGATTTCCTGTGTTTCTATTTCTGGGGCTGTTGACATACAAACTGGAACCAAAGTAATTAAACTGCTTTTAATTCACACCTATGATTATTTCCACTGAAGCATCCAGGTCTGCTTTCAGGGCCTCTGCTGGGATGTCATCAGGTCGAGCCGCCTACCTGTTCTTCATCATGGTGATGGCTTTTCTGATCTCATCTCTGGTTGGTTTATCGCAATTAATTGGGAGGTCTTCGTTGGCTGGGTTAATGTCTGGTGGATTTGGTGGTGCTGGTCTGTTCAGGAGTTCCTCAAAGTGCTCCGCCCATCTGTTCACCTGTTGTTCTATTCCTGTTATAGACTTTCCCTGCTTGTCTTTAACGGGACATTCTGGCTTGCTGAACTTTCCAG
>NC_133782.1:28709163-28730263 GCF_003597395.2 Chelonoidis abingdonii | reverse complement strand
GTGATGATTATTTCAATGGAAGTCTCTGTGTGGCCACTCTTAATCTGAAACAAGTGTGGCCACATATAGGCTTATACCAAAATAATTGAAGCTGGCATGAATGAAAACTGATTTAATTATTTTGGTTCCAGTTTGTGTATAGACAACTCTAAAATTCTAGTGCCTTGCAGGAATACAAAGCAACCACACTGATGTGTTGCTGCAACTTTATCTTCACCTTCAAGTTTTGTTGGAGAATTTCCTTATTTTTTTTAAGTCCCTGAATTTCAATAGAAAGGATCTTTGTCCTGCAGATTGTAGAAGAAATCCCCAATCAAGCTGTACTTATGAATGCCAGGAAGAGAAACACCCCACTTGTCTACTAGACCCACTCCAGCAGAACTCAGAAGAGCCAAATGGAGCAGGGTTGGGAGGAGAGTAGTGGTGCAGGTGATAGCATATATAGAAAACATTCTTTCCCCATGTTGCCATAGCAAGATTCCTAAAACAAAATTAATAATTCTGATTTTTACATTAAATCAGGTAAACTATGGTTGTGGACATCGGATCTTAGCTAGGGGAGGCTAGTTAGCTAAGTTTTTCTCTCTTGTTCTCTTGCATTTTCTTATAAAGTGACAAAAATTAAGAGACCTTTTCTGTTCTGAATACTATTTTTAGGTTGCCATAACTCAGGAAAATTCTACCTTGGACCCAGACCCAATCTGTCAGTTTTGAGGCTCAGGCAATTTTTGGTCTTGGATTTTAGGGACTTGGTGCATAATTGACCTAATTCTGGACACTGAAGACCCAGTTCTCTGAAAGCGTTGCTCCCCTGAAGTTAATGGAGTTATGCCAGTATTCTCAGCTGACTCTAAGTTTGCCACTTTAGCTCTGGAAAGGCTGCTGCCTAGCAATATTCTGAGAAAGAGAAATATTATCACTGAATCGATAAACAGAGTTTTCTTTGCAGATACTTCTTGATCGGAGGACAGTGCAATGGGGTTGTGTATCTCAGAAGTGGTTTAGGGATGGCCTCAAACTTAATTCAAATCTGCAGAATGAAATTTATTCCCAGTACAACTATCCCCTCTACAGACTTTAACGCCACTCCAGCTCTTCATATCCACAGACCAAGTCTCTGAGTCACACTCAGGGGCAAGTCTTGAAGTCACTGATTACTCGCTGCAAAACTACATCTTGGTGACCTCACAGTAGGTGTTTGGTGGCTTTTACAACTGACCTATTAGGCGGAGGCATATCACCCAAGAGGGGGGAGGCAGCAGAATTACCCTGACCACCCTCCCAAGGAAGAGTGGCCGTTATCATGAGGAAGCCCCAGCTTGAGAAATTCTATCTTGAGAAAGACAATTGGAATGCCAAAGCAAGGGTAGGAGGAAAAGATCTGGATAAGGAGGCAGTGTGATTCAAACACTGTTTTACAAGAAGAAATTGGTAAGTATCCACTGAGGACATACCCTTGTTACCGGGGTGCCATCATTAGGTTATTCACTGTTATTACTTGTCATTGTTTGCCTGTTTGCAGGGTGCATTATGGATACGAAACCAGACAAAGGAGCTTACAACCACTTGCAAGAGGGATCAGTGGGCTAACTAAACACAAAAAAGAAGAGAGGAAAACACACATAACAGTCACTTACCATTGACACAACTCATACCCTGCACACACAACATGCATACACTACATACTCTGCTGCCACAGCAGGGGAAAACAGAACACAGCATTTGGATTTGTCTACTAAGGTCCTTGTGGACCATTGGCCTCTGAGGGACATACTGACCCTGGCTATTCACCTGCTTAGCCCTCACACCAGTAAGGGAGAAGTAATGGGAAAATTTGTTACTTTCCAGACCAGCTCTGTGCATCCCAGCTCAAATAATCACCTCCCATCCCCACCGGACTGTGCCATCCCCCAGTGACGGCCATACACCAGGGATGGGAAATCCTCAGCTGGCAGACAGTCCAGGCTTGCCACCAGCACCAGCCTCAGCCCTCTGGGGTGAAAGGAAAGGACATAAGGAGAAGGCAAAGCAGAGATGTCACAACATAAGGAAAGCCATGGGCTCAGTCTTGCGTCTAGTGGTCATGGTTTTTGAACTGGATGACGGGTGTTTCCTGGACCCCCTGATGGAGGGGGTCCCTTTCTGGTACAGACTGCAGTCCCTGCTCTGTGGTGAGGAGCTCTCTGGCTACAGTCCATGGCGGAAGCATTGTCACGACTGAGGGGGCTCAGGAGGAAGGAAAATGAGCATCTCAAATAACTGACTGTGGCTAAAGCAGAATCTATTATTCACTGACTTACTCCTAGGAGGTAGAATTGACTCTCTTTCTGTAGACGAGATGTCCAGTGCCCAAGCATTCTATTGGTGTCTACACAATAAACTCAGATAACACAGAGCGGTTTCCCTTTGCAGTTCTGCATGATCAGTAATATCATCCGAAAGGCAAAACACAGACCGAGATCAGAAAGGCAATATTTCAAATGGTGTCACGCACTTCTCATGCCCTTCCCTGCCTCCCAACATTTCAATGGAACTCAGTGACTGAGGAAACTGATATGTGATGGCTTGTCAAAGTTACGTAACACGAAATGCCTGTTTGTGTGTGCGAAGGCAGGTTTGTAGGAGTGTTCCCGCTGTCCCTGGACATGAGTATCTGGGCTAGAATACTGCCTGTTGACCCCATTATCCTGAGACCACTATCTCCCAGCACTCTGCAGAAGGTTTTAGCTCTAAACCACACATTGTGGGCCTGATTCTGAAACAATGTAGGGATGCAATTTTATACACAAAAAACACAGACCCAGTTTTGCGCCTAATTTGCATGCAAAATGACTGCAATTGCACAAGCAATTCAAATAAGGGCACCATCCTAATAGCTAATAGCCAGGGCCGCCCAGAGGAGGGGGACAAGTGGGGCAATTTGTCCCAGGCCCCAAAGGGGCCCCATGAGCCCTGACCAAGAATCTTTTCCCTGGTGCGGGGCGGAGGGGGTGCCTAGAGGCTTCTCGGAGACGCTGGTGGCTGCCGCACAGAGCTGCGGGATATGCTGCCGCCTGCAGCGCACCCCTGTTCCAGGGACTCGATTGGCTGAGCTGCCCACAGAGCAGGACCCAGGTGCTCCGGACCCAGGCGGAGGTAAGTGGGAGGGAGGTGCTGGCATGGGGCAGGCTGGTCCTGTCCTGTGCGGTACTCAGCCATGCCCCAGGCCCTACGGGGAGGTGAGGATGGGCGCAGGGACGCCTGGGCTCTGTGTCAGCCCTGCCACAGACTCCCCACCGGGAAGCGGTGCCACCTGGCCTTGCCCCATGCGAGTGCTCCTGCTGGGCATGCCGGGCACAGTGCAGGGGCTGGGATGAGGCAGCTCTGTGCCCACAAGAGAGCTAGGGGGCTCTCCATGCTCTTGCAGCACCACTAACAGGCAGCTGCTGGGAAAAGGGTGGGAGGGGGCAGGAGCTCTGGCTGCGCTTGCAGTACGTCTCCCAGGCAGTGGCAGCTCTGGCTGGAAGGAGCACTGCGGGTGGCTGGTGAGAGTGCACAGATCACGTCTGGTTGCTGTGGATGACTCTGGCTGCAGGGGGTGCACAGAGCTGGGATGGCTGGAGAGAGCGCATAGAGCATGTGTGGTGGCTGTGGGTGACTCTGGCTGCAGGGGGTGCATGGAGCTGGGGTGGCTGGAGAGGGCGCACAGAGTGTGTCTGGTGGCTGTGGGTGACTCTGGCTGCAGGGGGCGCACGGAGCTGGGGTGGCTGGAAAGGGCGCACAGAGTGTGTCTGGTGGCTGTGGGTGACTCTGGCTGCAGGGGGCGTGCAGAACTGGGGTGGCTGGAGAGGGTACACAGAGCGCACGCAGTGATTATGGGTGAGTGACTGGCTGCAGGGAGTGCACAGAGCTGGGAGTGGAAGTTGGAGCAGTGGTGGGGGCATTTAGGAGTATTCTCTGCAATGAGTTTGTCAGGCCTCAGCAAGGAAGGGCAAGCCAGTCATTTGGAGATAATTCCCACTGTGTCTGGACAATGCTGTGTCCTGATCAATACTTGTTTGGAAAACTTGGCTTGTAAGCACAGCGTTGACTTTTGGAAGCAGAAATTGTCCCCCTCAAGAGGAAACAACCCCTTTGCATTTCTACAGTCCAAAACTCAGTCTGTTTTTTTTCTTCAAATAGCCCTTAAAAATGTACTGTGGGGGTGAGAGCTTCCCTCTGACAAACTACGGCTTGTGTATCCCAGCGATGTAACAACTGGCAAAGCAGGCTGATTTTAATGGAATCCAGGACAGTCTGCAGCCTGACAGACAGGAGACTTCACTGGCCTCCGCACCATGCTAATGGTCACACACAGCACATTGTGCGGTACCCTAGTGCTGTGTGTGCGTATGCAGCTCTAGGTTGAAAACCCAGTTGTGCTGTTAACTTGCAGGGCAATCATTTTCTGCCATAAACCTTAACTCCAGTCAATAATATACCCTTTGGCATGTCTTTGCACTTGGGTTATATGTACTCAGCTGATTTACAGTAGTAAATACCACGTCCCCCCAATTGACACAGGATCAATAGTTCACATCGGGCAGTAACAGTCCTCCTCATGCAAGTTCTGAGCTCAAATTGGGAGTCCCGGTCATGGACAAAGGCCCATTGCATTAGGTGCTGTGCAAGCACAGAAGAAAAAGATGGTTCCTCACATCCCCAAACAGTGGTTCTCAAGTTCACAGCCAGCTCTAATGCAAATGCAGAGCGTGACTGAAATGAACTAGCTGTCTGGTTTCAAGAGCTGTGGGGCAAGATAGACTGATTTGAGTTTCAGATTTTGTTTAGTTTTTTCATTTGTTTTCTTCCTGGCAGACACTGCTATGTCTACCCAAGTGGGCCTGCTTTTAGCTGCTGTGGAGAAGTGCTCCAGCTGCCACAGCAAAGGGCCCTTTATTAATGCTGAACATAATAATCAGATCTATTACAATTACTACCAGGTGGCAAGGTTGCCCAGAGGGGGGAGCAAGTGGGGCAGTTTGCCCCAGGCCCCCATGAGAATATAGTATTCTATGGTATTGCAACCTTTTTTTATGGAAGGGGCCCCCCAAATTGCTTTGCCCTAGGCCCCCTGAATCCTCTGGGCGGCCCTGGTGGCTAATCAGAAGTATTTGCATGTGCGATTACCAGGGCCGGCTCCAGGCACCAGCCGACCAAGCATGCGCTTGGGGTGGCACGTTGGGGCAGGGCAGCGCTCATTTTTTTTTTTTTTTTGGTTCAGTGGGGCAGTGCTGGAGGGTTTTTTTGGTTTGTTTTTGTTTCCACTGGGCGGCACTCAGAGGAGGACGTGTTTTGGTGGCGCAGCACTTGGGGGGGTGGGGCTTGGGCGGCGTGGCATTCGGGGGGCGCAGGGGCTTGGGCAGCACGGTGCTCGGGGGGCAGGGGCTTTGGGCGGGGCAGCTCTGGGGGAGGTTCGGCAGTGCAGTACTCGGGGGTGTGGGGGCTTGCACGGTGCTTGGGGGGGCAGGGCTTCTGGTGGTGCGGCACTCGGGGGAAGGTGGGGCTTTAGGTGTTCTGGTGCTCAGGGGGCGGGGCTTCAGGTAGCTCGGTGCTCAAGGGGGCGGGGGCTTCGGGCGGCGCGGTGCTCGAGGGGGCAGGGGCTTTGGGCGGCACGGTGCTCGGGGGGCAGAGGCTTGGGCAGCACAGTGCTTGGGGGGTCAGGGGCTTCGGGCGGGGCAGCACTGGGGGGATCGGCGGCTCAGTACTCGGGGGTGTGGGGGCTTGCGCAGTGCTTGGGGGGGCAGGGCTTCTGGTGGTGCGGCGCTCAAGGGAGGGTGGGGCTTCAGGTAGCATGGCGCTCAGGGGGAGGGGCTTCAGGCGGCATGGTGCTCGGGGGTGGGGGCTTCAGGCGGCGTGGCGCTCGGGGGGTTGGCAGCGCGGCGCTCGCGGGGGGGTGTTATGGCAGGGCGGCACTCTTTTTTTTTTTGCTTGGGGGTGGCAAAAAAGTTAGAGCAGGCCCTGGTGATTATCCACGTTCTGTATCTGATCTCCTGCAAGTCAATGTTCTGGGCTGGCACACACCTGAACACGATCAGGCCACTCACCTCTGTGCTCCTCGCTATGATGCCCAGAAGAGCAGACAGATCTGTGGTTTCAGGGAGCAGTTCAAATAACATTTTCACAATGCATTGAAGGTTTTCTTCAGACCAAGTTATTTATCTGTGCAATCCTTTTTCTACACTATCCCTTTAGAGGAGCTAGACTATTCTCCCCCAGGGCTGCCTTCGCCAGCCTGCACCTTTCCAGGAGTCTTGCACCATCATCAATGTCATTCTTTCATTAACCTTTGAATCCCTTCCCATAGGGTTACTCTGTCACTGGTCCCATTTGTTGTCCTTTTCCTCCCTTCGTGGTTCACCCCTCACCCCATGGCTCCTCCATTTCCTTTGTTGCCTGGATGGTTGCTCTGCCCATTTCCCATCACCCCCCTCTTCACTGACCCCCGGCTGCAGGAAGTGGTCTCCCCACAGTCTCCTCACTCCAGGCAGCAGTTTTCCATCCCAGCAGACTGTTCCACACTCAACCTGTATCAGCTGCAAGGCTAGTTCTGTAACACTTATATTGGGCAGCACTTACTTTGATGGACCTGCTTATGACAGGCTAGGTCTACACTCAAAACTTGTAGCGGAATAGCAGCATCGGACAGGGGTGTGTATAAATTCCACCTTAGCGGACACAGCTATGCCAACAAACCCCACAGTGTAGACACAGCTATGTCGATGGATCAGTGCTCCTGCCAGCATAGACACTGTCTTTCCGGGAACTGGTGTTCTTACACCATCCAAAAAGCTCCTTCTGTCAGTGTGCACTGCGTGTACATGGACCCCATGGTCTCCCTTATGTTGTGTTTGCTTAAGCCCTTTCACTTTCAGTTTAAACTGATTTTTACTGGAAAATTCCTGGGTTCTACAAAAAGTATTATTCATTTTCTGATTTTCACCCTACTTTAGTATTATTCAAATGAGGGCTATCAAGCGATTAAAAAAATTAATTGTGATTAATCGCACTCTTAAACAATAACAGAATACCATTTATTTGAATATTTTAGGATGTTTACTACATTTTCAAATACACTGATTTCAGTTACAACACAGAATACAAAGCATACAGTGCTCACTTTATAATTATTTTTTATCACAAATATTTCCACTGTAAAAAAAGATTTTTTCAGTTCACCTAGTACAAGTACTGTAGTGCAATCTCTTTATCATGAAAGTTGAACTTACAAATGTAGAAAAAAAATGTACAAAAAATATGTACAAAAGTAACTGCATTCAAAAATAAAACAATGTAAACCTTTAGAGCCTACAAGTCCACTCAGTCCTATTTCTTGTTCAGACAATAGCTCAGACAAACAAGTTTGTTTACATTTGCAGGAGATAATGCCATCCGCTTCTTGTTTACAATGTCACCTGAAAGTGAGAACAGGCGCTCTCATGGCACTGTTGTAGCTGGTGTTGCAAGATATTTACATGCCAGATGCGCTAAAGATTCATATCCCTTTGTGCTTCAATCACCATTCCTGAGAACATGTGTTCATGCTGATAACGAGTTCTGCTCAATAATAAACCAAAGCAGTGCGGATTGATGCATGTTGATTTTCATCATCCAAGTCAGATGCCACAAGCAGAAGGTTGATTTTCTCTTTTGGTGGTTCGAGTTCTGTAGTTTCTGCATCGGAGTGTTGTTCTTTTAAGATTTCTGAAAGCATGCTCCTCAGCTTGTCCTTCTCACATTTTGAAAGGCACTTCAGATTCTTAAACCTTGGGTCGAGTCCCATAGCTATCTTTAGAAATCTCACATCAGTACCTTCTTTCCGTTTTGTCAAATCTGCAGTGAAAGTGTTCTTAAAATGAACAACATGTGCTGGATTATCAGCTGAGACTGCCATAACATGAAATATATGCAGAATGCAGGTAAAACAGAGCAGGAGACATACAATTCTCCTCCAAGGAGTTCAGTCACAAATGTAATTAACACATTTTTTTTTTTAAACAAGCATCATCAGCATGGAAGCATGTCCTCTGGAATGGTGGCCAAAGCATGCAGGAGCACATGAATGTTTAGCATATTGGCATGTAAATACCTTGCAATGCTGCCTACAAAAGTGTCATGTGAACACCTGTTCTCACTTTCTGGTAACATTGTAAATAAGAAGACAGCATTATCACCTGTAAATGTAAACAAACTTATTTGTTTTAGCAATTGGCTGAACAAGAAGTAGGACTGAGTGGACTTGCAGGCTCTAAAGTTTTACATTGTTTTGTTTTTGAATGCAGTTATGTAACAAAAAAAAATCTACATTTGTGAGTTGCACTTTCATGATAAAGAGATTGCACTACAGTACTTGTATGAGGTGAGTTGAAAAATACTATTTCTTTTGTTTATCATTTTTACTGTGCAAATATTTGTAATCAAAAAGTGGTCAGCAGATAACGGGTTAAAGTTCTCACATACTAAAATGGGAAGAAAACAAAGATCTGTATCAGATCCATTTCAGAGCACAAGGAAGTATTTGAAAGTTTTAAAACAACAAAAACAGATGAAAAGGATGAAGTTGAGTGTATGAGTCACAAACAGTGTGGCCCAATTATTAAATGTAAATATTTACAGGCTAATAGTCTACAACAGTAAAGTGTTTATTCAAATGAAAAGTTTTGTCTGGAGTTTAGAGATATATTGTTCTCTTAAACTCAGAGGCGGGATTGTGTTTTGAGTTCTGTTTTAGTTCTGCAGCAACCCACATTGATGAACGGAACTCAAAGCATTAATCTATGGGATACTTCCTCTTCCCCATGTCCTTCCGTCCACCAAATAAACCCCGGTATTTACCCAGAAAAATTATTAATAGTTTTTTGCATTGATTTTCATCTGTTTTTGTTGTTGTGGTAATAAACTGATAAATTCCCAGGAAAAATTAAATTAAAAACCCTGAAAACAAAGGGCCCTATCTAAGCTGTAGTGCTCCAGTGTAGACATGTACAGCAGTGATGGAAGGAGCTCTCTCGTTGCTGTGTGTAATCAGCCTCCATGAAAGGTGAGAGCTAGATCAGGGGTGGCCAACCTCTGGCTCCAGAGGTTAATATGTGGCTCCTTGCATAGGTGCTGACTCCGAGGCTGGAGCTACAAGTGCCAACTTTACAATGTGCGGTGGGAAGCTCATTGCTTAACCCCCTGCTCTGCCCCAGGTCCTGCCAGCACTTCACCCCTTCCCCAAGGCCCCTGCCTCTTCCCCCGAGCCTACCATACCTTCACTCCTCCCCCCTCCCCACCAGAGTTCCCTGTGCACTGCAAAACAGCTGATTGTAGCAGGAGGGAGGCATGGGGAGGGAGGGGAGGTGCTGATTGGCAGGGCTGCCGGTGGGCAGGAGGCGTTGGGGGCTGGAGGGGGGGTTAGTGGATAGGGGGCTGCTGACGTATTACTGTGACTCTTTGGCAATGTTCATTGGTAAATTCTGGCTCCTTCTCAGGCTCAGGTTGGCCACCCCTGAGCTAGATCAATGGAAGGATTCTTCTGTCGACTTAGTGGTGTCTATCCCAAGGCTTGGGTCAGGGTCGGCTTAATTACATGGCACAGAGTGTGAAATTTTTCACAGTCCTGAGCAATGTAGTTCAGCTCACCTACATTTGTAGTGTAGATATAGCCTAAGTGCTACTCAAGCGGAGTAAAGGTAACAGACCTGAGCCGATATACTACTGCTGTGGTAGCATTGGACAAGGAGAAGAAGACCTCATCCCCTGGGCAGCTGGGGGGCATGCAAGCGAGAGAGAGGAACATAAGTGAACTCAATAACTATTGCTTTTTCTCTAGTACCCTATCTGCAGTGAGTCACTGAGCTCCTTTCTGAGTCACTTCTAATTTCCAGTCCATTCAAACTTTCCAGGCTCAAATCAAATTACCAACAGAAGATCTGCTGTGTTCAAAGACTGCTCAACCAGAACAAGAAGGGGAGAGGAACATAATGAAATGGTGAACCCCTTCAAATCACAGATTCCCCGCTCAGTGTGAACTCTGGGTCACTCAGACTGGAGGAGAAATGAATCACCGAAAACATCAGAAGCCTGTCAGACTTTTCCCCTTGCTGGGTGTTGTGAATTTGCTCTCCAGAGCATGTGTGTCCAAAACAGATTCCCACAATATTGTCAAGGTTGAATGTTTCCCATTCCTATTGCATCTCACTCTGACCCATGGAAAAGTTGAGAGCTCCATAATTTTGTAAGTCCCAAAAGAATGCACTTGAGTTTAACCCTGTCAATGCTGGCATTTCCGAGAGTGCTAGTGAAACGTCTGTGTGGGAGGAAGGGGGCGAGTGTTGTATATAATGAGGATCCAGGCTCACTCAAGCCTAACGCTTCAGGGCTTGTTCACTCCTGCTCATTGGGGCTGTAGATTTGGGAGAACCCACACCTAGGCTTTTATACACATCCACATGTTTGTGAACAGTTCCCATGTCAGAAAAGCCTGTGCAGGAATGTCACAACAGACCAATGGTCTCTTCAGTCCAGGAGACAGGACTAGGAGGCAGTGCAGACCAATGGATAGAGTTCTAACCTCAGCCCTGCCACTGGCTTGTTGCAAGACCTTGGGCAAGTTACTGCCCCTTTCCTGTACCTCAGTTTTCCCAAATTAAAATGAGTGAATGTCCACAAAGTGAATAAAGGTTGCAAAATCAACGATGTTGCATTTTGCTGTACCTGGATTTCATCTTCCAGCTGGCATAGAATTCTTCTTTCCAAAGGGACTGGCACTTCCATCCCCTCCTCTGCTCTGGCTGATGAGAAGCTGCAGTTACCTCACAGCAGGGAGGTTTAGGGATGATTACCTTGTCTCCTGCTGTTGCTACAGCTGCTCCTCACTGGGAATGAACAGATGGCCTTCCTGAGCCCCCGTAGTTACCAGTGCTCCCTGGAAGTGCCTGCCACCACTTGCCGAGGTGAAAGGGAAGGGATCTTTTGGCCAGACAAACTCTTAGTGAAACTCCACGTACACAGTGAAATTCACCCCCTGTGCAGTGGGTTAGCACAAGGCTCGCCCACCATTTTAGAGCAACTTGAGCCCCGAAATGGCTCTCACTTGTACTGGGGGCTGCAATGGCCTCCAACTTCCCCTCAGACTGGGGGATGGCAAGGATGGCATAAAGCCAGCTGTGCCCCCCTCACTGGGGTCCTGAGCTCCACTCCACTGATTGTTCCCAACAGCTTTGGCGAGGAAGGACGGCCCAGCTGTTACAGTGTTGGCTTGGAACCGAGAAGACCCAGATTCAATTTCCTGCTTTGCCACAGATCTCCTGTCTGACCTCGGGCAAGTCACTCAGCCTTGCTGTACAGAGGAGGAACTGAGGCACAATGGAATTAACAACACTGCCCTGGCCCTGTTGGAACATCTACACTGCACCTGGGAGTAAGGCTCCCAGCCTGGGCCCACAGACTTGTAGGTGGGGCTCATCCTAGAGTGCTAAAGAGAGCTACGTAGTCACTGGAGCTCAGGCTCTCAGGCATCCCCCTCAGGCTCGAGAGCCCAAGCCACGTCCACTCAGCCATTTGT
The DNA here is from genome assembly GCF_003597395.2 of Chelonoidis abingdonii. Classification (NCBI taxonomy): domain Eukaryota; kingdom Metazoa; phylum Chordata; order Testudines; family Testudinidae; genus Chelonoidis; species Chelonoidis abingdonii. Next base: position 28,718,697 of record NC_133782.1, on the reverse strand, counting down.
AACGTGCCTTGTGTATCCGGCTGGGAGCTCATTCCCAGAAGCAGTGCAGGTGTGCCCACAAGGGTGTTGTGGGGATAAATACATGACAGCCTGTGAAGTGCTTTGAGATCCACTGAGGAGAAATGCTATAGAAGTGGAGATTATTAACTAACATGCAGCTAATTGTATTATTACAAAGGTGGATTCTGAAAAACTTGACATGCCCCACCTTAGCATCTTTCCCCTAAGACCCAGCCCCCACCTTACAATAGCGTCAGGATACAACAGCCCTTACGCATAGGGCTGCAATGCCCCCACTCCAATTTGGCCTGGCTGCTCCTCTGTCATGAGCACCCTCCAGTTGAGAACGCCGTACCACTGAATTACTCTCCTTTGGGGTACCATACAACTGTCACAAAGCCTAGTTCTGCAGCAATAATCAGTAACATTCATTTCTAGATGAAAGCAGATGCAACTCCTGTTGCACAGCCTGGACACCGTGTCTCACCGAAGAGAAGAGGGGTTTATGATTTAACTGCGTCATTGGGAACGCTTGTCCAGATCTGCTGAGTAATCCGGATTACATGGAGTGGGAAACATTTCTGTCAGGAGACAAAAACCCCAGGGGACATGGCCATTAATTAAGCAAGTGGTCCCATGGCTTCAAATGTTCAGAAGTGTCAGGCCAGAGCCAGCTCTCCTCTCAGACCTGAGTGGGAGGAGACCGCAGATGTTAACATAGCTTCTCACCTCAGCCACTGGGAGAGCACTTGGCAGAGGCAACGTTACTGCAGGTGTACTTTCTTCTGTGTTTTAAATGAACCTCCTCATTTACCTGCCAGGCCATGAATAAGAACCTTCTAGAGATGCAACTAAATGGGCCACGGCCTTGGCTGCCTGGACAGGTCTCAGCTGCAGGTCAGCTCACCACAAAGCTGTTCAGGTGGTGACGGGAGCTCAGTGTGGGCTAGCCAGGAACTTCCCACGTGGCTGGAGGTGGGCCAGAAGCAGGAAGTCTGGATCCGGTTCAGACTGAGCTCCCCCAGCATGTGGGGTGTTATTTGGAGTCCCGGGTCAGGGATTTGCAGCTGCACACCCAGGTACACACCCAGCCACCAGGCAACTGAACATAAGGCAGAGAGTCTCAACCCAGGTTGGCTAAATCAAGAGCACGACAGCACAGCGACGGATACAAACCACTTATCCTCATGCAAAGGGGTTGCTCTACCTGGAGGCTGAGATTGCACGCACTCCTTGAGCCATCAGGATGTCCAGATCCTGTTCAAATGAATCCAACCCCGGAGGCCACTTTGAAAATCTCTGGCTTGGTTTTACTATGGCAGCACCCAGGCCTATGCTCTCTGCCTCTCCAGTACTCGGTGTGTCTGATTATGAGTGGGGAATGGCAGCAACGGGGAGAGAATAGCTTTCCATCCTCTGATGAAACCATAGCTATGCAGTGTTCCCCACCAACTCCCCCGCCTCTCCTCCTTGGCTGGTGTGGCAAGAGCTCCCCCTGCTGTTTCAAGCTCCTTTTGCCCCAGCTGTAAGGAAATCCAAATAAAGACACTATTACAATGGGATCAGGGCACCGGTTTGGGGGGAACCTGAATATAGGCTGGGGATTCCTGGAGAGACTCCATCTGTGCACAATCTCATTCTCTCTAGCTAAAGTTTTTGGCACTGAAATCATTGCCAACATCATTCTTTTGTTCTTGCTTGATTTGCACAAACTCAGACACTCTCTTCTGTTTACTGCAAGAGCCATCTGGAACTAATTGCCCATGGACCCACTGTAGCATCCGCTGAGGAGGAAGGGTACAGAATTCTAATTTGTTGGCTACTGATGTAGCCTTTCCAAGGGACCCTTTATTCATCCACTACAGTGATTCGCTACAAGTAAGCACAGGAGAAACAGGTGGTCATAAATTATTTGAAAACAGGGCAACATAAAGCAGAAAATAAAACAAAAGTTGTCTAGGTTTTAATCTGTTGGTCTCAAAGCACTTTACAAAGAAGACCAGCATTTTTATCCCCAGTTTACAAACGAAGAAACTGAGGCACAGAGGTGCAAAGGGAATTGCCCAGAAAGCCAATGGCAGGAGGAGGAATAACTGAGCTTTCCAGAGTTCCAGCTCAAAGGCACTAGATAAGAAGGCTGCACTTTCTTAGCCTGCTTTTCAGCCGGCGAACAGGTCTGATCGCCAGTTCTGCTTATATCGAGGCACTGCCATGGCAGGTAGACAGAAGTGGGGGCTGGAAAACAAGATTTATATTTTGGAGGAAATTTCAGTGCAGAACAAAACTGAGACCTTTCAGATTTCTCATGAAAAACCAGGGAACTCCCATCTCAGAGCAGCCAATAACCCAGTGGCCAGGGCACTCATCTGGCATGTGTAAGACCCAGATTTATGTCCCCAACACGCCTAATTTAGAGCAGGGACCTGAGCTTTGGTCCCCACATCCCAGGTGAGTGTCCTGACCACTAGCTCTGCAGCTGGAGCTGTTCCACTTGGGATAAACAATTCAGAGATGGACTCCACAGCCCAGTGATTAGGACATGCACCGTGGGGGAGAATCTGGTTCAAGTCACTGCTCCAGAGCATGGATATGATCCCGAGTCTGCCACCAGACACTGGGCTACTGTGGGGCATGGCTCTCCCTCTCTCATCTCCTGCCTGTCGGAGCTGGTGAATCAGTATTGTCCTACACACAATGGTGCATGGTGGAGTTCCCCACCAAGCCTACTAGGGATCCTTACGCTCTCTGGGTGAAATTCACCTCTCCCTGCAAATAGACCTTTGTGCAGGAAGCTAAGTGGGAGTTTAGGTGTCTGAATTCAGAAGTCCCCCAACCTGCAGGCAGGCCCAGCCCTCTCACACCCTGGAGGTGCCGGGGGTTCCCAGCAGAAGCACAGATTTGACAGCCCCTTACTTGACCTACCCCTGGGGCTCTCTCCAAACCAGCCTGTTCTGAGCCAATGCATGATGTACAGTCGCTGCCAAGTTTCCCCTTGTCAGACAGCCTCTCTGCCAGAGGCGACCCTGAGACGGGTCAGGACAAAAAGTAAAGGCAAATCTCTGGGATTTGTAAAGAAATCTGAATATGGCCCCTGTCAAGGTGTCACCTCCACTCTGAACATTAGGGTACAGATGTGGGGACCTGCATGAGATAACCCCCAAGCTTATTTACCAGCTTAGATCTAGTAGCTGCCACCACCAAATAGTTTAAACAAATGTTTATGGGAGAGTCATTTGGAAACTCTGTCTCCCCCCAAAATATTTCCCCAGTCTTTATCCCCCTTTTCCTGGCAGGACTGAGACTGATTGACCTCCCACCAATTCCCGGTGAGCCCAGATCCAAAAAACCCTTGGATCTTAAAACAAGGAAAAATCAATCAGGTTCCTAAAAGACTTTTAATTAAAGGAAAAGGGTGAAACGAATACCTGTGTGAGATTAGCCTGCAAGCTACTCTCACAGACAACTGATTCAAACCACAGAGGATGTCCCTCCGGGCAAAAACCTTAGTTACACAAAGAAATCCAATTTGATTCGCCCTATATGCAAAAACGAAGTCACAAAAGAAAATAAACATAATCTAATACATTCCTTCTCTAGACACTTACTACCTTTAAGAAATGTTAGATGGCTGATTCCTGGATCCTTCACTCCGGCACAAATCTTTCTGAACAAGCAAAAGACTGATTTCCCTCCTCACTCTTTGAAAACATCTTGTCCCCCCATTGGTTCCTCTGGTCAGGTGTCAGGTAGGCTACGGGAACTTCTTAACCCTTTACAGGTAAAAGAGGAATTAACCCTTAACTGTCTGTTTATGACAGCCCCTGCCTTGGGCTTTATCCTGGTTTGTCCAGAACACTCAGCCAGTCTCTGCAGTGCCCAGACACTTGGCAGAGGCAGCAGCTTCAAAATTTCTACAAAGAAACAATTGCAAGAGCCAATCAAAGAACAGAGAATTTGTTTGCCCAGAACTCTGGAGAGTCCCAATGGCCCAACCTGCTTCCTTCTAGATCTGACCCTGGAAAGGGGCTTTTTACACAGTCCTTTTCTTTCCCCACCATGTTTGTCCCTTGTCATGGCTGCTATGGGGAACTACATTTTCCAGCCTCTTTTTCCCTCCAGGTTCTGAGAGCCAGCGTTCCCCACCCTCCTGGAGGCAGGAGCGGCGCCAGGGTTTTTGGCTCCCTAGGCGGGGGTCCTTCCGCGCTCCCAGTCGTTGGCGGCAATTCTGCAGTGGGGGGTCCTTCCGCGCTTCAGGTCTTCGGGGCACTTCGGCAGCGGGTCCCGGAGCGAGTGAAGGATCCGACGCAGAATTGCCGCCACCAACCCAGAGAGCGGAAGGACCCCCCCGCCGCCGAAAAAATGCCGCCCTCCCAAATCCTGGCGCCACAGGCGACTGCCTAGCTCACCTAAATGGAAGCGCCGGCCCTGCCTGGAGGCGAAGGGAGGTCCAGCCCTCCCTGCCAATGGAACACCAGCCTGGGTCCTAGAGCATAAACACTAGGGTTGCCAACTTTCTCATTGCATAAAACAGAACACCTTTGCCATGCCCCTTCCCTGAGGCTCCATTCCTGCCCTGCCCCTTCTCTGAGACCCTGTCCCCACTCACTCCAGCCCCCTCCCTCCATCGCTCGCTCTCCCCCACCCTCACTTACTTTCACTGGGCTGTGGCAGAGGGTTGGGGTGTGGGAGTGGGTGAGGGCTCCAGCTGGGGGTGTGGGCTCTGGGTTGGGGATGAGGAGTTTTGGGTGCAGGAGGGGGCTCTGGGCTGGAGCAGGGGGTTGGGGTGCAGGAGGGGCTGTGGTGTGCAGGTTCTGGGATGGAGTTGGGGTGCAGGAGAGGATTCTGACCTGGGGCAGGGGGCTTGGGGTGCAAACTCTAGCTGGGCTGTGCTTACCTCAGGCGGCTCCCGGTCGGTGGCACGGTTCTCCTCCCAGCCCCCTTACAAGCCCACATTCAGTATTCCCCAGGGGTTTACATGGTGCAGGGGGCCTTGTGCAAGCTCTCTGCACACTCAAGAGAGCAAGAAGGAGGGATGGTGACTTAAGCTGGTTACACTCCTTCATTAGGAGAGTGCAGCCCATTAAGTTGGTAATGCACCCCCGCAAAGCCTTGTGAAAACATTCAACGTGGAGGCTCTGTGATAGAGTAGATGGATGTTTTCTTCTGTAAAGGGAAGTTGCTGCATCAGTCACTTAGCTTCTGAGGGCTGTCAGCTGGCTTTAAGCCCCGGTGGCGTGCACAGAAGGCTGCATTTGCTGCTCTTATGCACGGTGCTCTCCGACAGCTAATCCGGGGGTTGTGGCTCTTCTGCTTACCAGAGGACGACAGTCTGTTTGCACAGATTCGTCTCAAATAATTAGCCACCCTAAAGAGAAAAACATAAGCAACCCAGCTCCACAGACAGAAAATTAGTCTCCGGGGTGATACTTTAATAAAGACTAATTACAACACCTTCCATTTCCAGGACACCTTTCTCCTTCCCAGGAAAGCCCAGCTCTATCTTCCCACCACTGAGATATCTCTGAGAATCAGCTGCACTCTGTGCATCCACTTGCTTGGGTGCAAAGATGAGTGAAGGGGTTTTTACTCATAGAAATGTGTGTGGAAGCAAAAGCACTGCAAACACTGGAGGAAAAATAAACATATCACAAGAATTTGCACTGGCAGTGCTCCCCTAGTCATTTAGAGGGTTTGGGGGAGGGGGAATGAATGAGGCTGATGCAGAAGAGCAGTGCTAACTGTGAAGTTAAGTGACTTGCCAAAGATCAAACAGCAAATAGGTGTCAAAGCTAGAACAAGACCCATGCCTTTTTAGAAGAGAGGCCTATGCCGGTCCCAGAACCCCAGTGCCGCCCAAGCACACCAGGTGCTAATTCTGTGCCTTCATTTTTATTTCTGTAATAATGACTTCATGGAAGGTAGGAGTCTAAATCTCTTTGAGGATCTGGGCCCATGGGCTTTGAACACAGACAGCATTTTTGCATCCCCAGATCTCAAAATGCTGCACCAAGGTGGGTAAGCATGAGAACCTCATTTTTTCAGACAGGGACACTGAGGTCAAGAGAGGTTCAGTGATGTGACCAAGATCATGCAGCAAGTAAATGGCAGACCCAGGATGCGAAGTGTTCCCCCACATCACAACCTTGCTGTGTCAATTTTTCTATCTGTAAAATGGGCTTCAAGACACTGCTTTACATTTGCCCAGAGCCTTCCCCATCATAGACCTCGATGTATAGTAGAAAAGGAGGTGAATCTGAGTAATCCCATCCCAGCGCACATGCTGTGGATGGAAAGCAGTCTGTGATCTAACACCACATCGGAGAACTGGGATTCATTCCCAGCTCTGAACCCCACCTCTTTTGAGACCTTGGGCAAGTCCCTTATTCTCTCTGTGTGTCACTTACCCCACAGGTTAAACAGGAGCAATTTGCTTGCCGACTCGGGGAGTGGTATGAAGTGTCATTAAATAAAGTTTGGGAAGTGCAAGGAATTATGAAAGTCACTGGAAGACAGAAGGAGAGAATTCTGCACATATTGGCTCCAAGCACCTTCCTGTAGGCAAAGAGCATCATGGGGGGGAATGTGGGTACAGGAAGAGATCTTCCATTTCTCTGAAATAGCTAGAAAGTGGCCCTTCAGGAGACACAGCTATGTATTGCTCAGCTAAGTTAGCTCCGCACACAAGTGTAAATCGGCCTTCTTTAGGTGTGCCACTAAATTGAAACCGATGGCATATGCTCTGTCTGGTGATGTTCAATCATCAATTCCCCCAGAACAAAGCCTTGCACTGCTCCTGCAGAATGGCTACATCCTTGCCAAATTGGAACTTAAAATCCACAGCCATTTTGACTTTAGGGCTGTTTAAAAGAAGAAGGAAAAAGCGATGAACAGAATTTTTTTTTAATATCAGGAAAACTATTTTCTTCTTTATCCTCTAATTCCAAGACACTTGGGCTGTTTTTGCTTAACTTCCACCGCCATCCCCCCAATTTCGCTTGGGACAGAGACCAAGTCTGGAAAACTTCAGCCCAGAAATTGAAAAATTCAAAAGCGATGGATGCATGAAACAGGAGGTTTGGATGAAAACAATTCGGGGGCCTTAAGACTGACAGGCTTTGGCCAGTGCTCTGGGATAAGTAATAATCCCGATTACTTTCCATGGGAGCTGGGCCCCTTGGAAAATGCCAGTCTGAGTGAAGAGGGAATGTGATTAAGACACAGGCGGGAAAGAGGCAACAGGGAAAATTTTCAAAAGTGTCTAAGTGACTTAGGAGCCTAAGTCTCACTGAAAATCACTGAGACTTAGGCTCCTGAGTCACTTACTTGCTTTTGAAAATCCTTGATGTTTTTAGAGCTAGTTACTTATGTGTTGACTAATTTATTCTAATGGTTTAGCCTATGGGCACATCACATTAATAAGATACCGGACTTCATCCCTTTGGCTATGGATAGTAAACCCTAACCTGACCCTCCTTACTCACAAATGTAGCCCCACTCAAGTCAATGTGACAATTACCATGAGTATAACAAGCAGGAGTTAGCTCTGAGCTACCTCCCTGATCCAACGCCCTAGGGGGAAAAGCCCCCTCCATTGTCTCATATCATGTCTAGCACTGATCCTGGAACTGCATTACATTTCCATACACTGAAATCTAGCATTTCAGCCTGGCCTTCTTGCTTCTGTTATCCACAGAAATGTCAGTGGATTGCATAGAATGCTGGGAGAGAATCTGCTCAAGCTGGAAGAGCTGAGTAAGAGGCGATAAAGAAAAGTGACAAATTCATTTAAGACAATGAGTGCGTGAGGTGCCTGCTGAACAGGCCCATACAGCCATCTTTAACTCCCAGTGAGTTTTATCATAATTAAACCAGTGACTGTTAAATGAACAAATAGATCACGTGGGTGCCACACTGTGAAGCAGGCGGTAATTGCACTGTCCTTTGTAGAAACACCTGAATATGCAAAGAATTAACTCATTACAAAAGACACCGTCTGGAGATACTTTCATCTTGCCCTGTACCTGTGTCTAATAAACCTTTACACACAGACCATGCTGAGAACAGAATCTATCCTGGAAACAAAAAACCACATGGGATGGGGCATATTTCTGCCTTTTGCTTCCTTTTTAATGAGGATATTGAATGGAGGTGATGGTGACATCTGAAATATGCCAATTTTATTTACTGTTTGGGAGACCTAAATAACCAGATAATTGTGGGAATTGGAACCCCTATTTTCCTATTTATTTGATAAACAACTAATTCTTTCCTCCCAAATCTTGCTCTTGGGAACTGCTGAAACATTTTTGCTGAAACTTTCCAAAAGAATTCAGCCTCAGGCAGACACCCAACATGGAAAATTTAGCTTAAATGATTAAAGTCTGGCCAAGTTATAAGAAACTGAAAAGGGGGGTTTATAATGGGAAGCATTAGGCATCATTAACTCTAGGCATTGTTGCATCATGTGCCACCTATAATAGATGCGTCTGCAGTCACAGCACTGAGGATAAAAATTACAAAGTCCCCTTGTCCTCACAGCACAAGCTGATTGCCTGCTGGCAGCAGGAAGGAATTTGCCCTGTCCCTTTATGGTGGTGTACTTTTTCACCATAGGAGGGCAACAGGAACAAGTGGGTCTCAGTCCTCCTCCTTCACCAGCCTCTTCTCATCTTCCATGACTTGCTAGGTCTCTCTGTGCTGTTTCATGCACAAGAGGAGCGTGTGGTGCTACCCACTGAGCCATCCTCCCTTCTACCCCAATGGAAACAAACTCAGGACTTTCTGACTGACACCTATTGTGAATGATTCTCTCTCCCCCTAGAGATGAAGCAAATCTTGGCTGTGGTGACAGCCCCATGGTGTAACTGCCTGCGGTTCACATGTTCTTCTGATTCCGATTGCCTTGTTTATGCCAGTGAGTGGGTAGCAGGTGTCAGAATCTTTTCATGCGCAGCCATATCCTGTATGCGGGGCTTCTATGAATGCAGGGATTTGCATATTTCTGCCTCTTGCTTCCCTTTTAATGAGGCGATTGAAGGGAGCAATGGATGGCAGATGGAGCTGAGGTCTGGAATTCTGTGCAGCCATGCCATATACTGGCTTGAATAGTTTTATTTCTGAACAATCACTTTAAAGTTAATCATTTGCCTAATGGGAGGGAGTGTTGTCTGGTGGTTAAAGCACATGACTGAAAGCCAGAGCTCCTGAGTTCCATTCCTGGCTTTGTCACTGTGTGATAGTGGGCAAGTCACTTAGGGCCTGATTTTCCAAAATGTACCTAAATCTGGATGACTCCATTTTGGGCATTAAACTCAATGTCCTTGGAGCCTGATTTTCGAGGGGGATGAACACCCGTGACACCAACTCTCCTTGGCTGGCAGAGCTGGGCAGTGGCCCTGTCATAAGTAGATAGGTAAGGTAAGGGTTAATTTTCTTTTACTGTAAAGGGTTTACAAAGGGAACCAAACACCTGACCAGAGGACCAATCAGGAAACAGGATTTTCAAAAGTAAGGGTGGGAACCTCTGGAGGTTTT
>NC_133782.1:28688812-28701933 GCF_003597395.2 Chelonoidis abingdonii | reverse complement strand
CAGGCTCACCCAGGAAGGGGGGGAAGCTGGGGGATGAGATAGGGAGACCCAGGGGTCTGGGTCTTGGGGGTCCTCCCAGGGAAAGTTGGGGAGGCCAGAGAGGGGAGTCCCCCCAAGGAATTTGGGGAACCCAGGCTGATAGTAGCCTCAATACTATCTGGTGGCAGCGAAGTAAAATCCAAGCTGGTAGTGAGCTTGTGGGAGGTTCACAGTAAACACTCAGATGTTGAACTCTAAGTCCAGATTTGAGACAAACGTTTACCACAGGCCCTGCTCCCCTAGCTCCTACACTTTTAAAGCATAATAACTTGGAAACACACATGTACACCTTCTCCCATCTCTCACTCACTCACACACTTCTCCCTTCTGCCTCTCTCTCTGTCTCACACACACACACATTAATCTGCTGCACACCAAGTCTGAACCGCTTCATGTGAAATAGAAAGAAAGATCCCTGGGAATTCCATCCCACCCTGCAGCTGTGAATGAAATAAGTCTCGGAGTACAGACTCAAGCCAATTTAGACACTTAAGATACAAAATGGGGCTGCTGATTCCCAGGGAGCGTTCCCATCCATTATTCACAGAGGCGTTCTCACAGCTGTATTTAGCATGGAATGCTGTCTGCTGCAGACTCTCTGCTATACAACGCATAAGCAGGTAGGTCCTGGCCTGCCTGGCCTAATTACGAGTCCCAGATTTGCCTTCCAACCCTGCAAAGGGAGCTTATAAAATAGAGCAAGAGGGAAAGCACATACAACTGGTCTAAGCAAGTGACTCCTAGCCAGGAATTCATCCAATGAATTTAGCCTCTTCTTCTGTTTGTGGATTGTCCTGAGCCCTTTGTTATTTTCTCAAACTGAGTCATTATCTCTGGATACTTTCTGGGAATCAGGGCTGGGTCTGCCCCTCATTCCATTCGACATTCAATACTCAAGCTGTGTGGGTTAGTTTTGAATGGACTCAGACCTCAGGTCACATAGTGTTGTCCCTACCCTGAGTGGACAAGGTAACTCTCAGAGTCAGATTTCAAGTGTGGAGATTTACGTTTACAAGTTGAAATTCTTTCTACATTTTTTCCTACTATTCACTCAAAATTCCCTGCTTCTCTAAACGTTCCTGCCAGCAAACTGGCTGCTCAGGGCAGCTTGTTAAAGAGATTTAGGTGCCTAAAGATGCAGATAGGCACCTAGTGGGGTTCTCCAAAGCAAGGCCTCTGTAGGCACCTAAGTACCTTTAACAATCAGCCCCTGGTCTCTCTGTAGAAAGCAAACACATAAGGATCATGCACTTGGACGAAGCGTATTAACTTTAAAACTGGAACAAATACCTGTGACCATTCCTGGGCAGTATTCTTCCAGCTCTACCTATGATGTGTCTGTTCCACAAGCAGTGAGACAGCCACAGGCATGCGCATGGTGCGATTCCCTTTCTTTCAAGCCAGCCTTGTTTCTACTGGGGTGACAGCAGAGCAGCAGCACCATGAGGTTATTACTCACGTTGGTTGAATATGAGGGGGTTATTTTGGCTGCAACTCTTAGGGAATCTACAGGATTCCATCACTCCACTGTGATATCCCACCAGCCGGAGAGCCAGCAGTGTGTTGATATATCCCACTCAGCCGTCTAGATAGCTAGCGAGAGCAACTCAGGCCCCTGCAAGCTACAGACATGGAGACTGTTCTGCCTCCTAATGACTTGCACAGGAGCTGCTTTGCCAGAGGAGCTCAAACAAAGAGCACATGTGATGGTAACTGTCCTGAATGAGCCAGGAAACACAGGGGGGTTTGGCAGGCTATTGGCACCGAGAATGGAGGGAAAACCTTAACAGGGAAAGCATGTGAACATATAATGGGATCAAGAAAGGCAGTGGAGGGATGATTCATTGTCATGTACTGAGGGGCAGAGCTGGGCTAGAGGGAAAGGTGGGAGTCCCATCTAGGCTCAGTAAAAGACCAGCTTGTCAAATGATTTTAGTTCCTGTCCTGTCTCTTGCAGATAATGTTGGACAATGAGTTTCTGCCCTTCCCTCATAGATATCTGCAGGAAGGGTACAAACTTAGCTTGAGAATTACTGGCCATTGTCCCGGGCCAGCCCAAGGCTAGTTAGTGGGAAGGCAGAGCTCCTCTTAGAAACTGCAGTGAGCTGGAAATGCTTAGTGTCTAGTGTGTGCTCACTAGCAGGTGCACACATGCCCTAATTTCATAAAAAGACACATTTACAGGCCCAAAGATACACAAGTGTGTGCACATGCGTACACACACACAACTGAGGCCACGTTACCGCCTGTCCCTGCAGCAGGAACACTCAAGAATAAAAATCCAAACAAGTCTCCTCAGCACCCACAAGCCAGAGACTCCATTAGCTAAATGCATGCAAGGGCCTGCCCTGCCTACTCCGCAGTCCCACGACGCCACTGTGCTTTCCAAACCCAGGCAGGTACCAGGGCATGTTGCTGTGACTTTTAAAAGCCACTCTTTTTTCTTACCAGGATACCTGCTGCCTGCCTGCATATTGAGGCAGGGAGCATGGTTTGCTGCATCCAGCCTGTGCGCTACAGTCAGTTCAGCACTGCAATAGCCTGTTTTTCACATTGCGACAAGGCTGCAGCCTCCTCAGACACCCTGCTTGTTCCTGTGCTGTACACACCCCACCATCACTCAGAATTTAATGGGGACAGCAGGGACAGAACTCAGAACTCTCTGCTCCAAAAACACATCTGCATAGGCTGCTAGCAGTATAGGGCCCATGACATACAGCTGAAGAGTTTCAGTTCCATATACTAGTGGGCGGTGGTGCACATACACACTAGCTAGTTAATGACATTATCATTTACACACTCATGCAAGGACTGACATTACCCACAAGGGGTATTAAGCAAGAATCTGAGGGCATGGAAGCACTCATTACGAAGACCCAGGTTTCACTGCGGCAATGTGTTCTCTCCTCCCCAAACTGTGGGTCCTGGATTTTGTAGGGCCCCATCCTTACCAGTTTGGTTTTGTCCATGGCAGCCAAGATAGCAGTGTTCAGTGCTTCCAGAGCAGAAAGCACATGTCTGTATTCTCCCAGGTGTTCCGAGAAATAATCTGGAGTGGGACAGAAGTTCAAGGTTAGATTTCAAAGCAATTCCGTCAAGGCCTGTCTCCATTCTGCTATTTCCTAGGAAACCTGCTGCTGGGATATTATTTTGTTCTGTGCCCTCACCTGGAATAGCAGCTGAGACTCATTTTCTACACAGCAGGCATTTGCAGTGCCAGACATAATGAAAAGAGGTCAAATTCTGCTATCTGCTAACTCATGTTAATTGCATTGAAATCAGTGCAATGACTCCAGATTGACACCCATGGAAGAGAGCAAAACGCCCTTTCCTTCCCAGGGATCAAAATGTCCCACCCAGGGGAAAACCCCATGCTTTCCAACTTGCAGAGTTCCTGCAATATCATCCTGTCACAACTGGATGAGATGCACAAATAGGAACAGCCAGACTGGCTCAGACCCAAGGTCCATCTAGCCCAGAGTCCTGCCTCTGCCAGTGACTACTCCCAGATGCTGCAAAGCAAGAAACCTGGGCAATTCTGAAACAATCTCCCGGGACTAATTCATTTAGAGGTACCAAGCTGGTGGCCCTACTTACCACACAACTTCTCCGTCTCTAAGTTGCTGCAAGAAACCAAAAGACAAACTCTCATTAGAGGATGGGCCGTGTCTCAAGAGAAACAGCTGCTGCAAATTGCCAGCTGAGAGCTGCTGACACAAAGCCCTAACAAACTCTCCAGTTCACATACTGCTCATCAGCAAGTTAATAAAAAAATAAATAGTTACGCAAATATTCAGCAGGGACCTGATTCTGAGAGAGGTTTGGCACCTGCTGCTCCCAGCTACCTCCAAGGCAGCAACAGGGGTTCAGTAGCCATGGATCAGGTTGCAGTGTGTTCACTTTGTCCTGGTTTTCTGTGCAAGCCAATCGTTCTGGTTCTCAGGGCAAAATTTGGAATGGTAACCAGGAGGGTGGCGGGTTCAAAGGGCCAGGTTCTAACCTCTCCCACAGCACTGGGGAGTTGCACGCTTTGTTTCAAGAGGGCAGGGGCTTGCCAATAAGAGCAAAGCACTGCTTAGAATTTATTTTTAAAGCAAGATCATGCAGGGGCCATGTCTCGTTCAAAAGTGCCCTTCCAGAGCCATCAGAAAATGAGCTCAGGTCCCTTCCTGTGTTGGAGGCAACATTCATCTTGACTAGCCACTAGTGGAAAACCAGGCAACTGCACTAGACACATGGATGAGAACCTTAACCCTGACATAGGGAGTCATCAAGGGAGAAGCTGGTTTCTGGGCATGTGGCTTATCCAGGCATGGAAACACAGACCTTCATGGAAACTTGAGTGTGACCTGTGGTCCCCATATTGGAACAGAGCTGCAGGATGGGGGGACAGAATGGGGGAGTGTTAAGGGTGCAGGGCCCCTTCTAACCCGTCTCAGGTGCACATCTCGGGTCACATGCCCGGTTTCTGCACCTCTCTCTGGGTGGAACACTATGGTCCAACCACTCCGGGACTGGATTGCTGGGCTGCAGCCCCTGCTTCCTAGTCGTGTGAACAGGACAGACCCACCCGGGTTTGGTGCCTGTAACCAGTGAGCCAATCAAAGTGACTTCAGTACAGCTTCTTCAAAACAAAGCAGTATTCGTTCACCCGCTGGTCCGTGGCACTCACAGCAAAGGATACCATAGGGTGGGAAGGGTCATCCAGTCTAACCCCCTGGACAGTAAAGGTCTATACACCTATTTCCCCTTTCCTAACCCATAATCTTTCCTTGAAAACCTTTAAGCTCCATTCAGCCCAGTTACCTCCATCTCTGGGATGTGAGACGCAGCCTGTGCTCCCTGTCGATGTCTACACCACACGCTAGGGGAGTGAGTCCCCCACTCACATACATGCTGACTCTCTTAGTGGTAGGGTGACCAGATGTCCTGATTTTATAGAGACAGTCCTGATTTTGGGGTCTTTTTCTTAAATAGATTCCTATTACCTCCCACCCCCATCCAAATTTTTCACATTTGCTGTCTGGTCACCCTGCTTGCTGGCAGCATAGCCATGGTAGTGTTACAGCAACAGACTCTGGTTGGCAACCAGAATTGAACCTGGGACCTCTGAAGCTTAATGCATGAGCTTCTACTGCATAAGCTGAAAGACACATCTCACTGAGCCACAGCTGTAGCAGGCTCATCACTTGCTGGTCCAGCTGCCACTAGAGGGGGACAGCACACCACACTGAATGGGGAGGGGTTACAGGGCTGAGCTGTGCTGAATACAAATCTGCCTGAATCACACCCCAGCTTGTAGTGTAGACATAGCCTATCAGAGACTCACCTCCAGCTGGCCCCTCCCCACCCTTTCCTGCCGAGGACAGCATCTCTTGGGTTTTAGTAGCCTCTTTGACCCTGTGTTCCGCCTGCAGGGGTGGCTCCAGGCACCAGCACTCCAAGCGTGTGCTTGGGGTGGCAAGCCACAGGGGGCGCTCTGCTGGTCGCCGCGAGGGCGACAGGCAGGTTGCCTTTGGTGGCTTGCCTGCGGAGGGTCCGCTGGTCCCACGGCTTCGATAGACCTCCCGCAGGTGTGCCGTCGAATCTGCGGGACTGGGGACCTCCCACAGGCAAGCCGCCGAAGGCAGCCTGCCTGCCGTGCTTGGGGTGGCAAAATACCTAGAGCCACCCCTGTCCGCCTGGGAGGAATACATTTCACTAGCCTAGCTGGAGTCATGCAGGGGGCATTCCCAAATTAACAGCTTCCCCACTGTTTCCCCAAGGGCCCTTGGCATGCATCTTCTCTTTGTCAATCCCTGCTGGTTTCCCCCTTACCAACTCTTTGATTTCACCCTGTGCGGCAGGCAGGGTGATATCATGCAGTGCACGGAGATGCACACAGCGTTTATAACAAAATCTTACTGTAGTCTGCTAGTTAACTCTTTGCCCATGGGGAGACAGGAGCTCATGGCCAGCCTGGGTCCCCCCATTCTGGCCCCTTCATCTCCCAGGCAGATATTGCCTCCTCCCCTCTGTTCTTCACAGAGGATCTATGCTGGCTGGGCACTAACGGAAGCATTGAGAGCAGAGGGGTGACAGTCAACCCACTACCTGCCCTCAGTGCCAGTGATACAGGGAGCAGTCACTGCAGAGGAAAATCCTGCTCGGTCCTGCATGCATGAAAGAGTCAGTAGTTGAAGCTGGAATAGGGGACTGTTGCAGGGAATCCAAGGCAACCCCTGATATTTTCTTATTTTCAAGACTGCAGATAAATAAAACTAAGGCAAGAGCTTCTGTCCCCAGCCAGGCACTGTCCAGACCCCAGTGGGGGTAGGAGGGCAGACTCCACAGTTTGTGAGAGACAGCTGTAAAGAGGATCTAGAACCTGTGGGAAAGGTTTGAAAGTGGAATTGTGCACCTGTCTGTTTGCACATGCACGTGTGTCTGTGTCTGAGTTGCAGGGAAAGAAAGGCACCTCCTTTCTCTACTGTCCATAAATGAGTGTCTTCTTTGTCTTATTTTCAGTCTAGAGCAAATTTATGCTAAGAGACCTCTCCAGACCAAACCAAAGGAAGTGGAAAGCTGAGTGAAATGCTCCATAAAAAAAATTAGATCAGTGGAAATAATGAGACAAACACAGACTGGTTGGTTACATTTTCTGAGAATTAATTTCATGTCCGAATTCCTCTGCTGACTGCTGACTTCAGTGGTTTGTTTAAAGAGACAGACAGTCAGACTGTAACATTGCCATTAGATTGCTTTTAGGAGCTACCGTTGTGAGGCTAAACAAATAGAAAATAACCCTTTACTTTCTCCATCTCGTGGGGGAGGACATTTTCCAAAGGATCCAAAAGTACTTTGCAGGCTATTATACACAGGGCTGGTAGCACCACTTATTATTAAGATTGGCCAACACTACACATTATAAAACCCTGTTTTCAGCTGCATATAACTTTGCCAAATTTTAACCATTTGGGCTGAACTATGTTGAGAAATTTCAGCTAAAATGATTCAGCCATTTCTGAGAACAAGGGTAAGGAAAAATGCAGCTATGCTGGGGGTTGGGCGAAGCCTTGTTGAAGTTAGTGGAAATAATGAGTGCCCTTCATTAAGGGCAAATACAAAAAGCAATTGAGCTCCTTTCTGGAATAAATAGCTGAAACAGCAGCATCTCTTTCCAAAACACAGGCCATATGCAAGGCTGGAGTAGGAGCCAAATCTTGCAGTCTGAGGAGGTTTTCCCGGGGGTCTGAATGCAAATATATAGAAACACTACAGAAAGACACAGAGAAGGCAGAAAAAAGATGAGGACAATCAAAGACAGACTTGTAGCATGACCCTGAGGAAAAGCTAAGAGAGAAATCTTTTGGGCAGAGTGCTGGTAGAAGAGAGGTTTGGAACTGTGAGCAAAGAAACTGTTTCCTGCTGTTTGATTCCAACTGTGTTCAGGAAAATAGGACTTTATGTACATTCTTTGTAAATAAACACAATTGCACCAAAGAAACGCTTGACTACATCAATTTCTCCTCTGAATGGAAACAACCTGCAAGATCCTGAATTTTGGTTAACAACTTCAGTCAAAAGAGTAAAAATATGTTGTTCTGCACAAGTTAAAAAGTTCTGGTGACATTTTCTTTGAGGATCTCTAATGCCCCCATGCTTTGGAGCAGGACTTGAAATTTGACAGGGGTACGGCCTGTGTATGAGAAATGTTTCCTTTGCTATCCCTGTCCGTAAAAAATCCTAAATATGACCAATGTATATGGCTTTAAAAAACTGCAATTCACGTATATCTAGAGATTTCATTGCTTTTAGCAGCTAAATCCCCATATTGGACAGGCTGAACAGGACTATCCCTGCAACACCAGTTCTAGGCTGCTGTGGGCCATTCTGGGTCCAAGCCCAGACTCCTAAACTCAGAGCAGGAAGCCTGTCTCTCCTGTGCCCTCAATGAGACACACACTGAGGCCCAGGCTCTATAGGGGAAGAACCCACCTGATTTAAATCCAGAGGGGACAAATGCTGGATTTGTAGGGAGAGGGAGCATATTGTGACATGGAGCCAGTGGGATGGGGTGGAAACTGCTAGTGAAGATTGACAGTGGAGAGGAAAATTGAGATTAGGAGTTGGGAGAGACAGGAACTGCCTGGGCAGGGAGACTGGGAGTGGGAGATGGGGAATGAAACGTTGGGGACTGGAAGCCAGTAGGTAGGGGGGACTGAGAACCAGTGAGAAACTAGGGGTTGAATGGGACTGGCTGGGCAAGAACAATGGGATTGAGAATTTGTAGGGTGGGGGGAAGGAGGTCAGGGAGGATGGGACAAAGATCTGATGAGGAGCTGGGGTGTGGGTTGAGACCAGGAACAGGCTGGGCAAGGATACCACAGCAAGAAGCCAGGTCGTGGGGATGGATGCTGAGGTTGGATAAGGAGTCTGGGAGGCAGATTAGGGCTGGCAGCCACTGGGTATGGGGAACATGAGGTGGGAGGGATGGATGCTGGGACACGGGAGAGAGACAGATCAGATGAGGATCCAGGACAGGGGGAACTGGGACTCACTGGGCCAGGAGGTTAAGGACAAGGAGCTGGCAGTTCGGTGAGAGGAACTGGGAATGCCTGGGCAAGGAGACAGGGAGTGGGATAAGAAGACTGAGATTGAGGCTGGGACTAGGTGAGGAGAATGGGAGTGAGATAGAGAGCCAGGGGCAGGGAAGAGACAGGACTGGGACACTGGGCAGCCAGGGCACTGAGTGCGCTTGAGCCCCATCACTGTGCCTGTGTCCTGGGAAAGGGCATGTTGCAGAGTCTTTGTGTTACAAACTGTGCTCCAGTTCACCTTCATTTCTCCTCTCAGCATGAAAACCCCCATCTTCGCCTATTTCATCCAGCCAATGCGACCGATGGTCGCACAGCCAGAGAGGATGGCTCTCTCCCTAATGCCCAGCCTGTCCGTAAGCCAACTGGCCGTGAATGCACTCAGTGCTAGAGCACCAGGAGAGAGAGGCACCGTGCACAGGGTCTTCTGCTGAGGTGAGCAGGATTCCAAACATCTTGGAAATGGTTGTCACTACTTCTATTGAGAACCATTCTCGCCTGCCATCCCAGGGCGCTCTTCTTCTCCCAGAGCGTGGTGCCTTGGATAGAGTACAGAATGGAAAAGGAATGAGCTGTGCTGGCGCTCATTCAAGTTGCACTGAGGCTGGGGAGAAACCTGGTTTAGAGACGCTGCTGAATGGACGTGAGCATGGCGTTGGGGTTGCTGTTAAGTGGTGGGGATGTGGCGTGGAGTTGCTACTGGGTGGGAGACGTGGCATTAAAGTTAGGTGGCTGGGAGCATGGCACAGGTTGTTGTTGGAAAAGCATGAGTGTGGCATGGTGGTGCTGGTGGGTGTAGGGACCAGGGCACAGGTGGTCAGGGCCAGTGGTCAGAGTCAGAAGCCTGGAACCAGAGCCAGGGTCAAAGTCAGGTACCAAGTCAAAGGTCAGAGCCAGTGTCAGGTGTAGGGCGCAGGAGCAGAGACCAGGAACGAGCCAGGAAAGAAGGAACAGGGAACAGACAGGAGTCTGGGATGAGGAGGACAGGAAGCAGGAACAGGCGGGAGGCAGGGCTCAAGAGTCAGGCAAGTTGGCAAGGTTCATAGTAGCAGCCAGCTAAGGATGCTGAGACAACTTCCTGTGCCTCTTTCTGGTTTAAGAAGAGTTTCCCAGTAGGGCTGGACATCTCCCCCAGTCAGGAGCGTCATGGGTGGGGTCCTCTGTGAACTAGGGCTTTGTTGGCCCCCACTCCACCGTTCTGGTGAGCTGCTGGGTGGTGGCCAGAGTCTGCACACTGCCTGGGAACCCAGGGACCACTTTCAAGGCCTGAGATCCCTCACACTGGGTGAGCATGAGCATGGCCGGGGGAAGCAGCTGGAGGGTAAATTCAGTTCAATGGGACATTCAGACACTCTGCCCGTTATGGGATTGGGGGCTGGGAGATCACTGGGGAACTTAGCCTGAGGATGTAGCTGAGTGATAACACTGCAGGGAAGAGGGGTTCAAGCAACAAGGCAAGTTTCCTATGCAGCCCTGCCGACATGCCTCAGCTCCACTGGGCAGGAGCCATGAAGTGGGAAGGGAGCTCAGCCTCTCTGCCCATTCACGCCTGGGCTTCTCTGCTGAGGCTGCCATGGAGGGAGGCAGTGGGGATCAGCTGTGAATGTGGGTTTGGGATGAGTTCACTAGGAAGAGGGCTGAGGACCCCACCACTCTTGTAACCTAGAACAGCAATCAGATGGAAACCCACCAGTCACCCATCAGTAACCTAGGGGCACAGGACTCTGCATCTCGCATTAAGCAGAGGTGGGGTAGGTAAAGGGAGATGGCAGCAGGAGTCCGCTCTGCAGTGACATTTCAAACCAGACTTGATAAAACATTACTAAGCATGAAGTGGGGCACCATCCT
Source organism: Chelonoidis abingdonii (assembly GCF_003597395.2). NCBI lineage: Eukaryota > Metazoa > Chordata > Testudines > Testudinidae > Chelonoidis > Chelonoidis abingdonii. The sequence continues at coordinate 28,691,470 of NC_133782.1, read as the reverse complement.
GCATGGGCCTTTGGGGGGATGCTGGTTGCTCTAACAGGGCTTTTCCACCTGTGGAACTGAGCTTCTGGATCCTTGGAGGTTTTCCCATGCCTGCTGTTAATGCTCCGGAGATTTCTCCACAGCCTCAGTGTGTTTTGAATGAGATTATGGGTCTAATGTAAACTGCCAAGCAGCAGTTTCTTTTTCATCTTGTGAGACAGGAAATATTGAGTTAGATTAGGGAGAAGAGACTGGGACTTCTGGAAGAAACCTGGCTCTTACACCTTTTGGAGAAATGAAGTCAGAAATCAGCTTGAATTCCTGGTTATACAGAAAGAGACAACATAAGACATTTTTTCTCTCTCTCTTGCACCCACACCTCTGGAAAGCAATGAAATCCTAGAAGATTTCTCATAAGAGATTACGGGTAATCTCAGGCAAAGGTCTCCAATTTTAAAGTTGGATGCAATTATGAAAAACTTCCCATCCGCTTTGCTGTATCTGATTGACATTTTCTCGCTCTGGATAATTTCCAGGTGTTTTCTGACAAAATCCCAATGATGAAATAATGACAGTTCAAGGCTAATTAGGGTTAATTAGTTATTCATGAATAATCCAAGTACAGCCCTGTAGAAGTGGGGAGACACTTGCTAAAGAATACTTAGTCCTCATCAAATCCTTCCCCAGACAACTCCAAGAGAAATTCTACAACCTCCTCCCCCATGAATCTGCTACATGCTTCCCAGAAGCACAGACAGACCCATCATATCTGGCCCTGGTACTCTTACTGGTGGAATATTGGGACTCAGAAACCATCCTCAAGCCACTCACCGCACAAACAGGCAGCTTCCTCCAGGACACAACTGACTTCCTCCAGAAACTCTGCAATGTTAACAACCTGCCTCAAAACACCATCCTTGCCCCCATGGATGTCAACTCCCTATACACCACCATCGATCCCAATGATGGCATCTCTGCCTGCCTCAAATATCTATAAGACAATGGACAATACTCAGACATTCATCCCAAACGCATCACTGAACTTGCACCATTTCATCCTCACCCATAACTATTTTATAGAAGGATAGAGTGACAAGGGATCACAAGGATCATCTAATATACCATCCTGACAAGACTGAGGATTTGTTGTGTCTAAACTATCCAGCCTCCTTTTGAGAACCTTCAGTGAAGGAGCTTCCATAACCTCCCTAGGCAAGAGGAAGGCTAGTGCTCCAGGTGAGATTTGAACTCACAACCTCAGCATAGCTCCTCTCAGCACTGCCCTATAAGTACTGTGCACTAACCAGTTGTGCTACTGGAGCACATAGTTTAGCTTGACCTTGGGAACAGCCATGGGTTCTAGGATGGCTCCCCAATAAGCCAACCTGTTCATGAGCCACTTTGAGGAAGAATTTCTGGAAAAATGAACCACAAAACCAATGATATACCTTGATGGTATTTTCATAGTCTAAACTCCCTAATGGATTTCCACCACAACTTCAGCCACCACCCATCACTCCATCAGATTCTTGCTAGAACTCTCCCATATGAGCATCAACTTCCTGGACACCACCACGAGCTTCTACAATGGAACCCTCCAGACAACAATAAACCCAAGATCAATACACTAACCTTCACAGATCCAGTTACTACCCCAAATACACCAAGAAATCTGTTATCTACAGCCAGACACTCAGATACCACAGAATATGCTCTGAGGAGAAAGTCCGGGATATATACTTTAATACATTTAAAACTGCTTTCACCAAACAAGGACATTCCACCAGAAAAGTAGATCTCATCATGGAATGGGCCACCCAAATACCCTGAGAGAAACTGCTTCGATATGGAAAAAAAAACCTCTCTGATGGCATAATCCTACTTGTAACCTACCACCCCACTCTGAAACCCATATGGAGTATCATTAAACAATTACAACCCATACTCGATGGGGACCACATCTTGAAAGAAATATTTCCTGAACCCACTCTTCGGGCCTTCAAACAACCTCCAGCCTTGACAAGCTCATCATCAGAAGCAAGATCTCAACAGGCCAGGATACACTAACTCAAAGTGGCACCAGATCCTGCCATAAAAACAGAGGCAAAACATTTAGACATATCTGCTATGATGACCGATACCTGCCCAGAACCACCACCCGCAAGGATCCTGATGGGGGACAATGACTGGCCCCATTGATTGCCCCAACTATACTATTTAAGTTAGAAGGAGACGTAGGAAGTTGTCTTAGCAGTCAGGAAGTCTCTCCGCTTGAATGGTGCACTGGACCTGACTTTTTCTTGATCCCCGGTCCCTGATTCTAGCTCTGACCCCCAGCTTGGTTCCTGACTGTGACTGTGACTCCTGGCTTGGACTCTGACCCCTAGACAAGACCATTCCTGTTCTGATCACTAGGTCAGACTGCCCACATCCTGGTCCTGACAGTATGCCCTGTGCACACTGCATACTCCGGTTATTGGACAACCATTGCATGGTGGTGTGTCATAAGTAGATAGGTAAGGGTTAATTTTCTTTTACCTGTAAAGGGGGAACCAAACACCTGACCAGAGGACCAATCAGAGACCTGGATTTTTTTTAAAGTCTGGGAGGGGACTGGAAACTCGGGGTCTTTTTTGGTTTTCCTCGGCTGTGAGTAAACAAGCTTTTCTTCTAACTCCA
>NC_133782.1:28655067-28677636 GCF_003597395.2 Chelonoidis abingdonii | reverse complement strand
AGGGGTCTGGGTCTTGGGGGGTTTCTCCAGGGAAAGTCTGGGGGGACCAGAGCGAGGCAGGCGCTGTATTCCTGTCTGGTGGCAGCGAGATAAGATCCAAGCTGGGTATAAGCTTGGGGGAGGTTCACAGTAAACACTCAGATGTTGAACTCTAAGTCCAGATTTGAGACAGACGTTTACTACATGGTGCCATTCACTATTCTAACTTTCCCCCCTTGAAGTGATTGTATTTTAATGATGAGTGAAATTATTCAAAGATAGATTCACAGATCACAATCATAGATATAGAGATAAATGCAAAAATATTATGTTTTAAGAGCATTATCAAGGTTGCAAAGACAAGCACTCAAAACAGGAAATACCAGCGTTCAGGCTGCCTATGCAACCTTAGTTTGGCCCCCTGTGTACATGTATTATAATACAGTCTTTAATTACATGGCCACATGCTGTTTTCCCACAGATCCTCTGCATCATTCAGTGCACAGAACGGACAGTATTCACTGAATGAGCAGCTATACAATATTTTGTTTTTTCATTGTTCAGTGTCTAGCCTCGTCCCTTGTTCACTGCATACCATGCAAACCTTGCTCTGAAGACAGAAATATTAATTTCCTCAAGGGCATTTCTGCGGTGCTCATCACGACAGTATCGGAGTGCTTCACAAACACGAATACATTTATTTTCACACCACCCCCGTGAGGTGAGGGGATGGTATCCCCATTTTACAGGTGGGGATTTGAGGCACAGAGATGAAGGTTGAAAGTGTTCACTAATGTTGGGTGCCTGATCTGATACAGGTAGTATCTGATTTTTCAGAGTCCTCAGTATTACAGAACACGTTATCCATTCAAAGCACAACTCCCATTGTCATCAGCTGCCTCTGTAAGTGCTCAGGACTTGTGCCAGTCAGACCCCAGGGACTCAAGTTCAGCACCCAGAAAACAAGAGAAACACAGTTAGTGACTGCTTGTGAAAACTTGGGTTTAAGTAGTATGAATAGCATCACACAGGAATTCTGTGACAGAAGCAGGAATAGAATCTAGTTCTCTAGGGTAGTATCAGTGGCAGCTCTAAGCACCAGCGCACCAAGTGCATGCCTGAGGCAGCAAGCTGCAGGGAGTGCCCTGCTGATCCCTGCAAGGATGGCAGTCAGGCAGCCTTCGGCGACGCACCTGCAGGAGGTCTCCCGGTCCCGCGGATTCGGCGGCGATTCAGCGGCGGGTATGCCGAAGCCGCAGGACCAGCAGACCTCCCGCAGGCAAACCGCCAGAGGCAGCCTGCATACCGTGCTTGGGGTGACAAAAAAGCTAGAGCCTCCTCTGGGTAGCATTCATCTGCTTTCGACCTTCCTTTCTCTTCCTGTCATCCCCTGCCTCATGCAGTTAGATCTTCTAACGTCTGTAACAAATGAGACAGGGATCTTACAGACAACAGTCTTCTTCACTACACAACCCTGATTCACTGACTGAGCCAGGGGTCCAGTGAAAACAATATTATGTGATCATGTGATTAAAGACTGTACCATAGTGCATGTGCACAATGTAGCTCAATTAATGTTGCAAAGGACACCTTAATTCTGGCATTTCCTACCTTTGAGTGCTTGGCTTTGCAACCTTGACAATGTTCTTGTAACATAGTGTTTTGGGTGTAATTTCCTAAGTTTTTAAATAAGCGAACTCCCCAAAAGCCCAGAAATTCCCTTATATAGTATTACATTGAAACCCACATGGGTCATTAGCTGGGTTGGAACCTTCTGACCAACACACCGACCTGCCCGTTGAGCTAATGGAGTAACTGATAGCAGAAGTAGATTGTCATCCTGTGTGCGGGCCAGTGCTGGAGGCAAGTGAGACACACTTTGCCAGTGGGTTTCACAGATATTAATGGACAGCGAAGGAATGGTGAGACTTGGGAATCATGTGATCCATTCCAGGCTCTGGAGGGAAGTGTGCTGTAGTGTGCACAGTGCGTGACCCCATCTGCCCTGTCTGGCTGCAGGCTGCATTTACAGGTGGCACTGTTGGTTTGGAAAGCCCTCCTTGAGCCTCATACCAATGGCTATCTGCACTCAGACACTGCACAGCCCTTAGTGGCATCCCCATTTTGCCTGTGATCAGCAGGTGAAGAGGCCTGTGCTGAACAATTCTTTGCCTGCCATGGGAGGGGCCATGGCCCTCATGCCCCATGAAATCCATGTCAGACCTCGCAGGTTTTTATAATCAGGTGGATTCCTCCTTTAGCACCTTCCCCCTTATTCACAGGACCCTGCCCCTTTTAATTAGCTGATCAAAAAGAGCTTGGTGGCTACTGAGCATTGCCTGAATTTCACCGAGGAGCTAGCTGGGAAGGTGGGCTTGGGAGCCAATACCTTTTGTGGAACAAACAATATGGAAAGTTCTGGTCTCCAGCCCACATGGAGCCCTGCTGTCTGCTGAGAATGCAGCCACAGCTGTTTTCATCCCCTATCCCACCTGTATCTTCAAAGCATGAGGTCACACTGCTACCTGGTGACCTGAAATTGTGCAACTTGTGTATGGATAGAATCAAATAAATGTCAGGCTGGAAGGGCCCTTGAGGGGTCTTGTAATCCAGCCCCCTGCACTAAGGCAGGATAAAGTCTACCTAGCCCATCCCTGACAGGTGTTTAATGCAGTGTGACCACAGGGTGGAGACGAGGGTACCTCTGCATGACCACAGCTGGCCCAGGGTGTCTGACTTGGGCTCAAGGGGCTTAGGATGGGAAGCTAAAAACTGCAGAGTAGATATCTGAGCTCAGACCCAGGCTCTGAAACCCCATGAGAGGGGAGCTGGTCAGAGCCTGGGCTCCAGCCTGAGCCTGAATGTCTACGCTGCAATTTTTAGCCCCACAAGCCCGAGTCAGTTGACCCGGGCTCTGCAACTTGGTGCTGTAGTTTTTTATTGCAGTGTAGCCGTACCCACAGTGTCATCCCTCCACAGCACCATGTTCTGATCTTTGCTGCCCTGAATGAATTCTGGAGACTTGCATTGTTCTGCCAGCAGCTGTGGGTGAACCCAGCGAAAATCAGGACTACTTCATCCTTTTGAAGCGGGGCATGTCAGCTTAACTGAGAAACTTTTTCAATACAGCTAGTCAGAACTTTCCCATCGAAAGTTTTCCCACCAAAACATAGACTTTTGCTGAAATTGAATCTCTTCTTTTGGTGAGAAAATGTACATTCTGACAAAAAAAAATATGATTTTCCTGCAGGAAATTTCCAAATACAAATTTTTGTTTGGAATCAACATTTTGAAATGAAACATTTTTTCCCCTTTTTGTTTCCATTTAAAATGTCATTTTGAGTTTTTGGTTTAAACAAACCTAAACAAAATGAAATTTTAAGTAAACATGTTGTTTTGAAACAAATGTTCATTCAGTTTCAGCTTAAAATGAGATTTTGTTTTGTTCTATTAAAAAACACTTTAGGTGAAAATTACAAGTTTCATTCTGAACTCATTTGAAAGGTCTCGTGGGAAAACAAAAATTTCTCAGAGTCATAATGAAGTCTCCAGAAAAAGACAAGTTGGAACATGCTATGAGTTTTATTCCTTTAGATCTAATCTTTCTACTCTAGCTAGCTAAATTACGTTGCGCTCATCACCAGGAGCACCAGATACAAAGGAGGGAGAAAGAGCGACAAAGAGGAGAGAGAGCGCAAATGAGAGAGAGGACAATGGGGGCTGCACAGAAGAGCAAAATAATGCATGAGGGATCTAAAATATTCATCTTCCCAGATGTCAGTCCTGTTACCTAAGGGAGTAGAAGAGATCTGGCAGTGAGACAGGTGTGTATGGTAGAAGATGTGCAGGGATCATTAATTACCCAGCCAAATTCCATGTTGTGTATAAAATTCTCCATCATCATCTCTCCTTGAGCCAACCTGGCAATGAAAATGTAACCTGCATGCTCTGAACCAAAGCCAGAGGGAGGAAAAGCTGTCTTGTCCATTCCCACTCCCACATACTAGTGATACTTTCCATTCTGGAGTGATGGTGAGGGCTTCTGGGATCGGAGGTCTCCTGGAACACCGTGCTGAGAAATGACATGATAAAAAGGAAGATTGAATTGATAGCTGAACCTGCTTATGATGGACTTAAAGTGGAACACCACTGATAGTGAGGCTGAGTGGATTAAAGATCCAAATGGCTTCAATTAGGGACATATGTGAAGTCCACTCTTGGAGAGTTTGCGATTTGGGGAAACTTTTGATCCAATTTTTAGGTTTGTGAACTAGTTTTATTTGAAGAATCATAGAAATGGACTGGAAGAGACTTTGAGAGGTCACCAAGTCCAGCCTGTTGCACATAGCCAGGACCAAGTAAACCTTGACCATCCCTTACAGATGTTTGTCTCATCTCTTCTTAAATCTGTCCCCCCTCTAATTTAAACTTATGGGGCCAACTTCTATCCTCACCTCTGGGTCTCTGCCAGTGCCCATCACCAGAGCGTCAGAGTGCCTGTAACACACATGAAATCCTGCTATGCTGCCTGAGTGTGACAGGGTTAGACTTTGGCCTGCAGTTCCACCCAAAAGGATGAGTCTGTTAACAAATCAGCATGTTTGTTTCTTGCTGTAGGTCAGCCTGTTTCTCCAGACCTGATCCAAAAAAGCCCAGTGAGGTCGCTGGAGAGATCCCCACAGTTTTCAAGGAGTTTGAGATCAGGCCCTATATGATAGAAACTCAGCTGGCACAAGCATGATCCTATACACACCATATCAACTGCATTTCTTCTTTTCATTTGAATAGTCTCTGTGCCTCTCGCTGCTTCTTTGTCTCCCAGTCTCTCTGGATTTGTTTTCACTCTCCCCTGTCTCTCTGCCCCAATTCCCATTAGGTTGCTTCATTAGCTCAGTTCCCTTTCTGCACAGTCTTACCCGGCGGGGTGGGGACCCGATTCGGATCAAGTCAATCTTACACAACCACAATGTTCAAGTGGGTTCAAATTCAGGCAAATCAAAGCTGGTCCCACCCAGGCAGCAAAGTAAAAAGTGAATCTCCGAGCACAGACCGAGGGTGGGGAATGACATTTTCATACAGACCAAAGTCCTTTGACTCAGACTTTGCACCATTGCCCAGCATTTGGCCCCATCTTATTTATACCATTCCCTTGGCTAATGAGATGGTGTAATAGCCACATCCTCTGCATATGTAAGAGCAGGAGCTAAGAAGAGTGCAGGGCAGCAGTGACCTAGATATGATCACATTTTGGAAAGACAGTCTGACTGCTTTGCAGGCGAAAATGCATTCCCAAGGTGCATGCTTATTAAAATCAGAACTCACATTATCACCTGCTATCTGAGGAGCTCAATGTGCTTTGCAAACATGAATTTATTAGAGTTTGGGGCGAACCTGAAGCGAACTATGAGCGGCTTTCACCACCTAGAGTGCAGGTGATGGGTTTTAATCAGTATGCCTTGGTGGGAACTCAGGGGGTATCCCCCTCACAGCCTATCCCATCAGCCTGCTGTGGATCTGAGCCAACTGCTGGAGAGACCTGGCCTGCTTTAGGCAATGGGAAGTCACAAGGGAAACAGAAGGGGTGACTGGTGCCAGTGAAAATGTTTCCCATAATTGAGTTGTGACACTGAATTTAAATAATCCAGTTGCTCCTCACTCCTGCTGGCTATTTCCCATGCAGTGCTGCTTAGAGAGAGGGAGTGTGGCTGGGCATGTGATGCTCTGGGAGTTAAATCAGCAGAGGATGTTCTCTGGGATCCATTTAACCTCCATGCCTGCCCTGAGAATGAAAAGGGTAAGAGAGAGTCCTGGGCACACAGCTGTACCCAGAGCATCTATGGCATGTGCACCAGGGTGCTGCACCTTATCCGACCAGACCTGCTTCTTTCTCCTAATATGACTGACCAGTCTTGTGAGTTTCAGCTCAGAATAGCTCTGACTTCAAAGAAAGAGGCTTCTTGTCTCTCAGTCATTCTTGGAAAAGCTATTCAAGAGCAATCACATCCTCTGGCTTTTCCTGGGAAATCAGCTGTCTGCCTGCTCTCAGTCCACTCAGTCGGAATACACTTCCTTGCACAGATACAATCCCTCTACCTCCTTTTCCCTGGAAAGCCTTCGTTCCATTTGGCAAGCCAGCGAGCGAGCATGTGACATCTGCAGCGTGTGTTTGTCTCTGTACTTCGTCTCCCAAGGCAATGGCTTGTTAAGCCAGTGGCAGGAACCATGCCCCCTCAGCACTGAGCAGATACGCAAATACATTACAATCTAACAAAGCTCTTCCGAGTCCTTGTGCTTCTTCAGAGATTTTTCAAATGCTCAACGGCCCTGTCAGTGTTTCATGGGGATGAATGTGCTTCATACCTCACCACTCCTTCTGCAATTAGTGAGTTGCTCCCCCCTCGCTCTCATCCCTCTTGATTCATAGTGTGTCACTTTCACTCCAACTTCTCTTTCCCACATTATTCCCCCAGCTGCTATCACTTTCCATTTTCCTGGGCTTTCCCATTGCAGCTTAATCTTCCACTTCAAATAGTCAAAGCCCATATTTCTGTCCAAGTCTGGAATAGTTTATACTGAGCAGTGGAGTGAGAGCACTTGGGAGTGAGAGCACTGCTCACCCAGAAACATGAGAAAATAATAAAATCAGAGTTCATCCCAGTTCTAAGTGCAACTCACAGCTCACAGAACAGCACTTCTAGCTACATGCAGGTGCACGGGACCAGTGATTCTCAACCAGGGGTACATGTACTGCTGGGGGTACACAGAGGTTTTCCAGGGAGTACACCAGCTCATCTAGATATTTGCCTAGGTTTACAACAGGCTACATAAGAAACACTAGCCAAATCAGTACAAACTAAAATTTCATACAATGATTTGTTTATACCGCTCTATATTCTATACACTGAAATGTAAGTACACTATTTATATTCCAATTGATTTATTTTATAGTTACATGGTAAAAATGAGAAAGTCAGCACTTTTTCAGTAATAGTGCACTGGGACACTTTTGTATTTTTAGGTCTGATTCTGTAAGCAAGTTGTTTCTAAGTGAAGTGAAACTTGGGGGTACACAAGAAAAACCAGACTCCTGAAAGGGGTACAGTGGTTTGAAAAGGTTAAGAGCCACTGCAGTGGACTGTAGAGCCATATCCTGGGCCGGCTCCAGGCACCAGCCCAGCAAGCAGCTGTTTGGGGCGGCCAACGGTGAGGGACAGCACGTCTAGGTCTTTGGCGGCAATTCGGTGGCAGATCACTCATTCCCTCTCGGAGCAAAGGACCAGCCACTGAATTGCCACCACAGAGTGAAGGGGTGGCAGTAGAGCTGCAGATCACAATTACGGCTTCTTTTTTTTTTTCTTTTTGTTGCTTGGGGTGGCAAAAACCCTGGAGACGGCCCTGGCCATATCCCATCTGGTAAGAGGCTCCAAAGTAGCAGCAGCAAGAGGACTGTACTGCACAAGTCTCACAGACAATGCATTTCTCCCGCCAGTCCATAGTTCATTATCACATGTGCACACTCCAGCAGGGCGCTCAGAATAGCAGCAGCACCGGCAGGGAGATGGCTCCACTAAACAGCTGGTCAACACTTCTGTGGTAGTGGGATCAGGCCTTTAATGAGCAATTGCACATCCCAGAACAAGTTACAGCACTCCTCGAATAACCGGTTGACCTAGAGACACCACAAGTGCCAAGTCAAGGGAAAGTCTAATTTGGCTAACTCCAGAACCAACCCTGCACTAAGATCAATGGGCTGCCAGCAGGATATTTTTATGAACTGATAAATAATTCAGCCTCATAAAATCCTGCACAGCCTGGGGCCAGTAAGTTGCTTTGTTAGGTGGGTAAAATATCTTTAGTTTTTTTGTTACTTTAACTCACTGAAAAGCAGGCGAGTGGGTTCTGTGCCTGAGCTGGTATCCGTTCAAGAGACTTTTGCTTGTCTGGTAAAAATTAATGTAACCACATAATGAAAGTGCTGTTCGGGATCCCCCCCACACCTGTTTATGAACGACCCAACTACCTGAAAGTCTCCCCAAGTGTTTTACATGGATAAATTATTGGAACAAAGTGACCATCTCTCCAGCAGGACCAGAGGTTGCCCAGAACTGATCCTAGCTGCAGCAGCACACTGTCCTGCCCCATGCTGGATCTCCATGCCCATAAGTGTCACTCTGAGATCAGTAAAGGACACAGAATATTCCATCGCCAGGTCACCAGTCCCAATCCAGCTCAGGAGCAGTGAGGGAAAGTTGTTGCCCTCTGGTGATTGTTCTGTGCCCACTGTGAAATGAGCTGATGCCTGGTGGGCTCAGTCCAGCCCCTAAAAGGGAGGCATACAACAGCCCAGAAACCTGCATCAGAAGAGGCCATCTCAGGAGCATGGCTGCATGCTGACTGAACAACTCCTTATCCCTGGGGATGGGCCTGTCTCTAAGTTACTCATCACCATGGTGAAGTTCCTCCCCCCTCGTGGGACCTCAGAGCCCCAGTTCCAGCCTGAGCCCGAACATCTACACTGCAATTAAACAGCACCTTAGCCTGAGCCCTGCAAACCAAGTCAGCGGACATGGGCCAACTGCACGTGTTCAGCTGCAGTGTGGACGTACCCATAGCCATTTCTCACTCCACTTAACTATAGTTCTTCATTACAACAAGCATTTTCCTACCCCCTCACTCTCCACCCTCCCCCTGCTCCCCTCTGACTCACTTTCCCCAAATCCTTTCTCTAGCCACTCCTTCCTTGTATCTCTATTGCCTTCCAAACAGCTGCTCCTGCATCCCCTGCTGCTCCCTGCCACACCTTCCCCTGCTACCAGCCCCACTGCCAAACGCCGTCGTCTTCCCCATTGAGGCAGAACAGAAGGGGCACATTTATAAAACACATACAGTGAAAGGTGCCCGGAGACCCCCACAGTATGCGTCATTTCAGCAGACCACTGGGATGGTTTGGCACCAGCCCCCCATACACAGACCATGCCCAAGTCACACAGCACAAGTCCACAGCTTTCTGAGGGCCTGAGGTGCGGTGCCAGCGAGATGCAGGCACAGAAGGCTGCAGTGTATAGGGCTGCCCAATAGTTTGGATGCTTTCTTGTGGGTTTCCTTGTTTCCTGTTGCAGAACATTCTAGATCCTAACGGAGCAGCTGTGTGTAGCTAGGCCTGGGACGTGTGCATAGCTACCGTACACAGAGATCTGGAGGGACCCAACTGCATCCATGTGGTTTCCTCATATTCTCAAAGTTGTGCAGAGACCAAAGGCACAGCAGTCACAGCCAGCTCATGCCCGTCCCCAATGCAGGGCTGGAGCGACACGGTAACCGACTGACATAGCAACACAGCTGCACATGGAGCCTTACAGATCTCTAAGGGGGCAGATCCCTGCTTGTAACTGGGCTGGCTGCCTCTGGTGTGCCCCCTTGCGGCCTAAGCAGTCTGCCTCAGTTTCTCCTCTTGAACTGTTCAAATAAACTTCACTTCAGACTTTTTCGTGGTCAAAAAATGCCCCTCCTTGGGGACTGGGTTTATTAATATAAAATCAACTGTGAATAAAACACAACCCCACAACCCAAGTCCATACATAGGTCCACACAAGCCAAAGTTTCTCTTCCAGCTCCCAGGCCTTCCTGTCTGGGGTCTTTGCAATCTCTCCCTGGCCCTGCTGCCAGGAGAGCTTCCCTCATTCTCTGCAGACTGAGCTCTGCCCCCTTCATGGCAGCCTCCCGCTGCTCTTTATAGGGCAGACCCCCTGATCTCTCCCCAGGTGGGGCTCTTTCTCTGATCAGAGTTGGCCTGTCACACTGCCCCAAAGGCCTTGCAATCTAAACAGAAAACACACCCGGAAGAGGGCAGGGAGCAGCCTTGACATCAGTGGGTGCCACTCACCAGATTAAAGTTATGCATCTACTCATGTACCTCCAGAATTGGGATCTAAACCCCTCCGTGCTCACTCTGCACCACAGAGGAAGGGCTGGTATTTAAGCACCGGGGCTGTTTGGGTGAATTCTTCTGTTGCTGAGCTGAATGCAGAGGGACTCCTCCAGCTGGGACAGGAACACTGCCGGGAGTTCCGTTTACACAGTTTTCATTACCTAGAAGGCCGGGTTCCTTGTCCTTATTTGAAATGCCGTGCACAAACAGCAGCACTGAACAGTCCAGGTCAGTTAATGCTAATGGGCTGTATCTGGCTAACGGGCTGTATCAGGAACGCTGACCCTGGAGTCGAGACGCTCAATGATCTCAGATCCTCAGACCTCTGCATCTTGTCACAGACACCAGCCAGTAACAGCTGGCCATGATGACACCACAGCTGGTGGGATTCAAAGGGAAAAGGAGAGCTGTTCTCATGCACCCCCTGAGCATCCCTCTGCCCCAGAGTCAGCTCCCCAGACCGGCCTTCTTGGCAGCATGTCAGGCTGTGTATAGATGACAGCAGCACTGATTTTGTGGGCTGACAGTCTGATTCGCAATGCACCTTGCTCACTGCTGTGTGCCTTCTGGCCGTGCTGGGTCTTCTGCTGTGGACACCGGGGTAAACCTGCCTTGTCAGGCAGTGGGTAAACTGAAGCCTTCTGCTATGCTCTAAAGAACAGGGGGTAAAGGCAGCACTTCAGGCCTGGCTCTTTATAATTTGTGTTTTCAACACAAGGGCGAATGATTTGTATTAGGGAGGGCTCCAAGGTCACCCAGAAACTGGAGCGACACAGAGGGAGAGAGAATTTATGAGAGTGTCTCACACCCACCAATTTCAGCCTGGAGCATTTCTCAGAACATTCAGTGGCACCTCCCAACTCTAGACCCAATCCTGTGCTAAGTGTCTCCTGCAACACGCTGCCCGATGGGAGCCGAGGATGCTCTGCACCTCACAGGAGCCAATTGTTCAATTTAACTCACCAGTACTTCAATTCCCGTTGAAGCCAGCGAGTTCCAGTCTAGCAAACACCCCAGAATCGGGCCCCCACTGATGTTGCCAATTTAATGTATATTTGTATTGGAAATATTTTTGTTCATAGGCAGGACGTTCCCCTCTCGGACATAGAAACATCTAAGGTCGAGCATTATCATTGTTGTGTGGAGGTGAGGCAGTGACACTGCCCACTCAGGGTGTTGGCATGATGACTGCCTTCCATTCAGGCTGCATGTGGGAACAATTACATGCCCCTGTCTTAGTGATAGCAGAAACAATGGACAACCAGAGCCCAAGGGCTAGACTGTGTGCAAACCTGGGCAATGTCTGGGCCATGTGGTCCAAGAGGTGAGCAGATAAAGGCACGGGTGGGTGATTCATTTGATTTTGCTGTGGTATGTCTGTGTGTGTGTAGGAGAGATGCAGGAGAAACACTACAGAAACTGACAGAGAAGCAGCAGAAATCCAAGGAGGCAGCCAAAAGGCACTGTGGCCCTCAGAAAGAGCCTAGAGAGAGAGCTTTTGGGCTGAGTGCTGGTTGGCAAGAGGCTTGGTAGTGTGAACAAAAAACTGTCTCCTGCCGTTTGATTCCTACCTTGTTCAGGGAAACAGAACTTTGTACATCTTTGTGAATAAACAGGATGGCACCAAAGAAATACCTGACTCCATCATCAAGTTCTATTCTTAACAGAAATAACCAGCAAGCCCCAAATATTGGCGAACTGCTTATGTGAAAAGAGGGAACATAATTATTTATTATTTGTATTGTGGTCACTAGAAGCCCCAGTCACGGACCAAGGCCCCAGCATAGCAGGTACTGTACAAAAACAGAACTATAACCCCTGCCCAAAAGTACTTACAATCCAAGTATAACCAAATGTTCTCTGGAAAGAAACTCCCTGGGCAACAGGAGCTGACCTAAAAGTCAAATGTTACATCAGAGTCAATGGAGACAAATGTGAGAATGACCCTCAGAGGCTACGTCTAGACTATGAATGAGGGGTATGATTCCCTCGCTCACGTGCCCATACTCGCGGGAGCTCAATGAGAGCTAGCAGCGTTGTCAAGGTAGCATGGGTAGTGGCAGCTGGGTTTGTACTCAGCATGGCTCAGCCTTGCCTCCACTGCTACTACTGCTGCTGCTGCGGCTACACTGCCATTTATACGTAAGCCAGGTTGAAGAGTATGTGCACCTGAGCACAGGAATCACTCCTCTAGCATTCAGTGTGGATGTTGCATGAATGATACCAAGCAGGGCTAGAGGGCTCCAGCTCACACAGAGACAGAGACCTGCTCAATGGACAAAGAGTTGGAGCAGAGCTGCTTGAAATGTTCTGAGCAACAATTTTTTTTTTACATGGGAGGCGAAGACAAATGAGCAAAACAGACAATTTGGTGGAAAATTTCATTCTGCTGAAATTTTTCCATTTTTCCAGAATAAAACATCCCCATATTGATTTCCAAAAATTGTCTTTGAAAACCAAAAAAATGCTGGTGTTTGGTTTCTGTACGTCATGAAATAAAATACAATTTGCAAGGAATTCAGAAAAAAAATTGAACATTTTTCAAAGTTTCCTCACAAAAAAATAGCTGGTCTTTTTTAACCAGCTCTAGTCAGGAGCAGCCCTGAAGAAGCATCACTCTGAAGAGTGGCTGGTAATTACTGAGAGGGCTGGATGGACAGAAGCAGCTCTGGGGCTGGGAGCAGCTGCACAGATGGGTGAACAAACAACAGCAATGCTGAAGAGGCCTTTGAATAGCAGTGGGTGGGAAATAGATGATACAGGGAGAGGACCAGTAATGAAGAAGCCTTAGTTCCATGGGAAATGATCAATATGCATCTTGGCAGGGGGTTGGACTAGATGACCCTCGCTTTCCCTTCTAACCCTCTGATTCTATAGACAGAGGGACAGAAGCAGTTCCAAGAGGTCAGGGTCTAAGATAATTTCACAGCAGGAGGTGTCCTCTATGTACAAAAGAATGCTCCCAGGACTCGCTAACTATTCCTAAGTTTATGAGCATGCTGAGCTATATTGGCCATGGATTTGGCGATAGCTCGCTGAGACTGGATCTGGACCTGAATCCAATGGCTCTGCCCTTGGATAACATCCCATAATAGGGGTAGATACTGGTAAACGTCATATCTTTATTTTTCTGGTAACCATTTCTGATTTTTATGCCTCATTACTTAGACCCACTTAAAACATCTCTCTTTTTATAATTAATAAACTGTTTTACTGTTTTATCTAATCCAGCATGCTTAAATTGAAGTGTCTGGGTAACTATTGAAGATAATAAGATGGGATGTTATCTCCTTAAAGGAATAATGGGTTTAATATATTTGCACTGTGTCCAGGAGAGGGCTCGGCAGTACAGAACATACATGTCTGGGGAAGATCTGGGACTGGGGATATGTTGGGGTTACCCTGCAGTATAACCCAGGCTGGTGAGAGCCAAGGTGTAGCTGGCAGGCTGCAGTTACACACAGACACTCAGGGTGTGACCTACAGGCTGTTTGTGAGTGGCCCAGGTGGGAGCTACTTCACCAAGGCATGTGAAGCACCCAAGGTTGCAGGGCAGGGGTGATTCAGCCCCCTGCTGGTCTGGATTGTGCCCTGGTATGTCACACTATAATCTCCTTTGCTGCAGATTGAGCCCCAAGGGACCTACCGAACAATTGATCATTGTTCTCTTTATAACAGCCCTTAACATATTTGAAGATTATTATCAGGTCCCTCCTCCGCAGTCTTTTCTCAGGACTAAAAATGCCCAGTTTTCTTAACCTTTCCTCATCGGTCAGGTTTTCTAAACCTTATCATTTTTGTGGCTCTCCTCTGAACTCTCTGCAATTTGTCCACCTCTTTCCCAAAGTGTGGCACCAGTTATTGGACACAGTACTCCAGCAAAGGTCTCGCCAGTGCCAAGGAGAACAGGACAATTGCCTCCTAAGTCTTACATACAACACTCCTGTTAACGCACCTCAGAATATTAGCCTTTTTCGCAGCTCAATCACATTGTTGGCCTCTACTCAATTTGTGATCCACTATAGCTTCCAGATCCTTTTCAGCTGGACTGCCACTCCTAACTAGTTGTTTCACACTCTGTGGCTGTGATTGTTTCTTTCTAAGTGCAGTGCTTTGCATTTCTCTGCAGTGAATTTCATCTTCTTGATTTCAGACCAATTCTCCAACTTGTCAAGCTTGTTATGAATTCTAATCCTGTCTTCCAAAATTCTTGCTACCCCTCCCATCTTTCATATTTTCCACTCCATTATCCAAATCCTTAATCCAAATATTGAATAGTACGGGACCCAAGACAGACCCCAACAGGACCCCGCTAGATACACCTCCCAGTTTCACAGGAAACCATTCATAACTACTGTAAGTATGGGGTTTTCAACCAGTTATGCGCCCATCTAATAGTAATTTCATGTAGCCCACATTTTCCTAGTTTGCTTATGAGAATGTCACATGGGAGTCTGCCAAAAGCTTTACTAAAATCAAGATACAGTAAAAGCTGTGATATCTGGCACTTTGCCAACCAGAAAGCTCTATAAACTGGCATTTTTGATCTTCAATAGGGACTGGTTGGTGTGGGGCCGACAGGCTCCCTACCTGGCTCCGCATGGCTCCCCAGAAGCGGCAGCATATCCCTGCTGCCCTAGGTGGTGGAACGGCCACGGGGGCTTGTGCACTGCCCTGCTCCACCCTGCCCTGAGCACTAGCTCCACAGTTCCCATTGGCCAGGAACCACGGCCAGTGGGAGCTACGAGGGTATGCCTGTGGGCGGAGGCAGCACGCAGAGTTACCTGGCCACGCCTCTGCCTAGGAGTAGCAGGAACATGTCGCCACTCTGCAGAGCTGCCCGAAGAGAGCACCGCCCAGATCCAGTACTCCGAAACTCCTCCCATGCCCCAGCCCCCTACCTCCAGGCCCCCTCCTGCACCCAAACTCCTTCCTAAAGCCTATATCCTACATCCCCTCCTGTGCCCCAACCCCCAGCCCTGAGACCCCCGCACCCAAACTCCCTCCCTCTGAGTTGACCAGAATTTTTTATTTACCGGAACCTCCTATTTTCCCCAATATGCCGGATAACTGCTTCCCTCCATCCACTAGGCCAGTAGCCCTGTCAAAGAAATTAATTGGGTTGGCTTGGCATGATTTGTCCTTGACAAATCCATGCTGGCTATTCCTTATAACCCTATTATCCTCTAGGTGCCTACAAACTAATTGTTTAATTATTTGTTCCAGTATCTTTCCAGGCATCAAAGTTAGGCTGACTAGTCTATAATTCCTCTTTCTTCCCCATTTGAAGGACAGGTCCTATGTTTGTCCTTCTCCAGGCCTCTGAGACCTCACCCATCCTCCATGTAGAAGATAATCACTAATGGGCTGATGCTCTGCTCTGCCATAGGCTTCCTGTGTGTCGCTGGGCACATCAGTCAGTCTCTCTGCACCTGAATTCCCCATCTGCACCAGGGAGATAACAGCCATGCACAGCCTGATGGGGGGGTGTGAGCACAACATTAGAGATTGTGAGGTGTTCAGATACTGCGGCAGTGGGGGGTCATATAACGAACATAGAGAGACGTTCTTCTGATCTTTTATTCCTTACCAATATGCATGCATCTGACAAAGTGGGTATTCACCCACGAAAGCTCATGCTCCAAAATGTCTGTTAGTCTATAAGGTGCCACAGGATTCTCTGCTGATTTTACAGATCCAGACTAACACGGCTACCCCTCTGATACTTAATAAAATCAGCATTCATTTAAACTCTCGTGGCAAACTTCATTATGGTCAGCCATTTAAAACACTCTTCATCCACTGGGCTGGCTCCGCAGTGTCTCACATGTGTGCTAAGTGGGCGTCAAACACCACCCGTTTAGACTGCAAACTGCACAGGATGCAGAGGGCACTGTCTTTGCAGCCTGTCAATTGTGTAAGATGGCTTAAGCAAGTGGAACCCCCCTTACTGTTTGCTTTGATAGCCACCAGTAGATAAGTG
This sequence comes from Chelonoidis abingdonii, assembly GCF_003597395.2. NCBI lineage: Eukaryota > Metazoa > Chordata > Testudines > Testudinidae > Chelonoidis > Chelonoidis abingdonii. The sequence goes on along the minus strand of NC_133782.1, from coordinate 28,661,746 downwards.
GGATCCATCCTTTCTCCTGAAGATCTCACTGAGAACCTGCTGATTCCATACCCGGGGAGTGTCAGGGAGACTGATTCAAATGTGAGCCCTGCAGGGTGCTAACCTGCCAGATAAGCTCAGACCAAGCCACCATCTCTATAGTTATTTCTAATCTCTGTGCTCTGGCAGTTCAACATATTCCAGATCCAAGTATCTGCACCAGAACAGGAACCATTTCACAAGTCATCCTGCCTGAGTGGTTCAGCCATGTTGTGTCTGAGCAAGGATGCAGCTTGTGGGCTGGTTGCTCACTTTAAGTTTCACAATCTCACCTCCAAGACAAACAGGTCCAATGCAAAAGCTGTAATTTCCACCTGAAACCTGGCTAAGGGGAGAAAAGTCTGCCGGAGATGAGAGAGCAGAGAACCAGCAATCAGGCTTCTGACAACAGAATCCCCCTTGGAGCTCACAAGTCCGTGCAGCTGCTAGGGAAAAATCTGAACAAACTCTAATCTCTGGTAATACAAACACGATGGTGGCAGCTGTCACCGCTCATGTTAAACCCTGTGTTCCATATGCTGGAGACCCTGCAGAATGGTGGAAATGGAAAGACAACAGGCGCCCAGATCTTGCTACTACCATAACCCAGGGTGGCGGGGGAAGGGAGGTTGTCTTCCTCTGCAGCCCGAGGCACGGCCAGTTGCAGGTTTAAACTAGTTTAAATGGTGGATTCTCAGTAACTTGAAATCTTTAGACCCATGGTTTGAGGACTTGAGTAACTCAGCCAGAGGTTAGGGATCTATTATGGGAGTGGGTGAGTGAGGTTCTGTGGCCTCCGATGTGCAGGAGGTCAGACTAGATGATCGTCATGGTCCCTGCTGACCTTAGAGTCTATAATTCGGTTAAGGCAAAAGAGACTTAGGTTTAGTTCCTGGGCTTGCAACAGACTTGGAGTTAGGTGCCTACTTACCTTTGAGGATCTGGCCTTCATCTTTCTGTGCCTCTGTTCTCTGTCTTACTGCAGGGAAAACTGCTTTAACTCAATGGGGAAGGGGAAAGTAATTAATGTTTGTGAGCTATTGAGATATCATGACAATGAAAGCTTTGGAAAGAAATGACAGATTTTCTGGTCTCTCTTCTCAGCAGTCTGAGACTCTGCTTACTTATGCTGAAGATCTACTCAGCTCAGAGAATCCGGCTGCTCCCAGATGGTGTAGAAAGCCTAGGGCCAAATTCTTCCCTGGTGCAACTCCGTTCATTTAAATGGATGTGTGCCAGGGATAAAATTGGCCTCCATCATTTTAAAAAGTGCAATTTGTCCTTACTCTGGTTCAAACATTAAATACAGCACTTCCATGCCATCTGGCTGTATGTTGCGTAGAACAATACCCTAGGGCAGGCTTTGATCTCTGTAACAGTGGAATTCTGGAGTAACTCTACTGTTCCTCTCGGATATCTCCAGCCTATAGAAATCAGAATTCGGCTAACTATTTTCATTGAAAGTAGCCTCAATTCTCAGTCACTCTAAGTCACTCCCATATGAAGGCCCCTTTATGCTGACAGGGTGGGGTAAAGCAGCCTTTATGTAAATGAGAATAGAGGTCCCATGTGTCACTAACGCCATAGAATTGTCATTGTTTAGATCCCATTGCATGCGTCTATCTCAGCTCTAACATGGTTTTACAGTGGTGCATACTTCTGAAACAGATTTTTAAACTGCAAACCAATATAACACAATTTTAAATGGATGTTGCTTGGAATGAATTCACATAAATCTGATAGCGATTGTCCCCATATGTCTGACTCTGCAGCCACATTCATATCTGGGATACAATGAATTTTAATATCTGACAATTCCACGATGTGGATTTATTTCATGCCTAATATTTACTGCAGAGGTTTATTTGGATCAATCTCCGAATGCCACCCTATCCACAAACAATGGAGATTTAAATCCTGCTTTACATCCTCTTGTCTAGGACATTATAGTACTTACTCTGAATGATGCCTGTCAATTCCACTGAACAGCTCCCACAGCTCCTCTGAGCTTAAAATACCATCAGCAAAATAGTTCTTAAACTCTTCAAATGACAGCTTGCCATCATCTGCATGTAAATAAAAGGAGAGGAATAATTACACAGCTGCAAAGAGAAGTGAATCAGGCCATGGAAAGTCTATACAAGAAGTGTGGGCTGACTGGGAGTGTTCTGGATGGTCACAGACATTTCAAAGGAACCACATTCCATCAAAATACACAGGGCTGTCAGAACAGAAATACGTGATGAAATCAAGTCGATTTCCCCAGAATTTTGTTTTGGAAGAGACGCAAGGAAAAAGAGCCCTGATACTGTCAAAACATCCCAGTGACATTTGGGGAAGGAAATGTTTTGATTTTGCATTTTGAAAGAACTTTTCATTTCCCATTTGTTTACCTTATAAGACAAACACATTTTTAAAGTTGAATTTTGTCAAAACAAAACTTTTAAAGTGAAATGAAACAAAAATTAGGCCGGGGGAAACACTTCCTTCAGAGTGTTTCAAAATGTTCAGTTATCACCATATACTAAATCCACCAACCCAAATGAGACCAAAGTATTAAGCCCTCAGTTCTCTCTTCAATTCAGAATGAAGTCAGATTTTGCAATCTACAATTCTTCACCACGCAGAACCTCTGTTCTCTGCACAGCTCTAATAATAAATAACAACACCACTTAGTCCTTCTATAGCTCGTTCCAGGCGAGGCCCACAAAGCATACCACAAGCATGCAGTAATTAAGCCTCCCAAAATGCCTGTAGTTCAGTATTATCATCCCGTTTTAAGAAAGGAAAATCTAAGGACAAAATCCCTGACACTGAGATCTGCTGGGCTAGTGACAGTCTCCCAGAGGAAGCTGCTGAAGCCCCATCACTGAGGGCATTTCAAACTAAGCTTGACAGCAAACTAGTGAAGATTTTCAAAAGGGACTGGTGATTACGCATGTCTGTCTTTAGCAGTCCAATGTGAGGCATCTTAAAGGGGCCTGCTTTTCAGAGGACAAGGGCTCAGCATATCACTTGTCTCACAGTGGGTTCCTAAGAACTGAGGTTCCCCAAATCACTTGCCACAGGTGAAAATCTTGGTCTAACCAAACCAAAGGGAATAACCCAGCTCAGAAACAGGAATTAGGAGGAGAGCTTAACAGGCTTTTGGCCTCTGAATTCTATGTCTTGATTCCCCTCTCACTCACACCACTGTAAAGCAACAGTAATGCCAAAGAAAGCAGTGGGGTTATATCTGTGTAACGCTGGTGTAAGCGAGTGGCAATTCAGATGAAGAAATAGAGAAGTTACCATCAGTCAGTGGAAGTGCCAGGAACAGAACCCCGGATGTCCTAGTATCCAGACCCCTGCTCTACCTACTAGTGGTCACATCTCGAGGGAGCCAGCATATTATTATCCAAACCGGCGTTTAAGAAGGATGCCAGGGCTAATACTCAACTCTTACAAAAAGTGTCATGGGACGCATCAGGCACACAAGTGACTGTTATCCTCTGCCTTGCTGCAAGGCTGCCCAGAGGGGGGAGCAAGTGGGGCAATTTGCTCCAGGCCCCGCAGGGGCCCCCACGAGAATATAGTATTCTATAGTATTGCAACTTTTTTTTTTATGGAAGGGGCCCCCGAAATTGTTTTGCCCAAGGCCCCTTGAATCCTCTGGCCAGCCCTGCCTTGCTGTATAACAGTGGAAAAGAATAAAATACGGTTCTCCTCCTTCTATGCCAGCAAACACAGCAACCAGATGCTGCTTGGCAAGTGATCAGAGAAAGGAAACAGCCAGGAATCCAGTTGTGGGGGCAGGGGATTGGAGCCCACAGCTCCCATTTGAATGTGGCTCTGAGCCCTTCGGCTGCTGTTGCTACAAAATGCATTTGTAAGGCAAGGTCTCCTTTCTCCACCTTGTCAGGGCCACTCAGCAGAGAGATTCCCGGGAGGACACTTGACACTACAAGAAAGAGGAGTATTTATGGCACCTTAGAGACTAACAAATTTATTTGGACATAAGCTTTCGTGGGCTAAAACCCACTTCATCATACAGTAGGAAGATACTGTGGCAAATTGCCGGTACTGTTCTGCTGGGTCTCGCGCTTTCTCTTCTTTGGGGTAGGTTCAGGGCGCTATTGCTTGCCTCTGAACCAGTTTCTAATCATTCCCTAGTGTCCCTGTGAGGGGAGAGTGGAGAGGAGGACTGGGCCCGCCCAACTCCAGGTCCAACCCAGGGGCCCTGGGGTGTGGGAACCACTCTTGGACATAGCGTTTCCTTCCCTGGAGTTGACTTCCCTCTCATACCCGTCAGCTTGTGAAAGGCTTTGCTCGCCTCTCTTCGATACAAGCCTGGTGCCTCCCTTTAGCCGAGCTGGGTTATATCCGGCGTTTTCTTGTGTTTGTGTGGTTAGACCAAGACTTTTTTCACCAATACAACCTGCTGCGCAGAGTGAATTGGCCGAGGAACCTCAGTCCTTCTTTAGGACCTCCCCAACACCTTCTACACTTTGTGAGTCACTCCTCTAGTGGATGAGACATGAACTCCTCTCTTCGAGGTGCATCCTCCTGGCATATCGTTCCCGTCTGTGTAAAACCAAGCCATCGGCCACCATATTCACAGATTTTCCCTCCACCTATCTAGGAACTCGACTCAAACACGCACTGTACCTGACGTGAACGCAGAGGGGATTCCATAGTCAGGATCCCTGATATGTCATCGCAGCAGTATGCTCAGTCCTTTTGAAAATCTTCACTAGTTGCCCTGCAAGCTTAGTTTTGAATGCCTCAGTGATGGGCTTTCAGCAGCTTCCTCTGGGAGACTGTCACTAGCCCAGCGATTCTCAGTGGTCAGGGATTTTTGGTCCTTAGATTTTCCCTTCCTCTTAAAAAAACGGGATGATAAAACTGAACTACAGGGGCATTTTGAGGCTTAATTACTAGAACTTGTCAGCGAGACCTCTTAGCTGATGGTATGTTGGCATTGTTGTGGGCCTCGCACTGGGGATGCTCATCACGAGGGCTACGGTAGAGTAGCAGGATTAAGGTGCGGTGTTGTTATTCTATTTAAATTGAGAGAAGCTGTCCCAGGGTGCTGCAGTAGAACAGAGGGTTTCTAGCGAGCGTGATGCAGGAAAGTTGTAATGACATGTGCAATAGTCTTCTGCACCTTTCAACTTCGATGATTGGAACAGTAGACCGACGCTGACTTGTACGGCATTAGTTAATTTACCTAAATTGGGTACAAATTCATTGCTTCCCTGGTGTGTGGGCTGGAGAGGAATTTTAAGGAGCTATATGGGACCTTAGCATCAATGACCACTATCTTTTGTAATACAGCCTTGCTGATATGAAGTGTTGCCCCCGGTCCTGCAGAGTATTTGTTTCACATCACCTTTAAAAGTTTTTGTTTTAAGACAAAAATTCATAACGTTCAAAAATTGTTCTCGGTCTCTATAAGCGTAACACACATGCGTGCTCACCAAAATGAAAAGTTCTTTCAGGGGTTGGGCTACTCGGTCGACGAAGAGCCAGTGTATAAATGCGCTGAAAGAGGGTCCAAATCACACAGGTTTGTCTCCTTCCCCAAATGTCACTGGGGATGGTTTTGGGTAGGCTTTCCAGCCCTATGCTCAGTAGGGTACCCACGAAAATGGAGACATGGCTTTTTGCATTAGCGCAGTAGGGAACCCGACCGTGTTCACTCTCGGCCGTTTCTTTCCAATTACTATACCACTTGATGCCCTGAGGGGACAACGGAATCTTGACACTGGTAGTCGGTCATCGACGTTGTTGCATGTTTCAGTGATCACGCCCTACAAGGGTGTATAATCCGCTGCCTTGATGGAATGGGTTCCCCCCCCAGGATGAAATAGTAAAGCATGGTCTGGTGAGAAGCCTCTATCATAGAGGCAACCACCCGCCCAAGTTCAGCCCTTACACTTTACTTCTGCCTAAGAAACATTCCTGACGTTGTTCCACTGGAACCTGAATATCAATTGTTGCATCTTTTTGCAGCTGTGTAATTTTTGAGTTTCTCCCTGCGCGAGGATGTTCACTTATCTCACGGGCATGAATGTGAATAGACTAGATGGGGGCTGTCAAATCTCGTCGACTGCACGTCCTTATAAACTATTTTGCTGATGGTATTTTTTTAACTCAGAGGAGCTGTGGGAGCTGTTCCACGGTGGAAATGACAGCATCATTCCGAGACAGTCAATGTAACAATGTGAACGGCAAAACTAGTCTAGAAAGAGGATGTAAAGCAGGAATTTAAATCCTCCATTGATGTGTCGCAGACATCTGGGTAGGGCGCATGTTCGGGAGACTGTATGTGATGAAATCTTACATATCATCAAGAAGCACTCGCGCGAGTCACAATGTAGTGAACTAGGGATGCTAGAAATGAGAGAGTCGTCACGCAGATCTGCAAGTCGCTGCTTCCGCCGCATCTGTCCACTTCATTCTATCGCGGGCCCCGAGACTTTTCATCAATCCGTGCAATAGGCCCGCTCTTGTGGCAAAAATGAAGGATGAATCTCCGATAGTATCTCAACTATACCCAAAATCTCTGACTTGCTTCTTGCGATCGGTCGAGGCCATCATTTATTGCTCCACCTGTTCCATTGGGCTTCACCCCACTCCTCCACGCATGCCCGAGGTATTGTGGCTCAGCTAGTCCTTC